>NC_139940.1:25683680-25976180 GCF_963454915.1 Gymnoscopelus microlampas | reverse complement strand
TGTGTGTGTGTGTGTGTGTGTGTGTGTGTGTGTGTGCGTGCGTGCGTGCGTGCGTGCGTGCGTGCGTGCGTGCGTGCGTGCGTGCGTGCGTGCGTGCGTGCGTGCATGTATGCGTGTGAGTGCATGCATGCGTGCGTAAGTGCATGCGTACGAATGTCAATCCTACGTCCTGTGCCCTATACCTTGGTATAATGACAATAAATTCTAATTGATCAAATTACACAAAAACATTACTGTTGGCCCGGACCATGGCTTACCGGTCCGGGCACCTAGGCTCTAGGGTGGCCTGGCAGTGCATCACAGGTTCAGGCCCCGTTCCCGACGATCTTTACTGCATCTCTTTCTCCCTGTTTCCTGTCCATCTCCACTTTCCAATATAAATAAAGGCAGACAAGCCAAAACAATGTATTAAAAGAAAGGAAAAAAAACATTACTGTTAAATCTATTTTCAAGTCTGCTCATTCTGTGATTAAGATATATCAAGACGATTCTTTATATTATTGCTGTATTATTATATTAGTAAATTCTCACATTGGGAGCACACTCTCAGAGCACACTCTCATATCGTTGGTGTTTTCCCAGCACAGGGCCTAAAACCAATCATTGAATATCTACCTCATAAAGGACACCCACAGGCACACTTTGGCCATGTTGAGAACGGTTAGAAAACCCTGCCAAAACTCTGGAATTAAACTCCTATGACTATGCCCGTTGGGACCGTATGCCCCTTGGTTATGCAATACCTGTTGTTCCCGTTGTTAGAGTACTCGTTTTACCCATTGTCAGAGAGTACCCTTTGTCCTCGTTGTCAGAGCTCTATAGTAGTGCAGTACCTATTATCGTAGGCGGCAGTTAGGGGTTACGTTAGGGGTTAAGTGTCTTGCTCAGGGACATCTCGACACATTGCCGGGGCCAGGAGTCAAACCTGAGATCTTCTGTTTTCCAGGTGGCCTCTCTACCCATTCAGCTATGGCCGCATGTTCTGCTTTGAGACAGACCCAGAGCAGCATGGTAGATGGTCTGCTTTTTAGAAAGACCAGAGCAGCATGGGTAGAGAGGCCCGTGCTGCAGCATGGTAGAGACCGTAACAGCATGGTAGAGACCAGAGCAGCATCGTAGAGACCAGAACAGCATGATAGAGACCGTAACAGCATGGTAGAGACCAGAGGAGCATCGTAGAGACCAGAACAGCATGATAGAGACCGTAACAGCATGGTATAGACCAGAGCAGCATGGTAGAGACAGATCTTTTCAGCGTTTCACAACAATAGTAGGCTGTGCATCTAAAAATAGAAAAATAAAGGTTGTGTGGCCTCTCTCTTCCACACACATATGCATCTCTCCCCCCTTCCACTCTTTCTGAAGAGGCAATCGTGCATGTGTGTGTGTGCACAGTGCACACACAACAGGATGATGTGTGACAGCATTCTTCCGATTTTACCATTTTATGTGGAAAATTGTGGTGGAAATATATTGGGCAAATTACAAACTCTAGCAATTATTGTAGGGAGGGATTGCTTGAATTTGTGTTAATTCTTATGATTGCAGACTCCTAGAGGGAGACTGCATTCTCATGTTGCACTCAACCACCAGGCTTAGACAGTCAAAGACTGAAAGTTGGCCTTCATCAGAGATGATAAATGAAGGAAGGTTGTTTGGGCATAAATGTCATGTTGCGTAGCTCAAATGAGATCATGGCTCATGGTTTGAACAAAACATGAATCATTAATTGACCTAAGCATTATGCAGCCTGAATGCAAAAATCAACACCAGTCTCTCAGATAAATGAATTTGAGCACTATGCATGTCGGTGTGTTTTATGTAAGATTCCAGACTGTGTTTTAATGTTTCGGATTGGATTCTGCATCCTCTCGCTTTCCACAATCTTGGAAAGCGAGAGGATGCCTGAGCAGTGTAGAAAAAGTATACTGGTACCGATCTTCAAGAACAAGGGCGAACAGAGCTGTAGTAACTACAGAGGTATAAATCTGATTATTCTGAAGAAGAAGATGTGTTATTTTGCCTGTCTTGATTGTTGGTCCTGCACCTGCAGAGGAATGAAGGTCATGCAGGACAGACATAGTGTGTGTGTGTGTGTGTGTGTGTGTGTGTGTGTGTGTGTGTGTGTGTGTGTGTGTGTGTGTGTGTGTGTGTGTGTGTGTGTGTGTGTGTGTGTGTGTGTGTGTGTGTGTGTGTGTGTGTGTGTGTGTGTGTGTGTGTGTGTGTGTGTGTGTGAACAAGAGAGAGAACAGTGAGGATGCAAGCAGCAGAGGTGGCGAAGGTGAAGGAGTATAAATACCTGGGGTCAACTATCCAAAGTAATGCGAAGTATGGAAGAGAGGGGAGAGTGCAAGCAGGGAGGAAAGTGTCAGGAATGATTTGTGACAGAAGGGTACCCGCAAGAGTGAGAGGGAAGGTGTATAAGACAGTATGCTGTACGGCTTGGAAATGGTGGCTTTGACGCTGAGGGTGGCAGAAGTGAGGATGCTGCCATTCTCATTTGGAGTGACAAGGGTTGACAAGATCAGATCAGAAATGACTATATTAGAGCAGTGGTTCTCAA
Source organism: Gymnoscopelus microlampas (assembly GCF_963454915.1). NCBI lineage: Eukaryota > Metazoa > Chordata > Actinopteri > Myctophiformes > Myctophidae > Gymnoscopelus > Gymnoscopelus microlampas. The sequence goes on along the minus strand of NC_139940.1, from coordinate 25,973,617 downwards.
CCTGTGAGTCGGGACCCTCAAGGGGGTCTCCACATGATTTTGGGGGGTCCCCAGATGACAGTGAAATGACAATTTAAGGACTTTTAAGACCTTTTTCTTTTTACTTTCTTTTTATTCTTTTTTTCTAGAGCAAGGTAGGTCATGTTGGGCATCACATTTACATTAAATGAGTACATTTCTGGTATAGTTAACACTCTTATGTTGAGGGCTATTCAGTCCAGATGAAATGAGAGGGATCCTTATTTGAAGTAACTTTTAAGACCTTTTTAATACCTAAAAAAAGAAAGAAAGACCATTACTGCATCAAAAGTAATCAACAAACTATGCTATAAAAACCGATCAAACATTGGCCAAATTGTCAAATAATATACGAAAGAGACCAAATTGTGAAAATAGCCGATCCACAAGCTGACAACGCCCCGCGTTGCGAGACGTTGTGGGCTTGTAGATCTGCTATTTTCACAATATTTATCTGGGGAACGTTTGAGAAAAGTTTGAGAACCACTGCATTAGAGAGTCAGCCCAGGTTAAAAGGTTTGGGGATAAAGCAAGAGAGGCGAGGTTGAGATGGTTTCGACATGTGCGGATGAGGGAGGAAGGAGGACATTGGGAGAAGAATACCGAAGATGGAGCTGCCAGGCAAGAGGAGAAGAGGGAGGCCAAAGCGGAGGTTTTATGGATTCGGTGAGAGAGGGACATGCAGGTGGCTGGAGAGGCCGAGGAAGATGCAGAAAACAGAAACGGATGGAAACAGATGATCAGCTGTGGCGACCCCTGATGGGAACAGAAGAAGATGAAGAAGATCGTAGAATTCTGCCATGTTTTCATATGAAAGTATGAAACTGATATCTCAGTCTTATTCCTTGGTGTTTGGCAAACAAAGAAATGATGCATTACCATGATGGTATATATCCCCACCAGCAATAACTACTTACTGTTTATAATAATAATAATAATAATAATAATAATAATAATAATAATAAACTTTATTTGTATAGCACCTTTCATGACATGAAATGCAGCGCAAAGTGCTTTACAGAGCAAGAATACAGTTACAGTTACAACCAATTTAACAATAAAGCAAACAAAAAATAAAATAAAATAAAAGCAAAAGCATAAAACATTAAAATAGGCAATACAGTGAGGACTTAAAAATCAACCAAAGAGTCAGCTAAAAGCAAGAGTGAAGAAATAGGTCTTGAGCTGTGCTTTAAAGCTATCGACAGAGGCTGCCTGTTTTAGGTGTAATGGGAGTTTATTCCACACTGTTGGTCCGTAAAAGCAGAATGCTGCTTCACCGTATTTTTTATATGTCATTTTAGGCACCTCGAGTAGGTCAGCACTTGAAGACCTGAGGGTCCGGTTTGGATCATGTCTCTCTAGGCAGTCATAGAGGTAGGAAGGTGCCAGACCATTTAGAGCTTTATAAACTATTAAAAGAATTTTAAAATCAATCCTAAAAACAACCGGGAGCCAGTGTAGTGAAGCTAGTACTGGAGTGATATGTTCTCTCATTCTAGTTTTAGTTAAAATTCTGGCTGCCGCATTTTGAACAAGTTGTAATCTGTCAGTTGTTTTCTTAGGCAGGCCAGAGTAGAGCGCATTGCAGTAATCAAGCCGAGAGAAAACAAAAGCGTGGATCAGCGTTTTTGCGTCGTCTAACGACAGATAGTCTCTAATTCGCGCAATATTTCTAAGATGAAAGAAAGCAATCTTGGTGACATGATTAATGTGTGCATTAAAATTCAATTCAGAGTCGATAATAACCCCCAGGTTCTTTACTGTGGTGTTACTTTCTACAGCCAGGTTACCAAGTCTACTTATTATTAATTCTCTCTGCTCACTGGAGCCAATTATGAGAATTTCTGTTTTATCCTCATTTAGCTTAAGAAAGTTCTCACTCATCCAGCATTTTATACTGGACAGACAGGTCAACAATGGGTCTAGAGCGCAGGGGTCGTCTGGAGCTACCGAAAGATACAGCTGGGTATCATCAGCATTATAATCCCACCCTGTCCCATGATGGACAGCTTATCACCCCACCTTACAGTTTAGCCATTTTTGAAAAATAGCACATCTACAAGCTCACAATGTGTCGCGATACTACCTGTTATTATATGAAGATCGGCTATTTTCAATAAACAAAGTATAAAATAGGGCTTAAATGGTCAAAGCTGCGTTATGTAACCTGGATGTGACCCCGGGTCTCCTGCGCAAGTGCTTTTACCACTGAGCTAAAAGAGCCTGCCTGCTTGCTCAGGGGAGAAATGTAATTTTGACCTTCAGACACAGGATCTAAATGTCTCAATAGAAGAGCAGGGAGACCAATTACAACCAAATTGTAGTTACATTGTATTAAAATGTTATTCTCTAAAGAAAGTTACATAATACATACAATACAATTTAATGGATGATTTGTATAAATTATCTAAATCCGCAAAGTAACTTCTAACTTAAGTTCTCAAATAATTGTAGTGGTGTAAAAAGTACAATATTTGCCTCTGAGATGCAGTGAAGTAGAAGTTTAAACTAGAAACAAAAAGTCAAGTAAAAGTACCTAAAAATTGTACTTAAGTGCGGTACTTGAGTAAATGTAGTGTAGCACTACTTAGTTACTTTCCACCACCACTGGTTGTCCTGCGTGGTCGGAGAGCACATTGCACTAAAACCTGATTTGTGCGACAGTGTAGCGCACCAAAAATAGCAGACCTACAAGGCAAGCGCACAATGCTTCGTTAGAGCTTGTAGGTCTGCTATTTTCTGGCGCGTGACAACCGCTGTGCGTCAAAGTATGAATCGGGCTTAAATTCGTTCTGAAGAACCATGCCGAAGGCTTCACTGAGTTCTGACCTCTGTACAGATTCCAGTCTCTCTCTCTCTCTCTCTCTCTCTCTCTCTCTCTCTCTCTCTCTCTCTCCCCCCTGCTCTCCTCTCCCTCTCACCTCCGGTTAGTTTTCCAGTGCTCCTCTCCAGAGAATCCAGCCCAGTGAATATTGTTGTTCCAGTTTGAACACTCTGTACACTTTAAAGACTGCTTTCATAGTTCCAACCACAAGTGACTTAAAGCAGGTGCCCTTGACACCTGTGTGTGTGTGTGTGTGTGTGTGTGTGTGTGTGTGTGTGTGTGTGTGTGTGTGTGTGTGTGTGTGTGCGTGTGCGTGTGTCTGCGTGCGTATGCGTATTCTTATGCGTGCATATGTATGCGTGTGAGTATGTTTTACTGTCTTGGATCCCACTCAGTCTTTTGTGTCAAATGTCTGTGTTCCCACGTTGCCGACCACACTAGTTTGTTTTTAGATTTCACACAATGCTGCAATCCTTTAATCTGGACTATGTTCACACAAACACACGCACACACACACACACACACACACACACACACACACACACACACACACACACACACACACACACACACACACACACACACACACACACTGTGTGTGTACTGCACTGAAGCACACATACATGCACACATCTATACTCACACACATAAGCATACTAAAGCAAGAAGCAGTTTAGCGAGTGATATTTATAAAACAATACAACGCTCACTGAATTCTCCCACATGCTGGAGAGGACATTGTGTGTGCGTGCGTGTGCGTGCGTGCGTGCGCGTGTGTGTGTGTGTGTGTGTGTGTGTAGGTGCCTGCGGGCTCGCTGTGCGGCCCACGTATGTTTTGACTTCGGCTCCGTGCGGATGAATGCAGTGCCTGCGATCCGTTCCTAAGACGCTCAGCCGAGCGGAACATCAGGGCTTTGAACGCCGTCAAGATAGCGACGCTCTCCTCTGAGCCAGCCTTATCGACTGCTTGGCTTTTGTTGCGCTGCTTAGCGTTGTTGTCATCTACAGAACATTGTTGCCTTCATGACTCCCTAAACTTCACGACTCCCTAAAACCGAGCTCTGGACTGAATGGAACGTGTATTTGTTGATGCCTTGTATGGAGAAAAAACATTGGGGGCTTTTTACACAAAGGTCATGGAATGTATGGACCCAAATCACACCCTCTACCTCCTCCGCCTATTTAAATTTAGGGTTGTGTTACTCCTGCATTAAGGCCTTCTGCTTTGTGAGAACAGCAAAGATGTGAGAGATCAGTCAGATGTAACAAAAGTCACAGTCCAGATTCAAACCGGCGACATCACATGGTAATCTCAACGTGGCCTTTGCCACCGACTCACCGCAATGCCCTAACATATCCATTGTAATTAACCCCTGTCTGTGGGACAAATTTGGATCTGTGCTGTGGGATTTCCATGGAACATTGTCTTGTTCTTTTATTCAAGAAGGTAGATGAACTGTAAAGTAATTGCTTCCATGGCGTCTCGCTGGCTCTGCATGCAGTATTTCCACCCAGCCGCTAGCCGCATCTGAAGCTTAGAAACGGCAAAGGCCTACATCTCCCTAAATCACAATGGAACGGATTGAGTGGCTGTCAGTCAGCGGATAACCTTTACTCTTACATGGCTGTTTGTGGTGACTTAAGGTTATACATAGCAAAGCTATAGGAGGGATTTATGCACTAATACAGGCCTGTCACAGATTGCTTGGAGAAGGGTTATCAGCAAGAACTGAGGAGTGAATGTAAGGAGTGCGTGTACAACATTATCAACCTTGGGTAGCTGTTATACTGTATATATGTGTATTTACTATTTTTAGAATACTGTATGACTAATCTGGTCCTTGTATCTGTTATATATTTTACTGAGTGCATGGGTTCTTTGACACTGGAGTACACCACTTGCGACAGACAGCAAGTGTCAATTAATACAGAGACACCCCTTCTCTCCTCCACACTCATAGGCAACAAAGTGAGATGATGTTTTTGATAGCACTAACACCCTAACTCACTTCTCTTGCCATGTCATATAAATGTACAGGAATTAGTCTTACCGTTTTCGTGCAATATTTTAAGTGAGTAGTTTGAAGTGGCCTCGTTGTCAGTATCAGGCAAGCAACGAGGGTGTTTATCCCCTTACAAGGTGCTACACCAAGGAGATGCGACCTTAGAGACCTTAGCACCACCCACCTGTCCTAGTTCCTCCTCCTTCTCATGCCCACAGCTGTTGTGTTATGATAATGTTACGAAAGGGCTGTTTTTCTATTGGCACGTTTGACCCTCAAGGTTTCAGCCTCCAGGTAGAAACTCAAAATAGTCAGAGAAGACATAAAACACCATAAAAACACCACCAGGGGGCTTAATGAAGTTCTATCAACCTCATAGACACATGAAAAACAGAAAAAGTGCAAAACCATGGCACCACCTCTTTAATACCATATTGTTGTGTTCAAAATCGAGAAAAAAATCTCGCCTGCCCTAAATGTAATTTCTGGGAACGCCACTGCCTTACACTAAAATCCTGAATGTACATCTGTACACTCTGAGTGTACAAATGTAAGGGTTCATTAACCCAGGGTGTAAAAATTGACCCTTATAAGGACACACAAATTGGCATAATATCACTACAAACAAAAAGCGACATTTTCCTGACAAATATCTTGTTTAAAGTCAACATTAACAAGTGAAGTATGGAACTGTCTCTCTCTCTCTCTCTCTCTGACTCTCTCTTTATGTGTTTTTGCAGATGCCAACTTTCACAAACATAGACACTAACACACTTCATAAGTGCATTTACAATAAGCGTCACGCCTTCAACATCAAATGCACACAGAAACTGTATACAACCATGTTTCTGTTCCACGTTTCCATGGGAGACAAACTGAAATAACCCCGTCTGTGATGTATGTGAATGGCACAAGTCCCTCTGTCAGCATTTCCTCTGCGTGTCGGTAAAATACACTACTTTAATCTGTGACTGTAAAAGATCTAACGGCACATGGGTGTGTGTGTGTGTGTGTGTGTGTGTGTGTGTGTGTGTGTGTGTGTGTGTGTGTGTGTGTGTGTGTGTGTGTGTGTGTGTGTGTGTGTGTGTGTGTGAACTGCTCATGTGAATATGTGCTTGCATGATGTGCTTGTATGTGTGAGTGAACCATTGATTGTATCCAAAGAACACTCCTAGCACTCCTCTCCTTGGTGTTAACCAAAGGGAAAGGGTGGTAGCTGGTAAAACAGTGTTAAAACAAAAGCTGCTCCCTTTTTAACAGGCCTACTTTTACTGTACCGCTTTACTGGCCCTGACACCCATTCACACAGCTCTGCTCCTCCCTTTAACCCATTCATATGGGTTCATAGGGCTTGATGATGTGATGTTTTGGGGGGGTTATATTTTCCCTGAGTGTGTCTGTGTACGTGTGTGTACCTCGGGGTCATTCAGGTACATTCGTCGATTAGCGCATGCTTGTTCAACTGTAGTTACACACAGCATCACACCGGACAATGAGAGTGGTATGTGCATTATCAGCATCATGGCAGGCAGGGAGCTTAAATTGCATTATTGTCTCCGCCAGGCCGAAAGGCATGGCGAGAGTATGTTTTACCCCCTGTCCGTCCGTCCGTGTGTCCGTCCGTGTGTCCTGTCCGTGTGTTAACAGCTAATCTCCGGCACTGTTAGCCCGGCCGCTGCTAAACTGTGCACACACACTCCCTGAATGCCAATTCAGAACCTCTGCCCCAAAGTTTTCACATGGGCCTGTCATAGCGACACCAGGAGGCCGATTTGTGCAAAAAACATTTTTTTCCCATTACTCCGACAGATTTTATCCAAACGTCATGCAATTCGGTACACAATATCTCTATAGTCATGTGATCAACACGGATCTGTCCGATTTCCCATATTCCATCCTCATTGGCTAAGGTTGGCTTCCAAGTTTGCAGGATTGGTCCGTTTTGAACAAAATGCCTGGCTCAAATCATGAACTGTGATTTCCGTGAAATTTCACGCGCACATTCCCACTAGGCCCAGGAAGAAATGCCACCCTTTTCACATTGGCCTGTTATAGCGCCACCAGCAGGTTAATTTAGCAAAACACATTTTTGGAACAAAATGCCTCAAACCATGAATGCATTGTCCGATTTCCGTGAAAGGCCTAAGAAGAAATGGCCACCCTTTTCACATTGGCCTATTATAGCGCCACCAGGAGGCCACGATAACGTACCTGACCTGGCGGAGACCTGTGCTCCAAGGAGCACTTTTTCTAGTTATTTGTATTATTCGTCCGACCGTGTGTGTGTCTGTGAGCAGATAATCTCCGACTCCGATCGGCGTGAAATTTGCACGCACACTCACAGTAGGCCAAGTAAGACACACCCCAAATGTGTCAAACCAGTCTCATGGTGGTGTTATACTAGGCCACTTTATGTTTTGGCCGTAGGCTGTACAATCAGACACACAAATATGGACAGAGGTGAAAACATACCTCTCTTCAACCTCCCTATCTGTCTGCAGACAAAAATTAGGCATACAAACGCATTTGATCATTTGACTATATCTGACTCTGGATAAATTGTACAAAAATAGTAACCAAAAACAAAGTATCCCAAGTATTTTTTTCCCGCTTTTTTGCATTGTGATGTGTGGCGTTTCAGACCACTGAAGGTAGATACTTAGGTGCCAACCTGATGTCACAGAACAAATAAAATATCTGCCACAGCTAACATTCAGCTGTTTTGCACTTATTTTAAATGACAAGACGAACTAAACAGTACTGTTTCATCTACCTTGTTTAGTGAGTTGAACACTGTTGGCCACCTGCACACAATAGCTGCCAACCGCCTCACTAAGTGACTGTAGGGTCATGTATAAAAAGAATACCACACACTCCACACACACTTCAGCCAAACCTCTGTAAGCCTGGCCTAGACGATTAGCCAGCTGATACTGACTCTACTGTGGAGTCACTAAACACACACACATGCTAGACACACACACACACACACACACACACACACACACACACACACACACACACACACACACACACACACACACACACACACACACACACACACACACACACACACACACACACACTCTCTCTCTCTCTCTCTCTCTCTCTCTCTCTCTCTCTCTCTCTCTCTCTCTCTCTCTCTCTCTCTCTCTCTCTCTCTCTCTCTCTCTCTCTCTCTCTCTCTCTCTCTCTCTCTCTCTCTCTCTCTCTCTCTCTCTCTCTCTCCCAGTAAGCCCTCTCCTTTCTCATGGAGATAAGCATGTCTCATTGTTTGCAGACAACGGCGCTGTTATTATCTTATCAAAGAGCCAATCCAATCTGGAGGAGGAGGGGAGGGGGGCTGCTCAGAGTGGGGGTCTTTTGTAATGCAACAGGTGCCGTTGTCACTCAATTAGACTCGTTGTTAAAGATGTCTGAGAGCTTTACTGTTTATGCTGGCATTGTGCTCGCTGTGTCTTAACCTCAGCCCATGGTACAAAACAATGGCGTCATCAGCGTAGGCCATTATGCAAACGTCAGTTAATCCCCTAACCCACTCATTACAGAACGAGGGGCCATTTGTCACGTGAATGATTTTGTTTACTGTATTGATGGAAATCAATGCTTGCCTGAGGGGGTGAAGTTGGAATGGATTTAGTTTTTCTTACTGTTTCTACTTACTTCCAACCTTAAACTCGAGTGATTGTTATAGAAAACAGATTGGTTGAAGTAGATGGAGATAATATTTATAAATGCACACATGGCTCATAGGCTTTTCATCTCAGTGTTGCAATTCAAACTTCAAAATACAGACATTGTCATCAGCTTGAAATTAAAGTATTTTATCTCATAACATTTTCTTTAATCTTGTTTGACATTGTTGCTGTCGGACAGAAACCTTGTATCCCAACTTTCTATGTTCTTTCGTATAGTAATGGCCTACTTTGTAAATAAGTTACACAAAATGCTGCTGATTTGGTAATACAAGGTTTCTGCCGGACAGCCACGATATGGTAAATATGATATGATACGATATGAAATATGTCTTGTGAGGCCGATTTTCGCCGTGTACGTGTATGTGTATTTGTTCATCTCTTTCTCTCTCTGCCCACATACAGATAAGGAACCAAAGGAGAAGAAGGAGGTGGTCAAGGAGCCATCTGAGGTGGCGGTGATTGAGGAGAGCGCTGCAGTGGAAGAGCCGGCCAAGGAGGTGGTGAAGAAGGAGAAAAGGGAGCCCAAAGAGAAGAAGGAGGCTTCAAAGGAGAAGAAGGAGGTGGTCAAGGAGCCATCTGAGGTGGCGGTGATTGAGGAGAGCGCCGCAGTGGAGGAGCCGGCCAAGGAGGTGGTGAAGAAGGAGAAAAAGGAGCCCAAAGAGAAGAAGGAGGCTTCAAAGGAGAAGAAGGAGTCATCCAAGGACTCTAAAAAGGAGTCGAGCAAGGAGGCCAAAGAGCCCAAGGAGGAGGCCAAGAAGGAATCAAAGAAGGAATCGTCTAAAGACTCCTCCTCCAAGGAGAAGAAGGAGTCGTCCAAGGAGAAGAAGGAGAAAGACAGAGATAAGGAAGGGAAAGAACCCAGTAAGGAGGCAGTAGACAAAAAAGTGTCTAAGAAGTCATCAGTGAAGGTGAAAGAGAAGCAGAAAGAGCCAGAGGCTGGAGACGACTGATAGCAGCCATGCACTAATCACACACTGATATGCAGCACACACACACACACACTTACACAATAATCACACACTGATATGTAGCGCACACACACACTTACACTGGCATATAACGCCTGATTTATACTTAGTTTGCGTGTCAGTGACGTGAACCAAAACATTAAAAATAGCTGATCTACAAGCTTTGTCATGCGTTGTGAGCTTGCAGATCGCTATTTCAGGTGCGCGACACAGTGTGCAACAAAGTATAAATCAGTCATGACACATCCACTGATTGAGGCATGTGTACATACAGAGCAGTGGCTGTTTTATACACACACACACACACACAGTTTTTCTTTCTGTCTGGGCTCACTGTATTCGACTGGACCACATCCGCTAGTTCTGGTGTCTGTGCTGAGCTGCGGTGGGAAGCACTGGACTCAGGGAGACCAAGGACGTAGGCAGCATCAGCAACCGTTCTCCCTTCCTCTCTTCCATCCTCCTCCCTCCCTTCTCCTTTAGCAGACACTCTTCCTCCTGCTTCCTCCTCCGCTCTTTCCCTGTGTCCCTGCTCCCGGGCCAGGGGAACCCACAGTGCTGCGCCTTGCTAATCCCTGACCCCCCCACCCAACCCGCCTACAGTACATACTGGCCATGCTTTGACGTCAGACCGTCCTCCCTCTTACCCTCCACCCCCCATCACATGGCATCAGGCCTCCTCTCTCGAGCCTCCCCCGCACTGGAAATAAGAATAGCCGCTCGCTGGTCTGTCAGGTTCAGCCACCCTACCACTTCCGGGTAAATTAAGGCCGCTTCAAACCCTTGAACCCCACACCCCCATAGTTTTTTTACATTGACATAACAGATATTTAGCTACCGCAGGGGTTCAGTGTAACTGGCACTGACAGTACCCATGGCACATTGATGATGCTGCGGCAATTGAACCAACATTTCAGTTCTAGGACAGTCTTCTTTTAACTGCCAAATCTCCCCTGTTGCCCAACAGTGGCTGGAAGTTTCTAGATACAACGTGTTGGCAGAAGGTTGGATAAGAGAATATGTCTTTTTAGAGTACGACCAGACACAACCCAGACCAGGTCACGTGACCAGGGAAAACTCCTGGCCTTTCATTACGATAGATTAGAAAGAATCTGTGAGTTCTGTTTCAGCATGGAATGTAACATTTGAAATAAGTGACAACTCCAATTACAAAATGTTTGATAACACTATACCGACTGGAAACGTTACGCTCTAGAGATATTTTTAAAGGGATGTACAGTTTAGCATTTTGAGTTTGAGTAGAGCTCTTTACCCCACAGACACACACACACACACACACACACACACACACACACACACACACACACACACACACACACACACACACACACACACACACACACACACACACACACACACACACACACACACACACACACACACACACACACACACACACACACACACACACACACACTCAGTACATACATACTATATATTTAACTCTAAAGTCTTTTGCCCTGTATTTCCAGCCAGCCTCTGAGCTCATAGACCACGGCCATAGAGGAACGCTGTGCCAGCTCAACCAATGACAATCCAAGCAACTGTGTCTTTGTATGTCTATTGGTACTGTACTCTATAACTCGTCTGTTCCATGTACGGTTACCAAAATCTTTTGGCTCAATGTCCAGACTGTCCACCAGACATTCTTTTTTAGCTAACCACACAAAAGCTATGCTTGTGGGGAAATGTGGGTTGAACCTAGCGCTGTTGGTGTGACTACTGAAAGCCACATGTGAAACCTGCTGCTCTTTTGCTAAAAGGTGAAATACTTTTCCCTGCAAGAAAGCAACGTTCTGTTTGTGATCAGCAACGTTGTGCCACAGTGCGTCCTTTCCCATTGTAAGCTAGGCGAATAAAGAAGCCAGCTCTGTAAAACTGAGGTTTGAGGTGGACACTGGGCCTTAGAGTTGAAACTATGAAACGACTGAGTCTGTTTTCTACCATTGCTGTTCTACCGTACCGGGTACATTCTGAGCCTTTTGTTTCTGGCCACATCAGCAGGGTTAACTGTATTTAGCACTGTCTTGTCTTCTTCATTTACTGTGACCGTTACACCTGAAAAAAAAACCTCTCTTAGGTATGTCTGTGTGTTGTCTTTGTGTTTTTCCTGAGAGGTCAGGACAGTCTGTGACCAAAATGTAGAAGCTGTCACACCAGTGAAAGGGACTTGTTTCTCTCTTTTCTTGTTTTTCTTTCTGTGCTCTTGTGTAAACTTCCTTGTGCATAGAGCAAGGTCAATTGAAGATTTTGTAACTGTTTAATTTGTTGCTGTTTAATTTGGCAACAGGTCTGTTTGTACATGTAGACCTTTGAAGCGGCACGGTACAAGGACTGTAGATATTGTTTGATGCCTGCCAACTCTCTCTCTCCCTCTTTCTCTCATTTGCCCCCCCCCCCCCACCATCTCTCTGTTTCTGCATCACTGCGTTTTTCTCTCACTTTCCTATTACTCTTTCTGTCTCTCTCTCTTCTAGTTTCTCTCACATGCAACGACCACTTTGTCTTTCTTCTACTATTTTGCTCCTCTCTCCCATCGCTCTGTCAAACAACTCTGCACAGAAATGTTCTAGTGTCAAGAACCACATCAACCAAACATTGTTACACACCCCACTGTAAAATAAGCCAACAACAAAAAGTAAACAAACAATAATAATGAAACAGTAACTGTGCCACAGCACTTTTAAGAGAATGTAATAAAAACAGATGTGCATTTTTAGACTTTTAGAAATGACTGGCTCTGTGTGCGTTCATTTTAACAGTGTTTTAGTCCTAAGATATTCAGAGGATAGTTGTTGTAATACTCATGCCATTACAGAGAAAAGAAAGAGTCCACATAAACAGCTTAATGCTATCTTTCCTTACTGTGCAAAGCAGCAAACAGGCAGTTACAGCTGGGTCTTCCACAAGTTACTACATTAGCAAAGAAGTGTTGTTTATGTTTTAACAACGTTTAGCTTATGAGCTATTGATCACGGAAGTTCAAATCTGTGAACATATTTCCACAACATTACTACGGAAGAATTGTCGAACCATTTTCCAAATAAGACACATTAGACATCAAATGCCACACCATACAAGCTGTGCCTTTTACAGCAATGTTAATTTGGCTCTGGCTTCCCATCTCTGTACGTTTTACAGAATAACAGTGTGGTGGAATGAGGCTATGGTCACACATCAGAATTATCTTTACATGCGCCAATGCAGGGGATAGGCTTTTACGTGCCGAGGTGAATTACATGTCAAAGTTCACAAAACTTGAACTAGAGAAGATGCTAATTTGCCACCGGAAGCTCCACCCCTTCGCTCACATAGAATGGAGGTGAACGTGAGACAAATATTTAATATTTGCGCACCGTACCCTGATGACACAACATCCCTGCCTTGAACAGGCTGTATAAAAGGGGCTTCTGTGTGGTAATGCTGTCCAGAGCAAGGCATATTGAGCTGCAACGTCATTATCGCTGCTGCTATTAACTTGCAAGTTTACATGTGTTGAGTAAGGTTCACAACTCTAGGGCCCTTAAAACCTGTTAAATCCGAATCATGTAATCTCCTAAACAAAACTGTCAATGAAAGAAATGTCCTTCCTAATAACCAAATTTCACCTTTTGACCCCTCACAGACATAAAGAACTGTGCATGAACTCTGCATGTGTGTGTGGAAAGTGTGACACAGCGGACGGAGATCCAAATGTCTCACCTGAAACTACAAACAACGTCACCTCCAAGAAGCCCCCCGTCACAGTTGAGACCTATTGGGACGTCGGGCGTGGCTCCTGGCCTAGCTGGCCAGGACACAGGGTTAAAGGCTGGACTGGTTCTAAGATCAACTGTGTGAAAGAGAGGCCCTGAAGATGATGCCATATTTTCTACAATGACAGCCAATCAGCCCAATTAATTAAAGTTGTTACTGCTGCACCAGAGCGACAGAGCGGCCCACACGGTAACTGACAACAAACCACACCCCACTGCCACAACGGCCTCCACGGAATGGAAGTTTTGCCTTTCCAACAAAGTCGCACCTCTTTCAAAGTCACTTGTGTTTCAAAGTGGGAAAAGTATTGTACTTTTTATTGATAGGACATCGCTTAAGTGATTTCTTTGAATATATATTTTTTCCATAGATTGAATGATGAATTTCAGTTAATCAGTTAATGGCCACTTTTTTCCAACCAAACTGCATATTATTGTAAACAGGAATCACTGCTGCTCATTTCCTATAGACAACTGGATCTTTACCCCTAGAGCTCTGAACCAGACATGGCTGTTGAGCACACATTATGGGGATTGGACATTGTGACCCTTCAGATACACCAAGCCACTCTGCCGCCCACAGACAGCTGAGTGTAACACCCCCTCCTCCTCTCCAGAGCTCCAGGCCAGACCTGCCGTCTGCATGCGGCCTTAACCCGGGGGCAGCCGGTCTCCGCCTATCGTCTACAGTCGGCAGGCATCACAATGCTGCACCAGGTCTGAAGAGCTGGAGGAGAGCCTGTCTGAGTCTCTACACTGCAAAATCCTGAGTGTAATAGACGGGCTTTACAATGTAGGAATATAATTCACCGGCTCCCTCTTTGTTTGAAACGGGATCCCAAAAGCCAGGCTCAGACGGCACCACCGTCGCAGTCATTTCAGAAATATCTTCTCACCAGGAGACATCTCCCCTTGAGAGGTGCGCTCTCAATTTCCCTGCATTTGGAGCCTTGAAAATGACGTACTATTCAATACATCAATATGTTAGGTTGTGGGAAACATCTGTGTGTCACTAGTTTTCATATATACATTAAGGACAACAGATATCAATATAAAATAAACATGCATCCTTTTTATTAGAACCCTGAGGTAAAAGGTTCAATTCCGCAAGAGACAGTCTATGTCAATGAGCAAGGCACTGAATTCCTTTGTTCATTCATTGGCCCATAAATCATTCTGGATTAGAATCAGGTCAGCTAAAAAAAACTGAAATGTTAAATGGGAATTTTATTTAAAAGTGCAGGTTGGCATGTGGGCTCATTCATCAACATCATCGCCCCACTGCACCAACAGGGGCGTTATTTGGTCCCTACGGAGTGGGAGGAGGGTCATTTAGGGGCAAGTTAAATACCTGTTGAAACTCCATCTCCAGCGCAGTAGGGGCAGTGTTGCCATGTCTGCTTATTATAAGCGACTTTGGGCTTGTTTTTCTGTTGCTTATAAATATTGGTAGTTGCTGGTTGGGTTTTTTGGGTTTGTTTTTAAAGTGTAATTATTTGGGCTTGCTTCCATTTTTTTTTAATTATTGTTTTAACCAGTTCTCAAACATTTGCATGTCAAGGACTGAAGGACGCCCAAATTAATGTATTTCTCTGCAGTGCAGACCCCCCCATCTGAAAAAAGAAATAACTTTTCAAATATCCTTTCAAGAACTTTTTGAAAATAGCAGATCTACATTGGCTATAATAGCTAATAAGGTGCTCATGTGTCTCTAGTGGCTTCTTTTGGGCTTGTTTTTATACACCTCGCTGCGTATTTCTCTCACAAACTCTGGCAACACTGAGTAGGCGGCAAGTCAGCGAAATTGCTTGGGTACTCTTTGGCGCCATCTAGCGGCTAATATTGATGAAATACCAACTTTGAGCATTGCATGCTGCAGTCTCTCAGTCATTCACACTATAAATGCACTCATCAGGGCTGTCCTGTCCCTCGTGGCATGTTTACAATGCGAAGTAACAAGAGCAACCCAATTAGATAAAAGAAAGCATCGCTGCCTGACAGCGCTGAGGCCAGTAAAACCGGGCTGGGTCATAATTGTGTCTTTGAAGACACTCTTTCCCTTCCCATATAGGCTATGGGCAGTGTTGCCATGTCCGCTTATTATAAGCGACTTTGGGCTTCTTTTTCTGTAAAGTTGCTTGTAAAGGTTGGTAGTTGCGGGTTGCGTTTTTTTGTGCTTGTTTCTAAATTGTACTTGTTCATTTAAAATGTTTAAATGATCATTTAGACCAGTGGTTCTCAAATATTTTCATGAAAATGTTTTGTGCCAGGGAGCATTTGTGTTGTTAGAATGTAAAAAAAAAAAATCCACATATTACACATTTATTGCAAGTGTTTTATATAAAATAGCAGATTTACAAGTTCACAACGCGTCGCATCCTGTGAGCTTGTAGATTGGCTATTTTCTAATAGTCAATATAAGTTTAAAGTGTTTTAAATGTTGCTTCTTTGGGCTTGTTTTACGAGACCTGTGTGCTTGTTTCTCTCGCAAAACCTGGCAACACTGGCTATGGGAGATTCTGCGGGCGCTTAAAGTGTGAGCGCTTTAAAAAGGTGTCACTTTTCTAAATCTAACAGCATAATGTAACGCAATCCGCTTAAAAAAACGATCCTCACAAACCAAGTTCACCAGGAAATAATAGGGTAAAATGTAAGAGATGCTAGTTTATTCTTCAGAGTGACGCGTTTCGTTTGAATAGGTTATAAATTATCTCGCCTAAATTATAGCAGTAGAAATAACTTGCAAATGCATGATGGTAAACAACTTCATATCCATGAGGCTACAACCTGCACTAACCTCTAGTCTGCCTACCCAGTGGTGGAAAGTAACTAAGTACATGTACTCAAGTAGCCTCTATACTTAAGTACAATTTTGAGGTATTTTTACTTTCTTCAGTAATTACAATTTTCAATACTTTTTACTTATACCCCACTACACCTCAGAGGAAAATGTTAATGTTGTAGGCCTACTTTTACTCCACTCCACTACAATTATATGAAAACTTTATATTTACTAGTAGTCCTAACTTTGTAGATTTTGATTATTATTACAAAACATACATTATTATTATTATTATTAGGCTATTACAAAACATACATTATTATTATTATTAGGCTATTACAAAACATACATTAACCACTTCAGCCCTATATACTTTTTGACCATTTGAAAATAGCCGAACTACAAGCTCACACCTGCATTGTGAGCATGTAGATCTGCTATTTTCAAAAGATTTGTATACATTTTATACATTTGAAAACTTGTGAAATGGGATGGCATAATGAGAACTATACTTTCTACTTGTGGTATATAGGCTACTTTTAGTACATTTTGATACCAATACTTTTGTACTTTTACTCAAGTAAATGTTGAATTCCGGACTTTTACTAGTAACAGAGTACCTCTACATTGCAGTATTGATACTTTTACTTAAGCTAAAACATTTGAGTACTTCTTCCATCACTGTGCCTACCCGGTTTTGGCACCGCTGGTGTGTTTAGGGCAGTGGTTTTCAACCAGTGGTCCGGGGACCCCCAGGGGTACTTGAGGGAGTACCAGGGGGTCCCCAGCAAAATTAGTTAATAGCGTCACGATCTTTTTCAACCACTTAGTTTTGGCTATTCAAAAATAGCAGATATACAAGCTCTGTAGATCTGCTATTTTTGAAAAACCTTGAAAAAAGTGTGCATATCTTTGAATATTTATATTTTTTAATGCGAAAATGAACTGATATCTTTGCTTCTGGGGGTCCCTGGCACAAAACATTTTCAATTGGGGGTCCGCGGCCAAATGTATATCAATTTAGGGGTCCTTGGCATGAAAAAGGTTGAAAACCACTGGTAGCTCAGACTCAGAGTGGACACGTGAAGCAGCGCATGTACTGTCGCTACTCGGGCTTGTTAGTTAGTTGTGAAACGGGATCCGATATAGCAGTAGGTGGGTCTGTCTCTCTCCAACACACACACACACACACACACACACACACACACACACGCACGCACAGAGTGGTATTGTGTGTGCCGAGGAGAAGAAAGTTGAATAGCCGTGGCGAGCAGCAAAGCGGCGGGACAGATTTGGACGTCAAAATTGCTGCGGATTATTAAACCCCCCGGCGACGATTTGAATAACGAGGGGCCGTTCTACGGACGCATTTGGAGGAGGTCCCTGCACTGCACCCTGCGGTGATGTTTAACTGAAGTAGCAGGGTTTCTGTTACACTGGCATCGGCTGATGACTGAGATCGGCAGTTCGGCACTAATATAGCCTTGGTACAGAGGAGAGAGAGAGACCCTGCAAACAGCTTGGTACAGAGGAGAGTGAGACCCTGCAAACAGCGTGGTAAAGAGGAGAGAGATACCCTACAAACAGCTTGGTACAGAGGAGAGAGAGACCCTACAAACAGCTTGGTACTACAGAGGAGAGAGAGACCCTGCAAACAGCTTGGTACTACAGAGTAGAGAGACCCTGCAAACAGCTGCTCCACGCACGCCGGATCGTTGAGAGCATCAACGTGCGAAGCGGACCCAGGATTCTGGCCGCACATATAGGCTCTTCCAGGCAGCAGATAAGGAACAGATAGCCTCGGTTATAGGCTGTTTTTACAAATAGTCGCTTACTTTTTAGTGGACGGTTTTAGGCTACTCTTGATTATTTATTTATATTCCTTTTCATAAATATAGGCTAATTCGGAGAATTGTTTTTATTTATTTTTACTATTATGTTTGGGTTGCTTTCTGTGGCTTGACCGGCAGATATCATTTTTGTTGTATTTATTTACCCATCCACACAACCAGGGCATTGATTGGACTCGAGACTTATCTGTGGAACTTTTGATCTCTGCACGGTCGGACACTTGTTTTTGGGGCCATGCAAGAGCGCTTGAAGAGGCTGGAGGAGGCGACATGACTGTCACCTTTGTCATTGTAATGTGTATGTGTCAGATGGCCGAGGAGGACACGCCATCACATCGTTTTACATTTTCACAAAGTTAAGTTTATATGCGTTGGAACCGAACGAGCTACAGAGGAACTGGATGGGAGCAATTACCGTCATTGGTGGATTTCCTCTGAATGTGCTTTCATCATCATCATCACAACAAAAAGCAACTATTTGGATTTCAGTTTTACATTTATTTTGTTATTTTCAACCCGTTTTCCCCCCCGATCTTTATTTTCCCCGGGACCGAATTTAGGATGCTGTTACACAGCTTCTCAAGCGTCTTAACGGTTCACTCTCACATCACCTGCATTTTTTTATTTTTACTTTTATTATTCCAAATGCCAGGGTCCTCTACGCCATTAATTACAGGTAAGATTAAAGTCATTATTTCAGTTTACAAAAATAACATTCAACGTGCGTAAAAGTTGCCCATATCATATCATGACATTTACGCACATTGGTTCTCAAAGTGAGGTCCGGGGACCCCTAGAGGTTCCAGGGGGTCCCCAACTTTAAGTAGTTAATGTAGCCTCGCAATCATTTCAACCACTTTAAATCTATTTACACATTGGCTATTCAAAAATAGCAGATCTACAAGCTCACAGCACATCGCTTTGTGCCGCGCTGCGAGTTTGTATAGAAAGATATCGAAAATGTTTGGACATTTTTGAATAATTTTGGAATTTTTCAGATGGGGGGTCCGCGCCCAAATACATATCAATTTGGGGGTCCTTGGCATGAAAAAGTTTGAAAACTTAGTTAACATACCGTCACGATCATTTTAACCGCCTTGGCTATTCAAAAATAGCAGATATACAAGCTCACAGCGCGGCACTATGAGCTTTATAGATCTACTATTTTTTTTTAAATCTGAAAATGTGTGCATATCTTTAAATATATACATTTTGTAAAGCGAACATTTTTATTTGCTTCTGGGGGTCCCTGGCACAACACAATTACAGATGGGGGGGGGGGCGGGGGTCCGCGGCCAAATACATATCAATTTGGGGGCAGAGCAGGCGTGGGTCCGTATATAGGTTTGAGTCCGGTCTGTTTCAACCTCTCTGCCCGACGGCTATAGCCTACTAACGTGAAACACAATTCACTTCACCTGCAACATTCTGACAAGCTTCACCAAACATCTGCCACGGACACTTCTGCTGCCACGGGCTCCTTTTGAAACCCGTTGACAGGCGCATTGCATCATAGGCTATCGCTGTTTGCCTTGCAGCACTGTTGAGAAATGAGTAGAATAGGTCTGGGTCTATATCATGTACAGGTCCAGCCCAATACATCCATTATAATACTGCCTTATCGTTATCGTTGGACAAACAACATCAGAATGACTTAAAGAACAGCGTTTTCTATTAGTGGGCATCAGCTGAGGAGGAGGTTATATACCTTAAGGTCTAATCCCAATGATTACATTCCCATATAACGCCTTGTTACCACCTGCAATTCCAAATATGCACTAGCCTACTATCTAGCTCGCCCATGGTTCTCACATTTTATGCACTAGCCTATAATATCTAGCCTAGTGCGTGGTGCACATTTTCATGACAAGGACCCCCAAAATGATTTGGCCGCGGACCCCGTTGTGCCAGGGAGGGGCTCAGGGGACAAATATATATATATATATATATATTTTAAATACAAATGATTAAAATAACAATAAATAAAAATCTCTCGAGCTTGTAGATGATAAATCTGTTTTCGAATAACAGGAGTATAGGCATATTAAAGAGGGTTAAAGTGGTTAAACTGACGTCGATGCTAAACAAACTAATTTAGCTGTGGACCCCCTGGAAACCCCTCAATGTCCCCTGGCGGGCCCCCAGACTGGCGGACCCCACGTTTAGCCTATCCGTTGTCTCGCACCCGCGCAGTTAAACGATCGGTTGAAGCCAGGTTACACAGCTTTAAGTGAGATGGAATTGAGAGGAAAGTTGGCGGCTGCAGGAGCCAAGCGCACGCTGCCGCCGCAGCAGGTGAAAAGAGCTTGATGAATAAACAACTTGTATTCATTCATCTGGCTTTTTCAAAGCGGGAGAAGGCGTCGCTACGCGGACTGAGGCAAGGCGAGAGTGTTGGGTTTCCCCCTCAATCACTTACAGCCGTGCTGGTTTAATTACACGCGAAGGTTGTAAATGTTACAGTCGTCGCGGAGTCTGCGGGGTTTGTCTGCTCCCCGAATTAAAAGGTTGACTATCTTATGAAGTCCTGCAGACAGCTGCCGACTGACTGCACCAAGACAACACAAGTCACTTCTATAGGCCTAATGTGGATATACCTTGAGGGTGTCTAGCCAATTTCTATTTCCCTTATGCAGGCTACATATTATATTACAACGTAGACGTTTTTAAGGCCAAGGACCCCCTAGCTTAGAGAGAGATGAAGCAGGGAGGGACCCCCTCTATATTGTATAACATTGTGTTTCAGATTAAACTTTTTTTTTTACTTGGTCTGCTATTTTTCTCTGCTATTTTTGGCTATAGTTATACTCCTCAGAAAAGGGATGCTAGGGTTCAAGTGGTTAATGTAAAAAATAATAATCTTATCACAAAGATTTGGCAGCCCCGCTGTAGTAAATCTGACTGAGGACCCCCTAGCGGACCCCCTGTTGAAGACCCCTGCCCTAGAGCCACACTGTTGGAACCTTATTGCTAATAATTGCCTGTATAGTCTGCAAGTCCTACTCATTTGTTGCTGACCAATTATTCCCGCATTTAGGACTAGCCTATTACATAGCATATTTATATTTTTGGTATTTATTTTATTTGTGTGTGAAATTTTATTCCATTCAGTGTCAAAGTCATTGCGTCAGGGTTTCTAACAAATACATAACTATTATCTTTGAAATGCATGTAGGGCCTGGGCCTACCCAGAGAAGGGCCGAGTTTGGGATAAGACTGCCATTAAAAACAAAATATTGTGGTGTTTAGTGTGTGCACAAAAGTTAATGAAGCATTCCTAAGTTAAATGCTCTAACTTTTCAATATTTCATGAAAAGCCTAATGTCTAATGTCAATGTGTCACCTGTCCTTCACAGGTACTGAAGCCAGCTGCGAGAATGAGGGAGAAGTGTTGCACATCCCCAACATCACTGACAACCCCTGCATCACCTGCGTCTGCTTGGTAAGAAATAAGATAAATGATTATTTATTTATTGTTTAAATTAACTATGGATGAAGATTTAGCCAAATGGTTATTTGTTCCTTTGACATTGAGTTATTGCGCCCCATTTGTTCTTGGCACGTGTGAGCTGCATAAGAACACAAGTGATCTTTGCGCTTGATATTTGCTTTGGTCTAGCCAAAACGGACCGAACACATTAGAGATTACATATATGTAGTACTGATACATTTATTTGTTAAGTGATTATTTTGGCTCGATTGAGTGGTCTTTATCGCTAGGTTGCAAGATGTGTAAGAAGGATAGGGTAGTAACATATTTTGTCCATGTACAAAAGAAGAAACAAATCTCAGTGAGAAAAGGTTTAGTTTTTTAAAAAGAGCCCCTGTCGTCATGCTGTCTTGGCCAGGCCTGGTTGTTAAAATCAGCCTACAAAACGTTAAAGGACAAGTCTTTCCTGGAACATGTGCTCTTTGACCCCTGGCCATGCCCTGCTGTGAAGGTCATTGTTTTAGGGGATGAGAATGGAAGCGAGAAGCTTTTCTGTGTCAGTGCATTGACACCGGCTGAGAGTGAGGCTGCGCCACAGCGTGTTTTGTCTTTCAGGAGCCTCTTTAAAATGTGTCATGTGGCCAGAGGCACCGTTTAAACATTTGGGATTTTACTTTGACGGCTGTTTCCCCTATGTGAACCAGAGAGCTGGCCTGGAGTGAACTGGTGTGTGTGTGTGTGTGTGTGTGTGTGTGTGTGTGTGTGTGTGTGTGTGTGTGTGTGTGTGTGTGTGTGTGTGTGTGTGTGTGTGTGTGTGTGTGTGTGTGTGTGTGTGTGTGTGTGTGTGTGTGTGTTCGTGCGCGCGAGTGTGCGTGTATACATACATACTATCTATCTATCTATCTATCTATCTATCTATCTATCTATCTATCTATCTATCTATCTAATATATATCTATGTAGTAGATATATGTACTGTATATATACTCCAGGCGCCTACACCATTCCCCTTTGCACATTTACATCCAATGTCCTTTCCAAGCAGCCCTGCCAGTGTGTGATGGCATGCAGGCTGTCCTACAGCCAGCGTCTGATAGGTCTTTTGATACGGCTCCACTCGAGCTGCGCCCTGATCAGCCTCTGTGTTATCAGACAGCCATCAAGCAAAGCTCTGTTGAATGCTATCAGTCATCAGTGGACCACCGCTAGCCTTTCATCTTTACTTAACCCCTCCGCCCTGCCCTACACAACACACGCCAACACACACACACACACACACACACACACACACACACACACACACACACACACACACACACACACACACACAGCACAAAGATATGCACACAAACATGCACGTGTAAACGTGCACAATCAAACACACACAACGCAGTACACATCCACTTGGACAGCTATGTCGCTATCCTCCAACCCCCCCCAGTAGGGCATGAAAGACCCCCGTGTCGCCACGCTGTCTTTAGGGGGATGGAGCGATGGGAGGGGTGAGGGGGGGTGGAGAGGCTTTAAAGAGCGGTGGGTTTGAGCCGTCAGGGCTCCAGTGTCACTCACAGGGGGGCTCCCCAGTTGCTGTGGAGTACCTGCTAATGGCCCTGTGGCTGGGGAAACTGGAGGTACACACACACACACACACACGCACACACACACACAGAGGAACCATTGTGTGTCTATGGGAGAGAGAGAGAGGAGAGCGAGCGATGTATGGGGAGTGCTAGTGGAGAGGGCTGACAGACTGACTGACAGGCAGGTCTCCATGACGATCTGTTATCTAGCTGAATCCATCCATCTCTGTCGCGTTCTCCGTCTGTCTGTCTCGCCCTTTCTTTTTTCCAGTCTGTCATCTTCTCCTCTTTTCTTCTCTCACCATCGCTGTGACTGGTTGTCACGTTAACCTCATTTTCTCATTCTCTCTTGTCTTCTCTCTTTCTCCTTTCATTATCACGACAGCCATTGGCATCATCTCGTTCGGAGCTCTGGCATCATCATAACCAATTTCTACGCTCAGACCTAAATTAAAGGAATACCTCACGCCCGAAATGATTCTTTTTTTCCCCTATCAATTACTCATACCGTGATGCCCCGAATGCAAGTAGAATCTTTGGTTGTATCACATTCCTTTGCGATAAATGAAGAATCAAAAAACTAAGAGAATATAGACAAAAAAAATCACACCCTGTGTGAAGGAAGCGGTGCCTTTGATGAGTTTATTTAATTGGGCTATATATGAACTAGAGAAACAATGTTAAATCCCTGTAAATTCATTGCAAGGCTGGCCTCCTGGTGGCGCTATAACAGGGCAATGTGAAAAGGGGGGCCTAGTGGGAATATGCGTGGAAAGTTTCACGGAAATTGCACACTGCGTTCATGTGGTTTGTATGTGTTGCTTCTCGTGCTCATCCGGACGGACGGACATAACACACAGACACGGTCAAATGTAGAGCGGCTGGCACCGCTAAAAAGATAGGGGTCTGATGTTAAAAACAACAAAACAGCTCTCACAGTATAATCTCAGGTGTATGTCTTTACAGAACGTCACTTTTTCGCTGATACTTTTTGTTTAAAACACTTCCGGGCTAAACAACCTCATGTGCGAACTACGCACACGTCTGAGGAGCGCATGTGTGTGAACTCTGCTCGTGTGAACCCCACAGACATGTCCAGGCACATTCCTCGCTCGTGCATGAGACGGCTTACACCGGAAGTGATTTAAAAAGTAAAAAACTAAGCTTAAAGGTGATGGTTTGGAAGTAATGAGGATACGACTGGATACAAGACACTTGAGATTACAGTGTGAACGTTGTTTTGGAGTTTATAATCTGATTTTCGATAAAGTGATTGCTGTTTTTCATATTGGACCCCTATTATTATTATTATTATTATTTATTTTATTCTCTTCCTTTTCAACTCTATTATCTTCATTTTTGGATTCTTCATTCACTATATAGGAATGTGATACAAATAAAAATTCTCCTCGTGTCCAAGTCATCACAAGGTGATTCAGTTTTGGTGTTCCTTTAACACTCCCGTTATTTTTGTACGATATAGAAGTGCCAGGTCAAAACGTACGCACACACGCACGCACGCACGCACGCACGCACGCACGCACGCACGCACGCACGCACGCACGCACGCACGCACGCACGCACGCACGCACGCACACACACACACACACACACACACACACACACACATACACACACACACACACACACACACACACGTGCGCACACATAATCTGTGATTGATTAGCACAGTGAGGCTGACTGGCTATCAGCAAACATAGAAGAGGGTCAAAGGCTGTTTCCTGTGACAATCTTTTCTCCAAACAGTAACTGATCAATACAGGACATGACTATCCTGGCCTCACAGCGTTCACCTTTTGTTGTCTTAACCCTAACTCTAATGGCTGGTACCCACTGTACCACTTTCACAATCGTCAGGTAGTCATAAGATCGTCCACACTAGTTTCATACTAACTCACAACTATCTTTCTTGAAATCAGCTGTCCTAACACCGAGGCAGTCTTATTTACAAACTACCAAATTACAAATTACAACAATTGCAAAGTATACAGGACTGGTGTAAAATAGCTCTTGCACTATTTACATTGGTTTTGATGTAATGCACTAAACTTCAATTAATTCATTCCTCTCCTCTCCTCTCCTCTCCTCTCCTCTCCTCTCCTCTCCAATTGATTGGCCTGACAGAATCATTTTAATTCATAACTTTTAATTTATTCTTCTCTCTGGTTCTCTCTTTCAATTTAGTCATCTTCATGCATTGCAGTGAGTGGGCCACCCATACCTCCTAGTCTTCCACTAATGAAGGGGTAGAGAGAGAGAGAGGAGGAGGAGAAGAAGAAGAAGAAGAGGGAAAAGGGAGGGATAAAAGAGTGACTGAGTGAGTCAGAGTGTTACCCTCCGCTGTGTAGAAGAGAAGAGATAAAAGCGGACAGGGTCACTCCAGGAGAACAGAAGATATGATAAATTAACCACATTGACCCTGGCGTTCCTATTTTAGACATTAGTCATTATAGCCAAAATCTGAACAAATCTGAAAATAGCAGATCTACAAGCTCACGATGCGCAGCTTAGTACATAAATGACCACAGATGATTTAAAAATATGTGTACCTGATAAAGAAGGAAACTCCCCCCATACCATAAGTGGTATGGGGGGGGTATCTACCACATACGATGTGTGTTATGCACGCAGGATACATAAACCTTCTACAACAAGAGCAGATTTACTTAACAAAAGCGTGAACATTTCTGACATCCATTCCACTCGGTGGTCGTTCCGCGGTCCTGTCTAGGCCTATAAGCTACCGTGGCTCCGGCTCGCTGCCAGGGGCCATGACCTGTTTGTTTTGGAGGAAGGGTGAAAGGTGAGAGGTCATGGTGGAGGTGGAGGGGGGTCATGGAGTCTGAGGGCTTAAGTAGGCCTTTGACTCGAGTGCTTCTCTCCTCTCCCTAAGAGCCCCTCAGTGATGTCTCTGTCCCTCGCCACAAAAGACAGACGTCCGTCGTCAGACGGCCTGTCAACTTGATACAACATACCAGAACAAGAGAGAGCGAGAGATGGGGGGAGACGGAGAGTAAAATCGGGGAGACAGACAGAAAGATGGGGGAGACAGAGAGAGAGAGGGAGAGGAACATGGGGGAGACAGAGAATTCGAGAGAGAGGGCAGAGGGTATAGGGTATAGGGGCTGAAGGCTGAAAAGACCGAAAACCAACAGACAGATGGAGAGTTAGAGAGAGAGAGAGAGAGAGAGAGAGAGAGACAGAGAGAGAGAGAGAGAGAGAGAGAGAGAGAGAGAGAGAGAGATAGAGAGAGAGAGAGAGGGGAAAGAGAAACATTAAGAGAGGCATGATGGAAAAGGCTGACCGAGAGAGAGAGACTTCAAAAGGGGATAGGAAAGAGGAAGAGAGGTGGGTTGAGATCAAGAGAGAAATTGGGGGGAAATTGTGGGAAAGAGGAGGGAGGGAAAGTGAGAGATTAAATAATTAGAGAGAGGATTGATGGACAGAGAGAGAGAGAGAGTGAGAGAGAGAGAGAGAGAGAGAGAGAGAGAGAGAGAGAGAGAGAGAGAGAGAGAGAGAGAGAGAGATGGACGGACAGACAGAGGGTGAGTACGAGTAGTGACGTGTGTGAGGAATGACAACTGGTATGCCTTGTCGCCCCCTAGTGGTGGTGTGTCAGGAAATATCCAACTGGTAAAAGTCAAGATCTGAGGTTCTTGGTTTTCAGTATTTCTGAAGATCTACAGTCTAGATGATCCAACAGTCTAGATGAAGGTGTTGGGTCAATATGTTATCTTTCTACAAGAACCATGATGCCTTTTAAAATGCTGGCAAACATTTTGTCGGTATTAGAGTAGGTTTATTGTATTTTCAGGAAGTCAGAATACTTCAGTCAGATATTATTTTCTGAACACACATCTGTTGTGACCAAAGCCAGGGTTCTTAGATGAACAGGTTTAGGTTACTGGTGTGGAAGTTAACAGCCACTGGTGCTGTGAATGGGACCAGTAAAGGAATCCTCCGCGATGTTGTCATGGATCCCTCCTGTTGCTGTTCCTGCAGCATCTGCGCATGTCCAAATAGATCCCTTGATCCCGGGGCTAGCTGTGGTCGCCGTACACGCTGTTGTCAAGGAGATGTCTTCGTTTCCATGCCATTGACGCAAGCTTTTACTCTAAACTGTCTACGTAGAATGGAGTTAATTGATACAACACTGTAAAATCCTGAGCTGCAATCCGTAACTTTTAAGTCCTACCCAGGATTCAAACATGGGCCTCCCGCATGAGCTAGACGCAATCCCCGCTTGTCCAGGGGAGATGTTGCACCTGTGAACTTCAGGCAGCACTACTTGAGTAGGGAGACCACCTCCAAACACTGCAGATGTGCTAGTTATAGTGTATTACTCGAACAGATTGGTTAAAATAACGTTTCATTCATTCAATAAGCTCTGGATTCCAGCTTTAATTTAACTTAGAGAGTTATACATTAATAAATGAACACTGAGGAATTTACTGTGTAACGGTACACGCAACCTTTTGACTTTATCGATACAAAGGTTCAGGTAGAAAAAAAGGAAAATACCAAACTTGGAGGTTAAGAGGTTTTCCAATGAAAGAAGTGATCTTCATCATCTCCCTGTCTTCCTCTCCCTTCTCTCTTTGTGCCACTCATGCACATACACACTCCCACATTCACACACTTGTAAACATACCAACGCCTCATCCCTCCCCAGGGGGTCACTGTCCCTGGAGACAGAGACAGACAGTCCAACAGTCCAATCAGGGCCCTCTCCCAAACCACCCGCCGGCCAATAGAAAGGCCCTGAGCAACATAGCAGCATGTCCAGCGTTTATGAGGCGTGGCGACCCATCGTAACCTTTGACCCTGGCAGAGAGGCGGGGGGTCACATCTCTTTACACCACTTAGTGCTAATGGTGGCCCAGTGGAATGGCTTTGAATGGGCCGGCTGGGAATTTATATTGGAGGGTAAGACGGAGGGGGCTGAGTGGAGGGAGAGAGAGAGAGGTTGAGGGTTATAGGTAGAGAGTGGGAGAGTAAAAGAGATGGAGTGAGCGAATGACATAGATTGAGTGGGAGAAATGGGCAAGGCAGCAGGGTGAGGGAGTGAGAGATGGAGGGATGGAGGGGGAGAGAGACCCAAGAGTGAGACAAACAGTGGACAGAGTGATAAAACAGTTAGACAGGAGCGAGGATAATCTAAAGAAAAAGAAGAAGAGTGGACAAAGGTGTGTGTGTGTGTGTGTGTGTGTGTGTGTGTGTGTGTGTGTGTGTG
This sequence comes from Gymnoscopelus microlampas, assembly GCF_963454915.1. NCBI lineage: Eukaryota > Metazoa > Chordata > Actinopteri > Myctophiformes > Myctophidae > Gymnoscopelus > Gymnoscopelus microlampas. The sequence goes on along the minus strand of NC_139940.1, from coordinate 25,945,432 downwards.
TGTGTGTGTGTGTGTGTGTGTGTGTGTGTGTGTGTGTGTGTGTGTGTGTGCGTGCGTGCGTGCGTGCGTGCGTGCGTGCGTGCGTGCGTGCGTGCGTGCGTGCGTGCGTGCGTGCGTGCGTGCGTGCGTGCGTGTATGAGAAGAGCGAGAGAGAGTGTTGTGTGTGTGTGTGTGTGTGTGTGTGTGTGTGCGTGTGTGTGTGTGGATGAGAAGAGCGAGAAAGAGACTTTCTTGGCATGAATGTCTGTGTGTGCACATCATTTCATAGACTATGACAGAAAGCATTATAGAGAAAGAGAAACATGAGAAACATTTTGTCTGCGTTTATTTGTCGGTATGTTTATTTGTGTGTGTACGTGAATTTGTGCATTTTGTCTGTTTACTTTTGTGTATGTGTGTGTGTGTGTGTGTGTGTGTGTGTGTGTGTGTGTGTGTGTGTGTGTGTGTGTGTGTGTGTGCGTGTGCGTGCGCGTGCGTGTGTTAGTGAGAGGGTTTGGTTTGTCTTGATGTGGGTCTTGTTAGTGGTACAGTGCATACGACAAATACTATTCACATCAAATCATGTCTCTCTTTCTGCCTTCATCTTCTACATTCCCAGTTGTCGTCACTCTTTCCATTCATTATTCTGGAATATCTGTCCATCCATCTCTTATTTTAATGTGTGTCATTTAAGCTGGCAAGTATAGAAGGATGTAGCCGAGCCATTGAGATCAACATGTGCATTAAAGCTGTAATCCAGAACTTGTTTTAATTAATAAAACATTATAACTAGCACATCTGCAGTGCTTGGAGGTAGTCTCCTTACTTTTCCATTGAGAAATTAAACCCTGGTGTCGGGTAGGACACCTTACTGGTTGACAAGTAATACTGCCTGAAGCTCATATGCGCAATATCTCCCCTGGTCTCCCAATGCGAGAGACCTAGGTTTGACCGGAGTAGGTCATGAAACTTTAGACATTGGCGCTTTAAGCCTCCTCCCCCGACATTTGGTGAGTTGTGTGTGCATCTGTATATGCAAGAGTGTGAGAGAGAGGTTATGTATTTCCATACCCAGACTGTGACAGATGTTGTGTTCAGCTCCCATGTTTGGTTCCGTGCTCCAACTCATCATCCCAAACAGAAGTGAGCTGTGCTGTTGCTGTGCAGGCCTGACAGCGACGTTGCATGAACCTCCACGCTGACAGCCTCCAGTTCTCTCTATCCCACTGTACTTCTATTCTACTTCCCCTTTAATCCATCTCTGTCTGTCTTTCTTCCTTTCTTCCCTTACTCACCCCTCAACTTTCCATTCATATCTCCCCTTTCTCCCTCTCTTCCGTAATCCTCTCCTCTCCTCTCCTCTCCTCTCCTCTCCTCTCCTCTCCTCTCCTCTCCTCTCCTCTCCTCTCTCTCATGACATCATTTGTACCCAGTGTGGTTAGGTCTAGGGCAAGCAGCGCAGCTAAATTAAACTGCCCGATTTTATTTTTGCCATTTGGGGCCACAGTCATCCTTTGATCCCTCCTCGTTACAGTTAGCCAGCGAGGTGGCAAGGGATCCAGGGGCCACCACTATATAAACAGGCAGTGTGTAAAAAAAAATGTGTGGATAAAGTCGGTCATAAAACCAGGGTGTGAAAGTCATGTAGATTAAAACAGGGGAGAGCGAAGGACAAATGGAAAGAGAGGAGGGAGGCAGGATGGTGGGCGGTTTGTTTTGGAGGAGTGAGCCATCTCAGATGTGTGCCAAAGGTGATTTTGGTGTTTAGTTTTGTTGGTGTTTTGTTTTGGCTGGGTGAGTTTGCCACGCCGAAAGCCATTTTGCCCCCCAATAAAGTGAGTGTTTACACGTTGTGGGAGTGAGAGTGTATTTGTGTGAATGGTGGGTATAGAATAGGCATTTTGAGATGAAAGGTTCCTGGGCAGAGTATGGCATTTCGCCATGCTTGTGCTGCCTGCCAGGGTTAGGGTTTCCATTCCCAGAGCTGCTCAAAGGGTAGAGCACGGCACTAAAATAATGGTTCCATTCCCTATAGTCTAGCTCAGTGGTTCAAGCATGACACTAACATCGCAATGGTTAGGTTTTCCATTTGCTGTGTAGCTCAAAAACGTGGATCCAGGCAGAAGGGGTAGGGGTTAAGCACACATCAATGCAAGCCACTTTGGCTTAAAAGCTTCCCCCAAATGACATACATTCTGCTGCTTCTGATTGACAAATCATCTATCCCACCTCAGTCCCTTTATTTCTACATCCACATACTCCCTTTATTATTCCGTCCACATTTTACCTGCTTTACCCCCTCCTTGATAGATTTCATCTATCTGTCTCTGCCTGTGTCATTCTGACTGCCTCTTCCTGCAGGATGGGAAAGCTGACTGTAAGCAGGAGAAGTGTCCACTGGTGTCGGAGGATTGTGCCCTGGTGGTGAAGCAGACTGGAGCCTGCTGTGAACGATGTAAAGGTAAGACAGACAGACAGACAGACAGACAGACAGACAGACAGACAGACTGACTGTGCGCATTCTCATTAAAATGCATTGACCAGGCGTCCCACTGTGGCCAGGTTTGGAGAGAACAGTCACTGGCAAACCTGCTCACACAATAAAGCACATGAGCGGCGCTTTTTTGGTGGGTTCACACACACACACACACACACACACACACACACACACACACACACACACACACACACACACACACACACACACACACACACACACACACACACACACACACACACACACACACACACACACACACACACACACACACACACACACACTTATACCCTGCATTGACGAAACCTTCTCAGCCAGAACATAGCCCCGCAGGAAAGCCAGAATATCCTTATGGAGGTTATTATGTCCTGAAAAAGGATTTTGGATGCCTTGAGGTGGTAGAACATGTTTTTCCTCCTAAGAGTGTTGGTGTTAAGTTTAACCCTGTTTCTCGTGTTGTCTTGCAAGATAAGGTCACACTGGAGCAGGGTCAACACAACAAAGGTTATGTTTAACTACATGGAAGACAAGGGTTGAGATACATAGAGAGGGAGATAAAAGCCTTTTGAAATCTGGTTAAAATGTAAAGACCTGACCAAAGGGACAAACACTACTGCAATGTGAATCAGTGGAGCTGTTTGATAAAATGTAGACATGGGATGAAGACATCGAGAAAGTATGTAACAGACAGCGAGAAAGTATGTAACTGAAGTGATGATGGTACCTTTAAGCACCCTAGCACAACTATTCTGGGCATGCCATAAGGCAAACATGTAAAAATAGCAGATCTACAACACGTAGCAATATACCGCATTGTGAGCTTGTAGATCTGCTGTTTTTTGTTAAGAATTGTGATGTAGAGGGAAGAAAGGAGGGGGCCAAGAAGAGACAACATTGGTTCAGGAGGAAGAGAGTGGGCATCTTAGAAGCGAAAGAGTTGATCCCTGATGTCAAAGTGTTCTTGAGCTAGACACTGAACCCGATAAGCAGGCAGGCGCCTTGCTGTGAATGTGTGTGTGAATAGAAGAAGGTGAAATACATTTTATCACTTTGAATGGTGTTCGGTATGAATAGAAAGGTGCTACGTAAATCCATTCACCATTTACCATCATGCTGCCCTGAGAATTAACTACTGATTTTGGTGACCCCATGGCCTTTCCTCTAGCAACAGCATTAGGCAACATTGTCCAATTTGCACAATTGCACACAAGATTATAGTGCCTCTCACATAGCCAGATGTTCAGAGATCTCCGCCCACTGAGACGTCTGGGGAAAACTACATTCAGTGAATGGTGAAACGAGCGCAAACCAAACATACACCCAGTTTTGAAAACCAATCCTGATATCATCCCATATGAAGGACTGCACTAAAGTCTTTGCATTGGTTGTGTGATACTGTTATTTTTTAAAGATTCTAATTGTTTCACCCAGTTTTTAGCCCATAGATCATTGAATTTAGATATCACGAGAGGACACAATATAAAATCAAATAACTTGTGGAACCCCATGATGTAGCCTCTAGCACCACCCTCAGGCCAAGATATCAACATTTTACATCTCAATCTAATAGGCAGATTGCAGGATGAACCCTACTGATGTTGGTGACCCGTGGCCTTTTCTATAATGCCTCCTTCTGTAAATATACAATATTTACTCCCCAATTTCCGTCATGAAAAATATTTTTACATTTGATTTTTTAGCCCCAGTTGTGAGAGCACATGGTACGCACGCACGCACGCGCGCACGCACACACGCACGCATGCACGCACGCACGCACGCACGCACGCACGCACACACAGTGTTCTTCAGTCTTCAGTGTGTGTGTGTGTGTGTGTGTGTATGTAGATAGGGCAGGATGGTGGGTTCAGCTTTGGGTTTATAGGCCACAGAAATAAAGCTGCCTTTACAAGCCCCCAGATTGAGCCTCTCCTCTCCTCTCCTCTCCTCTCCTCTCCTCTCCTCTCCTCTCCTCTCCTCTCCTCTGGCTGTATGGTAAACACATCATAAGAATAACATCAGCATGCTCACATACAGTATAGCTGCAACTAACATGCTCTCTCTGCCTCTCCTTCACACACACACACACACACACACACACACACACACACACACACACACACACACACACACACACACACACACACACACACACACACACACACACACACACACACACACCGTAAAATCAGTGTTAATTTAACTCTTGTGAGAGTGTACAAATGTTTACTCTCTCAGAGTTACAAAAGGATACATTAACTCTGAGGATCCAACTGTGTACACATACCTTTGCTACACCAAGTAGCATGGGGACGCTCACACTGGGGGCGCGGTCCTTTTGTTTGCGGTTGTGTGTTTTATGAGACGGCAGTTCATTAAGTGAGGTGGAACTCATTCAAGTTGGCGGTGGAAAGCCCCGCGTCACCATGGCAACATGTGTCAGTTTTCTATTGTTCCCCCTAGAGTGTGGTTGACTTGCGGTCCCAATGACACGACTAAATTTAGGACAGAAACTGTTGGTTTGGGCATAAAAAGCCAGACTTCTCATATCTTCATCATCTCTGCACTCACAGACACTGAGCAAATGTACACTTTGAAATGGTGCGATTCCACTGTATTGGGTATTAACTTACAGGGAAATACTGTACTGTGTAAACTGGAAAATTTGCTTTGGTACCTGATACAGATATTTTTGTTTGGTTGGACAAGGATATACATTTCTATTCTATCGTGTTGTGTTCGGTTGTGTTCTGTTTAGTTTTTTTCTTTGCCACTTCTGGTCCATATGTCCCTTGTGGCTATAGATTGGGACAGGTTCTGTCTAATATTCTCAGAAGAATTCTTATTTCTGCCCAGAAAGACTCCTATACGCTTACAACAAGCCCTACTATTACTATAAAACAATTTTACAGTATAGTAGAGCTACCCTTACGGGTCGATTTGGTTGTTACAAATGGATAAATTAACACAGAGGGTTTTACTCCGTACTATGACAATCGACCCCCCCATGTCTGTACTGTATGGCTTGCAGAAATGAAAGCAGGTCGATACATGCGATTTGATTTCATCCTATGGAAAGTTTAGCATTGATCTGAGTCCACTTACAGTAAATGGGATTGGTGAAATGAATAGGCTATTAATTTAGTGCTGAGTGGGTGGCTGGGGAGGGTATGTAGCGTGTGGTCGCTGTGGAGTCTACAGGTCCTCCAGAGATGGAGTCAGGTTACTAACAGCCTCTTATCAAACTGACTATGGATCCAAACACACACTTCCCCGGACGACTTCGGAGATATGATACACACAGCTCCAAGTGTGTGTGTGTGTGTGTGTGTGTGTGTGTGTGTGTGTGTGTGTGTGTGTGTGTGTGTGTGTGTGTGTGTGTGTGTGTGTGTGTGTGTGTGTGTGTGTGTGTGAGAAGAGCGAGAGAGACATTCTTGGCATGAATGTCTGTGTGTGCACATCATTTCATAGACTATGACAGAAAGCATTATAGAGAAAGAGAGACTGATGGTCTATCTATGCTGTTATGTAGTATGTATGCATGTTACTGAATACTGACATTATTATCACCCATATCCTTCGACTTCGGTGATGCTAAGGCGACTAAGGTTACTCACCTTCCTTGTGCATGCATACATTAAAACACACACACACACACACACAAATACACTATGTGTAATGGCACATTTTTGTCGTACTGTATGCCTGTGTCACTCTCCGAAACTGAAAATAAATTATTTTCTGCAAGCGACATTTTGTATGAGGTGTATACAACACTTTAGTGCATAACATAGCGTCACACACACACACACACACACACACACACACACACACACACACACACACACACACACACACACACACACACACACACACACACACACACACACACACGCACTATGTCAAGTCAAGTCGCCTTTATTTATATAGAACATTAAATCAGAGAACACATTAATAGAAGCAAACACAGTAACAAAAGTAATTAATAAAAGCAAACAGACAGATTGGAACTGAAAAAGAAGAGGGAAAAGTACATACATAGTGATTATTATTAAAAAGCCTAGTCAAACAGTCGCCCTTGCCTTCAATCGAAGGAGAAAAAGTGGGTCTTTAGGTTTTATTACAATTTTCAACGGTGGGGCTGGATGAACTGCTAATGATTTTCTCTCTGTCTCTCTCAGGTTGTCAGCTGGATGGGAGGTCGTACAACAGCTCAGTGTCCTGGACCAGCCCGACCAAGCCCTGCATTAACAGGCGCTGTCAGGTCAGTGTGTGTGTACTGCATTTTGTGTGTGTCGTATGGCTGCTAATGTATACATAGAGACAGGCTAGTGGGTTTGTGGACATGGCTATTGGTCTGATGTTTCAGTGCTCTTCTGCATGGCTTGCTAAAATAATCTATGCTTTTGTCACTTGACATGCCAGTGACCTTTTTTGCTTGTTCATCCATTTCACTGGGCATGATCCGTGAATGAATTGTTCGTGCACGTATGTGTAAGCACCACCAGCCACCACACGTTTTGTGTGCACATACGTATTATGTGCGTGCAGGTTGGTCAGTGTATGTGGATATGTTCAGAATGGTATGTTCCGAAATATCACTGGTTAATCTTCTGCTTCATTCTCGTGGCATCCACCTCAGCACAAATACATAACACTCAACCAGCCAAAGGGTAGTTTTTGTAACACCGCTATGGGAGGTATGCGCTCGCATACGCTGATTACTTAACCCTGCGTCATTGACGCCCCCGGAATGGCTGGATGAATGGAGAGAATTAGAAGCCCCGACCTCAGAGAGTGGTCGGTTTGAATCCTGTGTGGCTAGGCGAGCAGCTGGATGAGCTCATTGTCATTCAATTTTAAGTTAGGCGCACTGCCATTTCAGTTTTGACGTCACTTCGAAAAGTCCCAGCTTTAGACAAAGACTCCAAAGAAAAGATGGGGGCATCCTTGAAATTCTTAAAGAAACAAGTTTGTGTGGAAGGTCATTTGTGAAGGAATTTAGAGATTTTACGCACAGTTATTATAGTTAGAGAGATATGGACTGCCATATCAAAATAAGACTATTCTTTTCTGGTTGTGACAGGAAGGTGTCATCACAGAGGCAGAAGTGCAGTGTGTTGTCCACTGCAAGAACCCAAAGATCCACCCTAAGAAGTGCTGTCCCACCTGCCCTAGTGAGTACACCAGGACCACACCACACAACACTGTTCAAAGCCCTCGCAGTGAAATCGTCAGTGTTCATTTAACTCTGCGAGTGTTTGCACAAATGGCCATAAATGAACACTGAGGATGTTACTGTGCAGCTTCATGTCTGTTCTGGGAAATATGTTTTGCAGCTATTGCGATAAAACACATTCTCAACCCTAGCCCTGAACAAAATATGCCAAAAACATAAAAGTCATATTCAAATTAACAATGGAAATTGATGCATCCACAGTCACAGCAACGTCTATCTATCAATTAACTGGGGATGTTCAACAGATGGTCTTCACTTATTCTGGAGTGGGGGTGTGGGGGTGTATTGGTACCTTAAATTCACCAATTCAATTGATTTGCAATGAACCATATACCGCACATTGCCTGTAAGTATATGGTCCCAGCCATATACAGTTTTATTATTTGAACTTGTTGTAATGCGTGGCTGTCATCTTTTAGGTTGCATCTTTGAGGGCCGTCTGTACAAAGAGAGGGAGGAGTTCAGTCCAGAGAGGAAGCCCTGCATCAAATGCAGCTGCACTGTGAGTGTAACCCCCCCCACCCCACACACACACACACACACACACACACACACACAAGCAGGCATGCATACACATGCAGCACCGCACGCACAAACACGCATGCACTTCCTGTGCAATCAGTCCTTCAACTATGTATGTATGCCTTTCCTATGCCTACACACGCAGTAAAGTCCTCCATTTGGGTTACAAAAATGTAAGCCAATTGGTTACATTTGTACACTCTCAGAGGTAAATGAACACAGAGGATATTTACTGAGGATACTTTGTATCACTGTAACCCAGGTAGCTGTGCTATTTGCTAGCTCCAATCTACCATCACACTGTTCATGGCTGCTGCTGTGAACACATAAGTTGTATAGTCTCACAAATGGAGTATTTATACTCTCTCCACACAGTAAAATCCTCTGTGTTAATTTACCTCTGAGAATATACAAATGGATCCATAAGGGTCTTTCCCCTTTCCATGCCTCCTTCTCTCTCTGTCAAATTTGTATCCTTTCCTCCCTCTCCATTTTTCTATTTATTTTAACTATTAATGTATTTATTTTTTCATTTCCTTCATCCATCCTATCCCTTCCTTCAGTAAACAAAGCAGAGAGGTGTCAGAGGACACACACGGTAAAATCCTCAGTGTTGCGTATCCATTTGTATCACAGAGAGTGTACAACTGTACCCTTAGGGGTCCTTTTGGTCACATTTGTACACTCTCGGAGCACTGAGGATTTCTACTGTGCTCCCGACTCATTAACACATTCACACATAGCTGTGGCAAGAAGTGGCGAGAACCAAACACTTTATATAGTACATTATGCAATATGCTTTCACGCATAATATCACTTAATTAGCCACAGGTGAGACACCTTCCATGCCTGCTGCACCAGGCTGGCGCCACCCCCTGTCCCTCCTGTTGCCGCTGACGACAAGTCACACCCCACTGTCATTCATTTCGAATTGTACAACATACTTTTATACAGAATCCTTTACGCACAGCAACAGTAGAACTAGATGAAGCTACGTTGATGGTTGGGTATTAAACCAGAGGCGTCATTTCAGAAAAGAAATGGGGGATGGCACAAAAAGTTAGCACTTAAGCCCTATTTCAAAAATAGTGAGAAAGTCCGATCTACAAGCTCTAGACGTGTGCTTGTAAATCTTTTTTAAGGTTCGAAAATGTTGGCCTCTAATGACATGCCCAAAATAGGGACACAGGGTGGAAGTGGTTAATGAATGCATGATTGCGGACAAGAAAACACGTGTCTATAACATGTGTCACATGTAGATGGATGTGGATTGAGATGCACTCAAGTTCATCCACGAAAACCTTGCATAAAATAACTGAATTTGGGGGTTAAATGCAAACGCTAGGCAGGGGCAATTGCCATCCCCTGGGACTCCAAATGATGCCCCTGTATTAAACTATCTTTGTTATTTCAGGGAGGGCGGACCCTATGCATGCGTGAAGTGTGCCCTGTCCTCTCCTGCCCCGCCCACCTCAGCCACACCCCACCTGGGCAATGCTGCCCCAGATGCCTTGGTAAGTGTCTGTGCTTTACAGCCCTCTTTGAAGGACATTAAAGCCTGGATTTAATAACTCAGGCTGTAAATTGCGACACCAACGTGCAATGCACAGCGAAACTAGCCGATCTACCGGCTCACAACATGTAATGCTGAGGCGCGTTCACAGTGCACGACACCAGCACGCATTAAAGTATCACAAGTACACAAGTATCATCCCTATACGGTTGGCACACACTACATGTGAAATATTTAATGTGAAAATGTGACACACAATGACACTCTCTCTCTCTCTCTCTCTCTCTCTCTCTCTCTCTCTCTCTCTCTCTCTCTCTCTCTCTCTCTTTCTTTCTCTCTCCATCACTGTCTTTATGTCTCTCTCTCTTCCTGCCCCATTCCCTCTCTTCCCTGTATGTCTCTCTCCCTCCCAGGCCAGAGGAAGGTGTTTGATCTGTCGTTAGGCAGCTGTCTGTTCCACAGTGAGGTTTATGAGAACGGCACCTCCTTCAAACACGACAACTGCACCACCTGCACCTGCAAGGTACAGAGGCTTCCTGGCGGAGACAGAGATTCACTTTGCTGTTTGGTGTATTCTCGCATAGCCAGACATATCGGACGTCTTCGCCTATCTCCGCCTGCCAATCGTCTGGATGCATTTAAATTCATTGCATGGGCTTGGACGGACGGTGAAGGCAACCGGTGACAAGGCCATGCCCACTGTTATTTTGTTTGTTTTAGGACACGCCTTCACCATCTTTACCCCGCCCAACTGAAGGCCTCCACCTAGATTAGGAAGGACCATCCTCCGTCCTTCGCATTGGTTCTGCAATGCAGTTTTTTTTTCTTTTTTCTCAGAATTTTGATCAGCCACATCTAGCCCACACAGAATTAGAACATAACCAGACTTGTCAGTAGGCGGAGATCTCTGAAAGTCTGGCTACGCGAGACTATGTTTGGTGTGGCTTGGGTCAGTTTGCTCCTGTCACACAGAAGGGGTTTAAAGGCTAGTGGACAATATAAGGCAATCGCAGGAAAGTTAAAAGGCAATTTGGTGACTGTGCCCGTCACGCTCACGACTCACACCATCTGCAACTCCACCCGGGAATAACATTTTTAGCCTTCTCCCTTCTCCATCTGCCTTCCCAGGATTCCACTGTGGCGTGCAAGAGGCGCTGCTCTCGGCCAGGAAGTTGCCATGGCGACCAGTGCTGCGAGGAGTGTCTGTCCTATGTGAAGGTGGAGGAGGTGAAGTACTGCCGCGTCAGGAACAAGATCTACAGGGTGAGATGACTATGAGAGGAACAGCAGTTATCATGTCCGCTGCTTTAAAAGCACTTCGCTTAAACCCTTTATACGTCGTTGACCTTCCTTTTTTCCCTCTGCACCAAATCTCTTCGCCGAAAATAGCCGATCTACAAGCTTACAACGTGTCACAATGCACATTGTGAGCTTGTAGATTTTTGCAGAATGTTTGGCTATTTTTGCAGAATGCGAATGGGATGGAAGGATGGATGGATGGGTGGATGGGTGGGTGGGTGGGTGGTGTAAAAGATTAGGAATAGATGAAGTCTACATCAGTGGTTCCCAAACTTTTTAGTTCAAGACCCAAAAGAGAAATGAGTGAAAACCGCAGATCTACAAGCTCACAACGTGAGCTTGTAGATCTGCTGTTTTCACTGCTTCTTGAACTTTGTATCTATTTATTTATGGTAATTATTTGATTATTTTCATTCTATTAATGAAATACTTTTGAAAAATGTTGGAATTGTCTTTAGTTGTTATATTCTTTGTATGCAGGAAACGGGGAAAAAAGGAGATATTTACTCCTGACCCATGATAAAAATTGGTCTACGACCCACAATTGGACAGTGTTCTACATTATTGTGTGTTGTTTAGCATGCAGTCAAACGCAATGTGTCTCTCTTTCAGGAAGGGGACATGTGGTCATCGGTCAACTGCACCCTGTGTGCCTGTGTCAAAGGCAACATTGAGTGCCAACCCAAGCAGTGCGTACCCATCACCAGCTGTCCCTCGGTGAGTGACAGGTCCACCACCCACTCACAAGACTTTGTGTTGTTCACGTCACTTCCTGAATGCTTTGGATGGAAATGTTTGAATAAGAAACGTATCTTGTTATTAATACTACAGCTCATTATGTCTACTTATGTCTATTATGACTCACTGGAGTGTTTCACTTTCTAAGCCCAACAAACGTTTAGGCTCTCCCCTCTTAGATATAACCTGTCTGAGTCTTACATGCTTAAAGGCTGTGACTAATATATATTTAACTTCACACACAAGACATGTCTTGATCCTGATTAACAGACGAAGTGATCATAAAACAATCCTTTTGCCCAAAACTTCACAGTACCAGATCAGGCCAATTCTGTCCTACAATGGCAAAATGAGTGTGAAACAGAACATTGGCTTTAAAGTTGCTTTTCAATCTACCCTGACAAACAAAACTGACTGAATCACGTTTTATTTTGTTTGCAGAACTGGTTAAAATATTTTCCTTTGTTGGGTAGAACAGAACTGCACGTCAATGCAGTGAAGTGCAGTGTTTTACTTGAATAAAGCGCGATGTACAGTATGCAGTCAGAACTGGACTAGGATCTGCGTTTTAGTGCAGCGCATGGTTTTACTTGAATGAAGCGTGGTGTACGCTGTCAAACACTTTGAGTAATGTCAGAGGGAGGCGGGTTTACATGCACCTCACCTGTTGTTGAGGTGAAACAGAGGTTGTCTGTCGCTCCGTGATGGAGTGGATTCTTGAGTGCCTGGCTGTCGCTTAGTCATAGCCAGAGTCAACGTGATCCAAGTTTCACACGCTTCCAGTGCTTCCTCACCTGTTGCTTCTGGTCATCGGAGGCCACCTTAGGGTGTTTTTATTTCTTCTTTTTTTTCCTTCAAAGTATCAAATCGTCGCTGTCGGATGGAAGCCTCGTATGTACAAAACTATTACTTTTCAGGAAATAGAAGGAAAAAAAGATCCAATGGATCCAATGTAGTTATTATTTAGTCACAAGCTTTTGTTAATATTTTTCATTGGTTCAATATTTATAAAACCCACTGACACACTTAACAACTTTCACTTTAACTTTAAAATATTTTCAAAAATAGTAAAAATAGCAGATCTACAAGCTCACAACCTCTCGCAATGCAACACAAACCATAAAAAAAAAAAAAGTTGAAAAATGGAGACAGCGGATTTCCACCCAACAGTGACGATATGTTCATTAATGGTTCTTTTTCATACACATGCATGTACCCACACTACTCACACCTGTTATGATTCCTAGCCGTCGTATGGTCACAAATTAACATGAGCATCTGGCATGCTTACACACACACACACACACACACACACACAGATGGTTACGCACTCACACACACATGCACGTACGTACGTACGCATGCACGCATACACGCACACACACGCGCACACACATGCATGCACACACAGACATGCACATCTCTCTCATGTTATCATAACAGGCCAGTCATTCAGTGTGTCTACCGTCTCTCACAGAGTTCACGCTACAGCAGTCACGAACCAACCCTATATCGCCCCTCCACACGCACACACATGTATATACACACACACACACACACACATGCGCGCGACACACAAGCAGGCTGCGGTCAGGGACCGGTCATCTGTGCGTGGGTCCCTGAGACAGCATGTCTCCACAGGGCCCTTTGTCTGTGTGATGTTTGAATGACAACGAAGAAGAGCTTCCCTATATTTAGGCCCTTGAAAGACAATCTCTCTCTCTCTCTCTCTCTGTTGCCAATCTCTCTCAAAAGGCCCTCTTCAAAGAGGGAACAGCGATTGTGTGGAGGTAGGGACACTGTGTGTGTGTGTGTGTGTGTGTGTGTGTGTGTGTGTGTGTGTGTGTGTGTGTGTGTGTGTGTGTGTGTGTGTGTGTGTGTGTGTGTGTGTGTGTGTGTGTGTGTTATGTGCGAGCACGCGCACGGGTGTGTGTGTGTTGTGTGCGTGTGTGTGATTGTGTGTGCACGTGAGGGGCTGCCCTGAAGCAAAACAGAGGGTGTGTGAAAAAGCTCTCTGATCTGTGCTTCTGATGGAAGTTGAAACATATGCTCCGCCCCTGTGCATGCACGCACATGCACGCGCACACACACACACACACACACACACACACACACAGTGTCCTATTACACGGACAGCGCTCAACAATCAGCTGTATGTAAGGCCTGTATCAGAGTGTCTTTGTGGCTGTGTCCCTGTATGACCGGGGCGACCCTGCTGTGTCACTGATCAGTCTGTGTCTGAATCTATCATTACATCTTCTGTTCCTCACCCACACCAATGAACCTGTCACACTGGTCTACACAATGATGTTATCTGAACTCTCATCTGTTCTCAGCCTGGAGCCGTTATCAAATGTACTCTCCATGTCAATCCTCTACTACGCAGCAAAATCCTTATGGGTCCGTTTGGCTTTTGTACACGCTCAGAGTTAAAATAACATTAATAACCATTTCGTCACTATTGGGTGGAAAACTTCTATCTTCTATCTCGATATATTTTTTTAATGTACATTTCATGTAGATTTTCAAAAGCAGCAAAAATAGCCGATCCACAAGCTCACAACGCGTCGCATACTTTAACGTTAAAGTGAAAGTCCCCAGTTTTTAGAAGGTGGCACACCTGTTTTCTGTCCCAGTTCGTTTTCGTTTTGATTGGCTCAGCAGCAGGTTGGAACTGGAAGCACACAAGACACCTTCACACGTGTTTCCAGTTAATAATGATAATAATTTGGTCCCCACTCCTTGGGGTGTTTTTTGTCACATGTTTGTCGTATGTTTGCACATGAAATTTGTCCTCTGCATGTTACCAGCAGTGAGCAGCCGTTGGTTGTAGTGCTCGGGGAGCATTTAGGGTTTAAGTGTCTTGCTCAGGGACACTTTGACACATTGCTGACAATGCTGAGGCAGTTCAAATTAATACAAGACTAGAGTAATGCACAGAGCTGACTGAAGCTTTTACTGTGTATTCTGCTGTCTCTGTCTCTCTGACTCCGCTGTGTTTCTAAATGTATTTTTTATTAATGTCTGTATTATCTCCCCCAGAACAAGATCCTGAACCGGACCGGATGCTGCCCAGTTTGCACTGAAAGTGAGTAAGTTTTTCCACTGGCCTTCACTTCAACTGTCAAATCCCCAAATCCTTAAGCACCGCAAATTACAAATTGATGTCTGATAATATATCTGGGATTTCCCTTCCAATTTATTTTGGAATCCAAAATGTAGATGATTTGGCCATATGTGTTTTGAACATGCCAAAGTAGTTCCTTGGACTCATTCTAATTTGGACTGCACATTCAGTCTGTTGCTAATGTTTACCATAGAAACCAGTTAAACCATCTACACTATTATAATGATAGTGTGGAGGAAATATATATGGTAATGAAAGAGATTAAATTACACTCTATTACCCTTCAACAAACCCATTTCTTTATCATTTCTCTTTTCTTCTCTTCTCATCTCTTCTCTTCTCTTCTCTTCTCTTCTCTTCTCTTCACTTCTCTTCTCTTCTCTCTCCATCCAGAGCCAGGCGTGTGTACGGTCTTTGGCGACCCCCACTACAACACCTTTGATGGCCGTACCTTTAACTTCCAGGGCACCTGTCAGTACGTTCTGACCCGAGACTGCGGTGGTGTTGTCGGGGGTGGGGGTAACCCGGGCAACAGCAACCTCAACAACCCCGACTCCAGCTTCACGGTAGGGTGGGACGTTGACTTCGGCAATTTAAAGCACTGTAGTCGCCATGAGTCTGGTGCTGGATAGTCTCACATAGTCATATGATCAGAGATCTCCCCATAGCAATACCTCCGGTGACATTTATATTGTAAGTTGTAAAATGGCTCGAACAGTTATTCTATCCTATCTTAGACATTGGCCACAGACAAACCTATCTTTGCAATGATTCTTCAGAGCAGTTAATAGGATAATTGTTTCCACTACATTGAATTAGATGTCACCAGATGTATCGGTAGGTGTAGATCTCCGATCGTGTGGCTTCAGGAGACTCGGTGATGATGGGTAATATATTGAGTTCTGCAAAATTATATATTTAATAAAGAATGTGAAATGATTATTATCAGGATTTCAAAATATGTAAGCTTGTATCTTGTAAATAAAGACAAAGGGCTCACTCTCCATGTCACTTAACCATTAATTCCAAATACGTTTGTCAAGTCACTTGGTTAAAAGCTGTAATTCCACTTCTGCTGCCTCGATCACTCTCTTGGCTTTTCATCAATACTTTCTAATGATTGTGACCTTCATCATTCCCCTCCATCACCACCACCAGGTGTTGGTGAGGAACGACGCGAGGCGGACGCGCTCCTTCTCCTGGACCCAGTCTGTGGAGCTGCGCCTGGGGACGCTGAGTCTGAGCCTGCACCAGCACCTTACGGTCAGGAGGAACGGCACCCGCATCGCCCTGCCGTACCACGGCCCCGGGGTTCACATCGACCTGGATGGATACCTGCTCAAACTCACCACCATAGCCGGTAGGGGGGGGGCTTTCAGAACCAGAGTCATGCAATATTACGCAAACACACAGCAGCACTTTACAGTGTAGTCTTAACCACTGCGCCATCACTGGCCAGGTGGTATATTACGTATGTTTACTGTATGATCTCACATGAAGTTATTATACTGATATTACTGATTTACACTTTGTTGCATGCCATGTCGCACGCTGAAAATAGCACATCGACAAGCTTATGAGCTTATACATCTACACATTTGTTGTTGATGTTGTGTGGGCAGACAAAGCATTATGGGAGGCGGAAAAGATGACATTGTTTTCCCCTCTCTGTGTCTTCTCCCCCAGGCCTGGAGATCACATGGGACGGGGACAGCTTCGTGGAGGTGGTGGCAGCCCCTCATCTGCGCGGCCGCCTGTGTGGCCTCTGTGGCAACTACAACGGCCACAAGCGTGACGACACCATGGGAGGAGACGGCCAGTTCAAGTTCGACGTGGACGAATTCGCCGAATCGTGGCGCGTGGAGGGCAACGAGGTGTGCTCCCAGCAGCCACCCCGGAGGCCTGCGTCCTTCCTGTGCTCCGGCAGCGTCAAGGTCAAGTTCCGCGCCCACCGCGAGTGCCAGAAGATCAAGTCATGGGAGTTTCAGAAGTGTCACCGTGTGGTCGACTTTGCTCCCTTCTACAGGTTAGAATCAGGGTTTATTATGATGATTACTATCTATCTTGTGTGAATAATTATTTTGTGTGTCTGTAGCTTTGTTTTTATTCATTTTTTATTGTACTTACCCATTAAGACCTGAGGCCGATTCTACAAATGCCAACTAAATCAGTAGTTCTCACACTTTCACGATTTTTCCAAAATGTTCAAAAATAGCAGATGTACAAGCTGTACAAGTGAGCTTGTATATCTGCTATTTTTTAATAGCCAACTTTAAAATCTAAAATGACACAGATGCTGTCCCGGTTTTAATGGGTTGATAATGATATCATGTCAAGTTTTATGTGCTGTCATGTTGGTGTTATACGTTTTTTCTTATTGACTAGAAATATTGAAACAATAGAGATAAGGGCTTCAGTCCAACTCTGCCAGCACACATAAACAGGCATTATTTGGTTTCATGGCACTTTTATGTGGTTGGACTTGGTTGATGTTATAATTTCATAAGAAATTTTCATTGAAACTTTGATTGACTGGTGAGACGATTTCATCATAGAAACCAAACCAAAAAACTAAACAAAACAACATTTGCTATTGTTCACACTGAAATAACATGAGCTTGAGCAGGATCAAACCTGCAGCACAATGCATTAGCAATGCAGTGCTGTGGTAAAGGAAATTCCATTCCATCAGAGAGCAACATATTTAACAGTCCAAATGCAGTGCAAATAAAAAAACAAACAAAGAGCTGAACTAAACTGTTTTATGTTTCTTTCCAGGTCCTGTGTCACAGATATGTGCGAGTGTCCAGTACATAAGAACTGTTATTGTGAGTCTTTCATAGCCTACAGCCGAGCCTGTGAGAGAGAAGGAACACCCGTCCTCTGGAGAGCTGACACAGCTTGTATGGGTGAGTAACAATGCACAGGGCTTAGTGATGGTGGCTGACGCATTTTTTCATGTCTGTCCCCCCCAACGTAAAGTATCGCCCTACTTTGTCGTATGACAGTGTCGCGCAAAAGTAGGGAAAACAGCCGATCTACAAGCTCACAACATGTCGCATTGCGATGCATTGAGCTTGTAGATCGTCTGTTTTTGAAATATTTTGAAAGTGAAAGTGGTTACGTCTGTCTGTAGTATTTACAAGAATATTACATGAATATGAATCTCTCTTATTTTCTTACTTCCCTGCTTCCAGCCACACAGTGTAAGCACGGTGCCGTTTACGATACCTGCGGACCAGGCTGCATGAAGACCTGTGACAACTGGAATGAGATCGGGCCATGCCACAAGCCCTGTGTGGCTGGCTGCCACTGTCCTGCCAACCTGGTGCTGTTTCAAGGCCGATGCATCAAGCCCACATCCTGCCCTGGTCGGTGACCCTAGTAGCCCCACGGGTGAGGGGGGATGTGTTGGGTGGCCACCCAGAGTCAAAATTCAAGAGGCCAAAATTGCTGAAGGGTGAATTACATTTAGGGGGTAACTGGGGCCATAAAAGGCTCAGTCTGGTAAGAAACTCAGGGTCCATATTATTCCAAGGGAGTGCATTATGCACAGTGTGGTGGTGATTTGGAGTGAGAGATACAGACTGAGGTGTTGGCCTGAAGGGGAAACTCAATGGACAGGCGAATCAAGGAGATGCCGTATCCATCCTGACTGAGGTACATCCATGCTATAAGACTGGGACTGTTCTGCTGCTTTTTGACTCCTCTTGTAATACCACATACCACCACCACAAGACGGTACCAAATCTCAGAAACTCCACAATACCATTCACCACCACAGGGGGGGAGGTTGTTTCTTTTGAAGAAATAAGAATCATTTCAGTGGGAAAACTCAGGGGCCTTATTGAACATTTTGAGGCCAAATCATTTTGAACCCCCATCCGAGGAATGTGCAAGCACACTGCCAAGGACCCTCAGGAAAAGAACTTGGCTAACGGACTTGTTTTTGAGCCAATATGTCCCCTTAATCTCTCATAAACTGTAATAAAACAATAACTCGGAAAATGTGCGTCTTGAAAGGGCATGTTCATAGTGCCAACAGAAGGGATAAGCGCCACAAAGCATCATATTGAACCACCCCCCTGATCTCTCTTGCATAGGATCATTTTATACTGTAAACTCATGAGATTTATATGAAAGACAGCTTTTGTATTATTGTTATAATTATTTGTTGTTGATATTGTTAATTTATATATATATATATATATATAGCTATCAAATTTACATGTCGTAGCAAGAGCCAGAATCATAAATATAATTATGTTATAAATGATTTAAAGGGAAAAAAAGCTATTTATGTATTTGTTGTGTACATTTGTGTTATTGTTTGAAGAGAGAAACACCCAAATGTGACTCAGCTGTTGCACCATCGCAGGGAAAAAATGTACTGTATTCTGCTCCGTGTGCAGGTTGTTGTGGTTCTCAAACTGAAGGTGTTCCTCTAAACCTATCTCACTTGATTCAAAGACATTATTTAAGACCAGCAATATAACCTTAAATCTAATTCCTCCTTGACTTCTGTTGTCTTCCATCCAATCTGTTCAAATCTACAATAATTGGGTGAGAAGATCCAATTTCCGGACAGCCAGAACAAAAAATCCCCAAGGGAAAAGTAAAGGAATAATGCTTTCCCACTCGCTAACCGCTGTAAAGTCCTTGGCTGTGGTTCTGCCCATCTCCCAGGAGTATGTATGTGATAGTCAGGGTTTTATTTGTAAAAAGAACAGTGGGGGACATTTTCGTACCCACTTAAGCCCTATATACTTCTTTGTACAACAAATAGCGAAAATAGCCAGTCAACGCTTAGATCGTAGATCGACAATTTATCATTTCTGAAAATTGTGGTTAAATAGTGATATCAAACATAAATATTAAACATATCAGACAGTCTACATTTCCCTAAAGGAAATGCATTATTTAATTCAGTCTGACCAGATGCAGAGATAGAACATATACGCCCCCGGAGATAAGAAAAAAGAAAGAAAAATGAATGACCTGAGGGGGTATCAAAAGCAGAAGCTTGGCTTTCCCCCATCCCCCCTAGCGCCCTGGGTTATGTTACTGTATGAAGGAGACAGAGGACTGACACAGAAATTTAAACTACAATGGCCTATAAGTGCAAAATACAACATTTCACAACACAAAATAGCAAATTATGAATAAACAAATCAACAAGCAAAACAGACAACACTGACCTTTCTGAAAACAAATTCACCAGACACCACAGCTGTCTTTCACAAAACAAATTAGCAATTCAGAAAACACATTAGAACAGTGGTTTTCAACCTTTTTCATGCCAAGGACCCCTAAATTGATATACATTTGGCCGCGGACCCCCAATTGAAAATGTTTTGTGCCAGGGACCCCCAGAAGCAAAGATATCAGTTCATTTTCGCATTAAAAAATATAAATATTCAAAGATATGCACACTTTTTCAAGGTTTTTCAAAAATAGCAGATCTACAAGCTCATTATGAGCTTGTATATCTGCTATTTTTGAATAGCCAAAACTAAGTGGTTGAAAATTATCGTGACGCTATTAACTAATTTTGCTGGGGACCCCTGGTACTCCCTCAAGGACCACTGGTGGTCCCCGGACCACTGGTTGAAAACCACTGCATTAGAACATGAGAACATAGAGATATTTCAAAACAAATATTGGCAAATCAGAAACCAAATGAGTAAAACAGAAAACATAATTTTACAAAGCAAATGATCAACTAAAGAACATTTCATAAAACAGAAAGGATAGGTATGTACATTGCAGATCTGATGTCACTTGCATAAGCTAGTGAAGAACATCATTGGTTGCTTTTAGAAAAGATAATCATTTGTGAATATTTGTGTATTTAATAATTCTATTTTGATGTAAAGAACATAAAAATAACTGCTCAGGATAAAACTGGAATAATTACAGAGTAGAAAATATTCTTAAAGTTATACCATAAAACATTGCATTGTATTGTACTGTATTATTGTGTGCATCCATTTCTGGTGTCTATGAAAGGGTACATTATAATAATGTACATTTACAAACATCAACTAACCAACAGGACACCACAAATATAAAAATTAACTTCACAATGTCTTCTGTATGAATGCTTTTAATGGGTTGAAATCACATTCTAACAGTATTTAGTATGCCAAATTACTTTTTAGTTTGTCTGAAACTTAGTAGCTACTAAATAGTATGTGAGATGCATTCTAAATTTAGGCCCCGTCCAAAATCGCACACTAACTTACTATTTAGTATGCCAAATTACTTTTTTGTATGTCCGAAAACTTAGTAGCTACTAAATAGTATGTGATATGCATGCTAAATTCAGGCCACGTTCGAAAACGCATAGTAACTTATACTATTTAGTATGCTTAATTACTTTTCTTCTTCTCTATCATTCCAAAATGCTCGAGAAGAAAATTGGCCGCTAGGACCCCTAAGCCTCTTTCCCCATCTTCAATGTACTTACATATTGTACGGTTAATATAAAACTACATTGCACATTTAGCCACAGCACCCCCCTACTGCGCATCTCCATATAAGGCCATATCAGTTGGATCACTGGTGCAACGTAGCTGTGATGTAGCTGATCGGGCCTAGATGTGAGGGCCGCAAAGCGGCCCAAACCTCTAGTTGTGGGATCGATTTAGCGATCACACTAATGTTATCTTCACTAGTTATTATTCCGCCCGTTTTTTGATAGGTCGAGCTTCACGTGACATTACAATATGTAATATAAATAGGTAAGACAGAATTAATCAGGTAAGTACTTTCTAGTGTGATACTATCAACATTCTTAGCGATCCCACACTGTTTCTTCAGGAACAGTACTTTCTAGTTATTATTACTCTCCGCCAGGAGAGTATTGTTTTCACTGCGTTTTCACTTTCTAAATATGACACACCGATTGGTCAAGCCTCACGTGACACGTGAAATACTGTGATCTGATTGGCTAGTGACGCATAGCGGCCTATATATACATGGCATCACTTTGACAGTGTCTCCGCCACTGTCAAAGTGAGGTAAGACAGGAACCATGAAATGGCTGCATGGCTGATACATAATTGGCAGATAGGACAGATAGGACATTTATATAGACAGGAGGGATATGACACTTACACAGACAGGACGGACAGTGTACAGACAGGACGGATAGGACACTTATACAGACAGGACGGATAGGACACTTATACAGACAAGACGGATCGGACACTTACACAGACAGGACGGATAGGACACTTACACAGACAGGACGGATAGGACACTTACACAGACAGGACGGATAGGACACTTACCCAGACAGGTTGGATAGGACACTTACATATACAAGAGGGATAGCGACCTATAAATACATGTGTCACTTTTAAAGAGTGATAAGCCAGATTCCAATACCGAAAATCCGGCCACTAGCTCACTCCCAGACTTCGAACCGGAAGTAGTCAAGTAGTCGCGGTCCAATTGTTCCTATCTGTCTTATTGGACAGATAGGACACTTATATAGACAGGAGGGATATGACACTTACATAGACAGGACGGATAGGACACTTATACAGACAGGAGGGATAGGACACTTACACAGACAGGACGGAAGAGGACACTTACCCAGACAGGATGGATAGGACACTTACATATACAAGAGGGATAGCGACCTTCGCGACCTTCGAACCAACACAAGTCTTCTGGCGGAGAGTTGTGCTCCGAGGAGCACTTTTTCTTGTTATTATTATTACTCTCCGCCAGGAGAGTATTGTTTTCACTTTCTAAATATGACACACCGATTGGTCAAGCCTCACGTGACACGTGACAATACGGTGAAATACTGTGATCTGATTGGCTAGTGACGCATAGTGGTCTATATATACATGGCGTCATTTTGACAGTGTCTGCGCCACTGTCAAAATGAGGTAAGACAGGAACCATCACGAAATGGCTGAGAAATGGTGGATACTGTAACAGGCTACAACACTGATGATACGTCCCAGGTGCATCCATGTGATGTTTTTTCGTTATAGTTCTTCTATTTATAGTGGCTCATAGGAATTTATAGACTACGTGACAATCAGGAATAGATTGGTGACCACCGGAGAGACGGGTGACAGCCCGGAGTCTGGTGCGACGCACAGGTCCTGGACCTGGTGAGACGGAGGAGGAGCCCGGCCAGGAGGCCATCCACAGAGCCTAGCCCCTCCACGTACCAGCAGTTCCTCTCCCCCATTCCTGGCAGAGTAGTTTCGGACAAGCGTATTGAGTGGCCTTGTCTTTCCCTATTTAGGACTGACCGTGGGTAGCTACCTGGGACGTAAGTCGGGACTTGATCAACCCTGGCTGGGTCACCTGGGCGAGGGTGTATGTTGCGAGACCCGAAACATCCTATGACCCCAGGCTACAACACTGATGATACGTCCCAGGTGCATCCATGTGATGTTTTTTCGTTATAGTTCTATTTATAGTGGCTCATAGGAATTTATAGACTATGTGACAACCAGGAATAGATTGGTGACCACCGGAGAGACGGGTGACAGCCGGAATGTAGACGGCATCCGGGAGCAGTTTGGGTTGGCGCCCCAGTCTGTGTCTTCCGTGAGGAAGAAGCCCAACAAATCCACGGTGAGGCCTTTAGGAGGACCATTTAAGCAAGCCGCTAAGGGAGCCTGCAGTACCACCACGGGCCAAGACACCATCACACCAGAATGAAATGTTTGGAGCGGGGGAGTCTGGTGCAACGCACAGGTCCTGGACCTGGTGAGACGGAGGAGGAGCCCGGCCAGGAGGCCATCCACAGAGCCTAGCCCCTCCACGTACCAGCAGTTCCTCTCCCCCATTCCTGGCAGAGTAGTTTCGGACAAGCGTATTGAGTGGCCCTGTCTTTCCCTATTTAGGACTGACCGTGGGTAGCTACCTGGGACGTAAGTCGGGACTTGATCAACCCTGGCTGGGTCACCTGGGCGAGGGTGTATGTTGCGAGACCCGAAACATCCTATGACCCCAGGCTACAACACTGATGATACGTCCCAGGTGCATCCATGTGATGTTTTTTCGTTATAACAATTAGATAGGATACATAATTGGACAGATAGGACAGATAGGACACTTATATAGACAGGAGGGATATGACACTTACACAGACAGGACGGATAGGACACTTATACAGACAGGAGGGATAGGACACTTATACAGACAGGACGGATAGGACACTTATACAGACAGGACGGATAGAACACTTATACAGACAGGACGGATAGGACACTTACATAGACAGGACGGATAGGACACTTATACAGACAGGAGGGATAGGACACTTACACAGACAGGACGGAAGAGGACACTTACACAGACAGGACGGATAGGACACTCACAGCGGTTTCACACTACGGTCCTGGGTGCGCACTCGAGAACGCTTGGCAGGTTTCGCGCTAGTGTGAATGTTGCGCATCGTTCCCCGAAACGGATCGCCGTTCCGTACCCGAAACCACCTCGGGAGGTAGTCTCGGGTGCGATTCTTGCGTCCTCGGGGACGGTACACTGCAATGTGAAAGCAAGCGTATCGTTTGACGGAAGTGGCCCGCTATTTGTAATAGGTGACGGTATATAAACTCGACCA
Source organism: Gymnoscopelus microlampas (assembly GCF_963454915.1). Classification (NCBI taxonomy): domain Eukaryota; kingdom Metazoa; phylum Chordata; class Actinopteri; order Myctophiformes; family Myctophidae; genus Gymnoscopelus; species Gymnoscopelus microlampas. The sequence goes on along the minus strand of NC_139940.1, from coordinate 25,920,920 downwards.
AAAAAACACGTCGCAGATCAATCCACAGGGGTTCAACCATGGCCGGATCCCGCGGGTTAATTTCATCATTAAATTATAAAATGAAACCGCGGGATGATGAAAGATTTAGTACCGCATCATCCCGCGGGTTAATTTTATCATTAAATGACCAAATGAACCCGCGGGATGATGCGCTAAAACCCGCAATATTTATATATAAAACTTATTTATTTATTTATATAAAACATTACATACAGAAATAGAATGAGAGCGCGAGATAGAAAGAGAGGCCGTGTCATGGCCATATAATGACAGCAACAATATATATATATATATATATATATATATATATATATATATATATATATATATATATATATATATATATATATATATATATATATATATATATATATAGTATATCTTGTGGATATCTTGTGGAGTTTCAGCTACTATGCATCCCAGAAATATATAGCTTATAAGGCTTTGTAATTTCAAATTTGTAAGTAAATATAACTCATTTAGATGTAGGCCTACGTAGGTTTATGGTTTCCCATGGACTATAGCCGTTTCACTCATGATGCAATTTCTCTTTCATAACAGATACATACATGTGCCAGATAATCCCCACACAAAGAGAGTAAAAAAAGAAAAGACGTTACTTTATTTAGTAAGACATGAGAAACAGTACATGGAAGTACAATTCACAATACAAGGTTTCAGTCATTCAGTCCGACTTCACTGTATAGGCTAGTTGCCTTTTCATAAATTATATATTTTTGTACTTAAGCTGTCGTGAAAGTTTATAATATTTAGAGAAATGTAAGGTTTCAAATACAAAAGTAGGGGAGAGTGGGGTAATGTGAGACAATTTTTACATTTTCTCCCCTCTAGGTGAGCTAAAATGATATATCAGTAAAATGTACACATTTCCCATACATTTGGGATGTTTCCTAACAATGGAAATTATCAGAATGTATTCAAGACAAAAGGCAGTGAAAATATGATTGTTTTAAAAAAAGTTTTTTGGTGTCTCACTTTACCCCAGGTCTGGGGTAAACCGAGACAAACCAGAAAAATCAATGGGGTAAACTGATCCACTTACTTTTTTCAGTTTAAAACTACCATAAAAACACATGTTCTAACAGTTAGAATACCGACAGCTAGCTTGACAACCACACATTCCAGAACTAATGTCAGACTAGTAACAGAATCATGGCAATTGGTCATTAAGCACATTTTGCTCTACACAATTGGAAGGTGTCTCACTTTACCCCAACCGAGACAAACCAGTTTTAACCAATCAAACCAATATTAGATTATCAAACCAATTGGATTATCAAACCAATATTAGATTTAACTATGTTTAAGTACTAAACTTAACTTTGAGACAGTTTCCCACTGTACCCCAAGCCATTTGTCTCACTTTACCCCACAGCCACATTTTGGTGAAAAGGACCACTTTTAGCAATTCTGGCTGATCTTGAATTAGCATTAATCACATGGATGTATAGGTTTGTAGTTCATCAACATGCATGACATAAGTTTTTCTACCTGAATCAATTTTCTTTGACACAACAGCTGATTATGTTGACAGCCCAAAAAATTACTTTTACATGCAAAAAACATATTTTAGTGAAAAAAACATGCTTACTACAGCACAATGAGGTCCTCTCCTCCATGGTAAGTGGGAAATGGGAGGGGCTTCAAAATCTAATGGTCATATGACCGCACAGGTGTTGTGGTCAGGTGATAAGGGGGGTGTCTCACTTTACCCGGTGTCTCACATTACCTCACTCTCCCCTAGTAGTAGTTGTGAAGGTTAGCAAACTGGACATTTAGACTGAATGTTTCCTGTATCCTCATCTTGCGCAAATGCACACAAGTGTTTCACCAGGTTTTATTTGTGTTGTTTCTCATAAGCGTGCATCCGTTGTCTGTCAACAACACGCGCGCCAACAACACAGCAGTCTGTGCCTTGACTTCTGTGCGCTCGCGTCGCTGTGCGCACAGTGCGCTGCTGGCCACAGTGCGCTCCTGGACTCTCGGCCCAGCGGCAACCCTATATTTATGCGCGACCAGTACAAACATTGTCGCATAGTTGATGACGTCTGTGTCCACTGGCGAAGCACTATGTGCATGCCGCCACCTATAGGATCGGGGGTATATATGCAAGTGTATTCGAGCGCGTTAGAGACTTGGCCAGTGTGAATGCGGGCCAGCCAAGCGCACTCGGAAACGGAGCGGTCTGGAGTGCGGACGCGGAACCATAGTGAGAAACCGCTATTACATAGACAGGACGGATAGCGGCCTATAAATACATGTGTCACTTTGAAAGAGTCATAAGCCAGATTCCAATACCGAAAATCCGGCCACTCGCTCACTCCCACTCGGTCCATACGGTGACCGAGTGGGAGACACGTGACAATACTGTGAAATACTGTGATCCGATTTGCTACACAGACAGGAGGGATAGGACACTTATACAGACAGGACGGATAGGACACTTATACAGATAGAACATTCGCAACGTTCCCAACACAAGTCGTCTGGCGGAGAGTTGTGCTCCGAGGAGCACTTTTTCTAGTTATTATTATTATTATTATTATTATAGGGTCACGCCTAGCCCATGGCCCTCCCTCCAGTCATGCAATACTTAATGCAGTACCCATTACCTCATACTTTGAGGCCAGTCAATGACATCAGTATGATGTCATATTGATGACACCAGGGATCTCCATAAATGGGCATAGGGACACAGACAGACAGATACAGAGATCTGCCAAGTGTGAAGTCAATCGGTCAGACTGTTCTCGACATAATATGTCGAGAACAGTCTGACCGATTGACTTCACACTTGTTAACTGTGTTGGTACCTCTGCTTCTCTGTCTGTCTGTGAGTGTATCGCCACATATTATGTGGCGATACACTCACAGACAGACAGACACATAAGTCTTTCGGTGCATAGTGTGATAAATTCATGGATTTCATTGTTTACATTACAACATCTTGCAGCAATAATATGAAACAAGACAAAACAAAATGCACAAGCCAATAATCCATCAAGCTTTTGGGAGGCAATTCTTGACACATCTCCAGTCATGCTTAACATGCTACAAAGACTGAAGTCAAAGTGTACAGTAGGTCTATGGAGATCAGTATGGTGCAGATAGTACAGGAATACACTTATGATTAATAGTCTTTAAGGTACTTCTCTCTCTCTCTCTCTGACTTTCTCCTTTTTACAGTCAATGGTTCAGACACGGTACAGTACGGTCTAGTTCAACTGTATCAACAGAGGTCTCTCTCTCTCTCTCTCTCTCTCTCTCTCTCTCTCTCTCTCTCTCTCTCTCTACACATACACACTTTCATTCTTTATTCACATAGTGACTATCTTTCTATTTCCCCTTTGTCGATTCCTCTTTGCAAATTCACATTCAAGCCTTGGCGTGTGGGAGACTGATACATTGATAAGTAAAGGTAGGACTACCTACCCTGAACTGAACTGAACTATTAATACTTAGAATAGACTAGCTACCATTAGGCTATTACTAGTCTATTTCATTTTTTAAATCCTGCTTGCTTGTAAGAAGTCGTTTTATAGATAAACTGTCTTTTTCCAAGGTAGCAATTGTTTTTAACCTATAGGTTCTAAAATATATTATGTGTTAGGTATTAGCATAAACTAAGTTATCTCAATAAATGTCCATTTTTGGCAACACCAACTCCCTTGTAATAGCACAGTTAACATGTCTAAGCAAGCTTAGTTATAATGTATAACAGAAAGTCATTATAAGCCATTATAAATTAGAAGGAAAGAAAGAAAGGGGAAGGTATTTCACGTTTACTTCTGTTTTTAGTCACTTCCCTATTTATTTATTCCTGTATTTCTTCACCCATGATGAGGGGGAATGTCCCAAACCGTACTATGATGAGATTTTAAAGTGTCAGGCCTTTTTCACAAACAGTGGAAGTGCACATTTGTAACTGCACAATGTGTATACAGTATATATATTTTGGTACCTCTGCTTGTTTCGACCACTGCATGATAAGGTTTATGTTCAGTGTCAAATAGGCCAGTCTTGCTCTATCCTGAGCACTTTAGCACTGGAATCCAGTACCGTGCTGGTCACACGCAGGACTACATTACTCCCTCCTCGAGATCTAGCAGCATCCTAGCAATTCCCAATCGAGTTCAGCTCTGACGACCTGTATGATTGTCTGAGATGCACCTTTAGGTTCATATACCAGCATATGTGCAAGGGTGTGCAACAAATGCATGCCTCTTCACCGTAAATCTCATAAAAACAAGGCGACAGTGAGGGCTAGATGCTTGTAAGGCGCATCCGAGCGAGCCGCCAAAAGGAGGAAGATTTGTGTTTATGTACCAGATGGTTACTATGTTTGTATATTGTGATTGATTTGCGACTGATTGAAAAGAAAAGGGGTTAATAAGTAACATGTTGACATTGTTTGTGGAGGTTTCATATACAGGTTAGATTTGTGGTTGACCCCCCCCCCCCCCTTCACACCAATTGCATCATCCCCACAGTACCTGCCAGTTATGATCCCACGACTTAGCAGAGGGAAGTGGGTTTTAGTGTTTCCATGTCTATGCACAGCATCTGTATATTACACGCATATACACACGGTTCTGCAGATTGCTAACTGGTTAACCAAGTATAAAGATAATTTCTAGTCTGTTAAAGGTGCAATCTGGAACTCATTTTAGGGTCAGTGACAAAATAGGGTTGGCAAGATGACAAATTAAAAAATATAAAAAATCTTAAAATCTTATTTTACAGGCATGTATCAGGTTTGTTAAAACGTACATTTTGTAGTCATGTTGATTTAATGTCATTTGAAAAGACACTTGCACCAATTTTGCAATGACAATTACAGAATGTGCCTGAAAAAGTAAAATGGTGTAATCACATAAAAATAGAAATATTTAATATTTTATCCACTTTAAGTGTTCTCATAAAACAGTTTTACTTTATTATATAATATCAAATGAAAATAGATTTGATTTGCATTATCTCTAGATGTATTTTGGCCGTTTTGTTACATTGAGTGGAACACATAATGCTGAGTTTTCTAAATAATCTTTGACAAATTATGTAAAAATGGGCACAGCTCTGTGACGTGATACTGATCATGATAAAAAATAATCTCTCAGCACCACTGCCTTAAACATGTAGTGTTGTTACTCTCCGCCAGGAGAGTATTGTTTTCACTGCGTTTTCACTTTCTAAACATGACACACCGATTGGTCAAGCCTCACGTGACACGTGAAATACTGTGATCTGATTGGCTAGTGACGCATAGAGGCCTATATATACATGGCATCACTTTGACAGTGTCTCCGCCACTGTCAAAGTGAGGTAAGACAGGAACCATGAAATGGCTGCATGGCTGATACATAATTGGCAGATAGGACAGATAGGACATTTATATAGACAGGAGGGATATGACACTTACACAGACAGGACGGACAGTGTACAGACAGGACGGATAGGACACTTATACAGACAGGACGGACACTTATACAGACAGGACTCTCCAGAGTGATAAGCCAGATTCCAATACCGAAAATCCGGCCACTAGTTCACTCCCAGACTTCGAACCAGACTTCAAGTAGTCGCGGTCCAATTGTTCCTATCTGTCTTATTGGACAGGACACTTATATAGACAGGAGGGATATGACACTTACATAGACAGGACGGATAGGACACTTATACAGACAGGAGGGATAGGACACTTACACAGACAGGACGGAAGAGGACACTTACCCAGACAGGATGGATAGGACACTTTGTAGTAGGCATGAGTGTGTAGATTTCAATATTAGTGGTATTATTAATAACCAAAAATGTAGTTTGAGGACTTCTTAATATCTTAAGGATAATCAAATCAATAACTATGCATTTGGAATTATGAGTATTTAAAATTAAGAGAAATTTAACGAGGCACCATGAAAATCAACTTATGACTAAACACAAGCTTAATTTGTATTTAACCTTAACTTTAAACCACCAATAAAATAATGAAAGATTATAAAATAATCAGTTATTATTTTATTTCAATAAATCTACAAGATCTGAAGGGGAAAACGTTCTTTTCTCGGCAGAGCCTTCTTATGATGTGTGTCAACATATGTCAAAGTTCTATAAGGAATAATAATTCAACTTGAGCAATGACCAAACTAGATTTGATATTAAAAATATATGAATTTATTCAATCAAACCTAAGCTAGGCATGCAACATTTAATAAAAATGGAAAATCTCAACATTAAATATAATCAAGGTTTTAACTGGATTCAGATGGAGGCTAAACCTAACTTAAAATCCTGTAAGAAAACAACAGTTAAATTAAATAAGAATGATATGCCATGAGCAGCTGAATTGATCTTATTCAGGAGTTGTTCCTGTGTTTACCGCACATCACAGTTGTCATGTGATGTGTCCGATGTCCAGTGATGAACGTTGTCTGTTTGTGATGACGTGGTGGAATTCACGCTGGTTTTAGGGTGAAAACGTGAAGTTGTAGTTGTAGATCCGTCCTTTGTCTCACTCAGTCCTCTGAGGAGCCAGTTGTGGCAGAATGCTGCCCACGTGCTGTACCTATGGTCAGGCAAGAGCACAGTCGTCGTAGCGTTGAGCAGGGGCCAGTCAGGAGCTTTGTGGCTGTATTATCTTTAGGGATGCCAGAAGAGAAGCAGCGGAGACGCAACTTGGTCAGGGTCAGATCGTCTGGAGAACCCCAAGTTGTTGCGTCTGGCTTGTGAGAGAATCAGGCCTTCCAGTCACGGAGGTGCGGTGTGAAGAGCTTCCTATCCATCAGCCATGGAGGGCATCTTCTTCTTCGCGGTCCCTTGCTTCCTCGCAAAGAGGGGCTTAGGTCTCCCGGAGCTGGGAGCTTCCGAGCTAAGGGGGTGTTAGGTCCTAAGGAGGAGGTCGCACACAGCGTTTATATACGTTGCGATGAGGTAACATGAGGCTGTTGCAACACACATGATGTTCCGAAATACATGTTGTTGTTTTGAGGCAAAGACTTGTCCAGAAAGATGTCCTTCTTGGGAAGATGAAGTCATGCACTCTTGCCTTGCTCATGGCTTAAATTACACATATTCTGCAAATGTCGTGTTTATTTTATTTACACCGTTATTACAAACCATTGAATCCAGTGCAGTAAACTACGATGAATATGGTGCAAATAGTATATGTCATAATTACAATCAAAATCATGATTAATGAATTGGAATGATTACATGAATGAAACATTCAAACATTATGACATGAGTGGTGACATGAATGGTTACTTGTCAATAAGTCAGAGTGTTATCTGTGAGATGATAACATAATCCAATAAAGGCAATAAAGGGAAAGTGAAAACGCAGTGAAAACAATACTCTCCTGGCGGAGAGTATTGTTTTCACTGCGTTTTCACTTTCTAAACATGACACACCGATTGGTCAAGCCTCACGTGACACGTGAAATACTGTGATCTGATTGGCTAGTGACGCATAGAGGCCTATATATACATGGCATCACTTTGACAGTGTCTCCGCCACTGTCAAAGTGAGGTAAGACAGGAACCATGAAATGGCTGCATGGCTGATACATAATTGGCAGATAGGACAGATAGGACATTTATATAGACAGGAGGGATATGACACTTACACAGACAGGACGGACAGTGTACAGACAGGACGGATAGGACACTTATACAGACAGGACGGACACTTATACAGACAGGACTCTCCAGAGTGATAAGCCAGATTCCAATACCGAAAATCCGGCCACTAGTTCACTCCCAGACTTCGAACCAGACTTCAAGTAGTCGCGGTCCAATTGTTCCTATCTGTCTTATTGGACAGGACACTTATATAGACAGGAGGGATATGACACTTACATAGACAGGACGGATAGGACACTTATACAGACAGGAGGGATAGGACACTTACACAGACAGGACGGAAGAGGACACTTACCCAGACAGGATGGATAGGACACTTTGTAGTAGGCATGAGTGTGTAGATTTCAATATTAGTGGTATTATTAATAACCAAAAATGTAGTTTGAGGACTTCTTAATATCTTAAGGATAATCAAATCAATAACTATGCATTTGGAATTATGAGTATTTAAAATTAAGAGAAATTTAACGAGGCACCATGAAAATCAACTTATGACTAAACACAAGCTTAATTTGTATTTAACCTTAACTTTAAACCACCAATAAAATAATGAAAGATTATAAAATAATCAGTTATTATTTTATTTCAATAAATCTACAAGATCTGAAGGGGAAAACGTTCTTTTCTCGGCAGAGCCTTCTTAAGATGTGTGTCAACATATGTCAAAGTTCTATAAGGAATAATAATTCAACTTGAGCAATGACCAAACTAGATTTGATATTAAAAATATATGAATTTATTCAATCAAACCTAAGCTAGGCATGCAACATTTAATAAAAATGGAAAATCTCAACATTAAATATAATCAAGGTTTTAACTGGATTCAGATGGAGGCTAAACCTAACTTAAAATCCTGTAAGAAAACAACAGTTAAATTAAATAAGAATGATATGCCATGAGCAGCTGAATTGATCTTATTCAGGAGTTGTTCCTGTGTTTACCGCACATCACAGTTGTCATGTGATGTGTCCGATGTCCAGTGATGAACGTTGTCTGTTTGTGATGACGTGGTGGAATTCACGCTGGTTTTAGGGTGAAAACGTGAAGTTGTAGTTGTAGATCCGTCCTTTGTCTCACTCAGTCCTCTGAGGAGCCAGTTGTGGCAGAATGCTGCCCACGTGCTGTACCTATGGTCAGGCAAGAGCACAGTCGTCGTAGCGTTGAGCAGGGGCCAGTCAGGAGCTTTGTGGCTGTATTATCTTTAGGGATGCCAGAAGAGAAGCAGCGGAGACGCAACTTGGTCAGGGTCAGATCGTCTGGAGAACCCCAAGTTGTTGCGTCTGGCTTGTGAGAGAATCAGGCCTTCCAGTCACGGAGGTGCGGTGTGAAGAGCTTCCTATCCATCAGCCATGGAGGGCATCTTCTTCTTCGCGGTCCCTTGCTTCCTCGCAAAGAGGGGCTTAGGTCTCCCGGAGCTGGGAGCTTCCGAGCTAAGGGGGTGTTAGGTCCTAAGGAGGAGGTCGCACACAGCGTTTATATACGTTGCGATGAGGTAACATGAGGCTGTTGCAACACACATGATGTTCCGAAATACATGTTGTTGTTTTGAGGCAAAGACTTGTCCAGAAAGATGTCCTTCTTGGGAAGATGAAGTCATGCACTCTTGCCTTGCTCATGGCTTAAATTACACATATTCTGCAAATGTCGTGTTTATTTTATTTACACCGTTATTACAAACCATTGAATCCAGTGCAGTAAACTACGATGAATATGGTGCAAATAGTATATGTCATAATTACAATCAAAATCATGATTAATGAATTGGAATGATTACATGAATGAAACATTCAAACATTATGACATGAGTGGTGACATGAATGGTTACTTGTCAATAAGTCAGAGTGTTATCTGTGAGATGATAACATAATCCAATAAAGGCAATAAAGGGAAAGTGAAAACGCAGTGAAAACAATACTCTCCTGGCGGAGAGTATTGTTTTCACTGCGTTTTCACTTTCTAAACATGACACACCGATTGGTCAAGCCTCACGTGACACGTGAAATACTGTGATCTGATTGGCTAGTGACGCATAGAGGCCTATATATACATGGCATCACTTTGACAGTGTCTCCGCCACTGTCAAAGTGAGGTAAGACAGGAACCATGAAATGGCTGCATGGCTGATACATAATTGGCAGATAGGACAGATAGGACATTTATATAGACAGGAGGGATATGACACTTACACAGACAGGACGGACAGTGTACAGACAGGACGGATAGGACACTTATACAGACAGGACGGACACTTATACAGACAGGACTCTCCAGAGTGATAAGCCAGATTCCAATACCGAAAATCCGGCCACTAGTTCACTCCCAGACTTCGAACCAGACTTCAAGTAGTCGCGGTCCAATTGTTCCTATCTGTCTTATTGGACAGGACACTTATATAGACAGGAGGGATATGACACTTACATAGACAGGACGGATAGGACACTTATACAGACAGGAGGGATAGGACACTTACACAGACAGGACGGAAGAGGACACTTACCCAGACAGGATGGATAGGACACTTTGTAGTAGGCATGAGTGTGTAGATTTCAATATTAGTGGTATTATTAATAACCAAAAATGTAGTTTGAGGACTTCTTAATATCTTAAGGATAATCAAATCAATAACTATGCATTTGGAATTATGAGTATTTAAAATTAAGAGAAATTTAACGAGGCACCATGAAAATCAACTTATGACTAAACACAAGCTTAATTTGTATTTAACCTTAACTTTAAACCACCAATAAAATAATGAAAGATTATAAAATAATCAGTTATTATTTTATTTCAATAAATCTACAAGATCTGAAGGGGAAAACGTTCTTTTCTCGGCAGAGCCTTCTTAAGATGTGTGTCAACATATGTCAAAGTTCTACAAGGAATAATAATTCAACTTGAGCAATGACCAAACTAGATTTGATATTAAAAATATAAGAATTTATTCAATCAAACCTAAGCTAGGCATGCAACATTTAATAAAAATGGAAAATCTCAACATTAAATATAATCAAGGTTTTAACTGGATTCAGATGGAGGCTAAACCTAACTTAAAATCCTGTAAGAAAACAACAGTTAAATTAAATAAGAATGATATGCCATGAGCAGCTGAATTGATCTTATTCAGGAGTTGTTCCTGTGTTTACCGCACATCACAGTTGTCATGTGATGTGTCCGATGTCCAGTGATGAACGTTGTCTGTTTGTGATGACGTGGTGGAATTCACGCTGGTTTTAGGGTGAAAACGTGAAGTTGTAGTTGTAGATCCGTCCTTTGTCTCACTCAGTCCTCTGAGGAGCCAGTTGTGGCAGAATGCTGCCCACGTGCTGTACCTATGGTCAGGCAAGAGCACAGTCGTCGTAGCGTTGAGCAGGGGCCAGTCAGGAGCTTTGTGGCTGTATTATCTTTAGGGATGCCAGAAGAGAAGCAGCGGAGACGCAACTTGGTCAGGGTCAGATCGTCTGGAGAACCCCAAGTTGTTGCGTCTGGCTTGTGAGAGAATCAGGCCTTCCAGTCACGGAGGTGCGGTGTGAAGAGCTTCCTATCCATCAGCCATGGAGGGCATCTTCTTCTTCGCGGTCCCTTGCTTCCTCGCAAAGAGGGGCTTAGGTCTCCCGGAGCTGGGAGCTTCCGAGCTAAGGGGGTGTTAGGTCCTAAGGAGGAGGTCGCACACAGCGTTTATATACGTTGCGATGAGGTAACATGAGGCTGTTGCAACACACATGATGTTCCGAAATACATGTTGTTGTTTTGAGGCAAAGACTTGTCCAGAAAGATGTCCTTCTTGGGAAGATGAAGTCATGCACTCTTGCCTTGCTCATGGCTTAAATTACACATATTCTGCAAATGTCGTGTTTATTTTATTTACACCGTTATTACAAACCATTGAATCCAGTGCAGTAAACTACGATGAATATGGTGCAAATAGTATATGTCATAATTACAATCAAAATCATGATTAATGAATTGGAATGATTACATGAATGAAACATTCAAACATTATGACATGAGTGGTGACATGAATGGTTACTTGTCAATAAGTCAGAGTGTTATCTGTGAGATGATAACATAATCCAATAAAGGGAAACAGTATTATAATCCAAGAGTCCTGATCCATTCTGGGATTCTCTGTAGTCTGTAGTGTTCCAGTGAGTTTGCTTTGGAGACAAACATCTGAAAATAGAATGGACCAAGTTTCGCAAACCTTCAAAGCGAGTTCTCAATCACTCTTAAAAGTCAAACCTTGCGTTAGTGAAATTAGATGCAAATTTCCATTTGTATCCATGGTCCATGTCCTGTGGAACATTCCTAAGGGTCAATAGGTCAGTTTGTGGAGCCAAGGCTCATATGACGATGTAGATTGAGCCATCAGTGTCAGACAGTTAGAAATACTTGCTGTGTCCATTTGCTCATTCAATATTATAAGTGTGGAAACTGTATAAACAGTAATTGTGCTGTTATATCGACCCATAGTTACTACACTTACATATACAAGAGGGATAGCGACCTTCGAACCAACACAAGTCTTCTGGCGGAGAGTTGTGCTCCGAGGAGCACTTTTTCTAGTTTTTTGTTGTTATCAATTTTTTTTAATTATCATATCGACAATACAATTATGTTCGAATGGATACATTTTTCAACAAAAACAAGATACAAACACATACACAACTTAAAAATATATACCTGTGCTCTCCAGCGTAGTCCCACCACTGCCACCATCTGTCAGGGACCGAGTTGGAGAGACACAAGGAAACTTTGTTGGTTTTAAAATATTGTTCTCTTTTTGCATTTCTTTGTTGAAAATAAATGATTTAACAGATAACAAAAAAAAATATGCTCAAAAAATGAAATCAAACTAAATAACTAAACAGAAACTGGACTGATCAACACAACTGGACTGAAAACTGAACTAACCAGAATGACACATGAGGTGGACATATATAGGGATGGGTCAGACCACTGTGAACACAAAGGGGGAAAAGACACAGACTACCACTTAAACACACTCTAATAACCCCTGCCCCTCCCCATAGTGCAGGAAGACTGTGGTGCAGTCCAATTGTCCACATTAGCTTCAGATATGGAGCAGCTGATTCCCATTCCTTTGGCCAGCCCATCATCTACATTTCTGTCACAGCTTCCCATAGCAATTAGCCTCAATGTGTGGCTGCTGAGTCAGCCATCACACCCCGTAATTAATTGAAGATCGATACATTTAATAAAGGAAATTCTTAACGGCGATTATACCCGATAAATTCCCTATAAAGAAATATACTTTGCCGCACTAATCGAAGAACCATTTCTTTCAGTTTCGGTACAGTTTTGCCAGTTCCCACCTTCCTGCGACGGCGATTCAGTGTCTCGTTCCCCGCTCGGATCTCCATCCATGTAGCCCCTCTCCTTCATGGCTCGGGTGACTTCCTACGCACTTTTGTAGATCTTCATCCCATCAAGCCAGTGGACCCTCATCTTCGTGAAAGGTGTATGGAAACGGATTCCTTTTTTTTTTTTAAGGATTTATGGTTTTAGGTTCTCTTTCCTGATGCGGACAACCTCAGGTGGATAATCGTGATCGAAGCCTAGGCACTTGTCTCCCACTAGAATCTTCGTTTCCCAGGCCTTTTTAAGCACCATCTCTTTCGTCTCGAATTGAAGAAAGTTCATCACAATGGACCGGGGTGGAGCAGACGGGTTGTTCGGTCGTTCGGAGCCCTGCGTCCCCTTTGTATTTGAAGTTGGGTCCCTTCAGGCAAATCTAGCTCCGTTTGAAACAGTCGCTCCATATATTTCACTACTGAAGCCCCTTCGGTCCCCTCCACGAGTCCAAACACGCATATGTTGTTTGTCACGTTTGTGATTTCCTCCTTTATTTCTTTTTTCATTTCTTCTTTAAACGACAACAGCTCCTGCTGTATTTCCTGCCTGAAAGATTGTAGTTCTTTAGTTATATTGTCGAGTCCAGCACGCAGTATTTCAGCTAAGGCCTCGTCCATTTCCTCATCCAAGTCTTCCTCACTATCCTTCCGTCGTCGTCAATGTTTTCGTTATTTTATTCTTCTGCTGTATATCTTCGGGTGTTCCTACGGCTTCGTCTGTGTCTCCTATTCGTTTCTTTTCATTATTTTTCCATTCTGGTTCTGTTTTTGTCAAGTTATTTTGACTGACTGTAGAGAGAACTCCTCGCTACTCCTCTCTCGCCATCTTCGAATGAATCTTTCCATATGATTATAGCCGTAATATTCCTTATAAAGAAATTCATTTCGCCGCACAAATCGAAGAACCATTTCTTTCAGTTTCGGTTTTTCCATTTTTTTCAGTTTTGCCAGTTCCCACTTGATGTTGTGTGGGAGTTCTGACTGCTCCAGATTGTACTGAATAACTGTTAGCTTGCATAATGTCTTCAGACTAGGCCTCAAATCTAACATGAACAGTTTATCAGTGCAAACAGGCGCTGAGATCGAGATCATCGAGGATGAGTTGAAGAAGCATCGTTTGTATCCTCCAAAGATGATGATACGATCTCCCACCACGCAACATAACATTCCATACATTGAAAACGGGCCTTTTCCTTTGGGCTCCACCTTCTTCCAGGAGAAGGTCTCTGGATTGAATTTCCACAGATCATTCAAGTCCTTGTTATCGTGTTGGCCACCAAATATGTACAGCTCTCCATTGTAGGCAAAGGCTGAATGTTCCTCACGTACTTGTACTTCTGCAACAAGATGTCCAGAAGGAGTGCTCAGCCAGCAGTTGGTCTCTGTGTCAAACACACTAATGTTCTTGTTAGGCCATCCCCCAAATACAAACATCTTTGTCCCAATGATGGTGGCAGAGTAACCCGAGAAAGCAGTTGGTTGAGTGCCTCCGGTGTTAATTAAAGCCCCGACCATTGTAGTGATGTCCAACTTGTAGATGACATTAGTGTATCCAGCTATCATTGCATATATGGCCTTCCCCAGGACACAGGCTGAGTGGAAGTGCTCATTCTCTGGAACATTCCCACAAACCCTGGGCTTGAACCATATGTGGGTGTCGACATCAAATGCATAAAGAAATCCGAACCCCAAAATGTAGATGGAATGTTCGATCAGCATAGCTGACAGCCTTTTCCTTATGGTGGGAACCTCAAGGTGACGTTCTCCTCTTCCAGCTGCTGTCACAGGGGGTAACGTCATCCAGCACAGAGACACTGTGTTGAAGACATGCACGTCAGTCCGATCATTCCTACTGTCTCCTTCAAAGCAGTAGACCTCGTGTCCAACTACCACAGCAAGATCGAATAAATTATTTTCTCTTCCATTCAGATGTACCACCCAGTGAAACATTTCGCTCACCAACACGAATCTGGTGCTGATAAACAATTTACAAGAGGAAGTTGTAAGAAAGCAGATTGATTCCTTGGTTGTGCCTAGGACAAGTCATTTTGAAGGACAGTTACATTGTGATGATGACGTGATGTCTTTGCGTGATGACGTCATCAAAATAAGTAATAATACATTATTACACAAACAAGTGATTTTTGGGGCGGTGTAGCCGCCCCCTATAAGTGAGTTTTGGACACTGACCAATCCTGCACCGTGATTGGCCAATAGTCTACAACGCATTGCATACCCCTAACCCTTCCATTGTTAATTCAAATCGATACTTTTGCAAAGTCAGCCAATCACATTACAGCTAGTGTCATCACCACTAACTTTAATTTAACTTTAATTGGCTAGCGAAACACATGACACATGTGCAGCCCTATGAATAGCAGTATGGACTTTAAAAAAAGTCACTTATCCTTTTTTTAAAGTGAGTCATGTTGTGATGACCACATACCGCCCACTTCACACTGGGTGTGATTTTTGGGGCGGTGTAGCCGCCCCCTATAAGTGGGTTTTGGACACCGACCAAAAAAATGATGTACCCCCTAACCCTTCCATTGTTAATGCAAATCGATACTTTTTTCATATCAGCCAATCACATTACAGCTAGTGTCATCACCACTAACTGTAATGTGATTGGCTGACTTTGCAAATTCAGGACTGTGATTGGCTAGCGAAACACATGACACATGTGCAGCCCTATGAATAGCAGTATGGACTTTTAAAAAAGTTATTTATCCTTTTTTAAAAGTGAGTCATGTTGTGATGACCACACACCGCCCACCATCACACACACGCACGCACGCAGACAGACAGACAGACAGACAGGCAGACAGACAGGCAGGCAGGCAGGCAGGCAGGCAGGCAGGCAGGCAGGCAGGCAGGCAGGCAGGCAGGCAGGCAGGCAGGCAGGCAGGCACGCACGCACGCACACACACACACACACACACACACACACACACACACACACACACACACACACACACACACACACACACACTAAATTATGGGCTCCGGTAGTTAAATTAAGTTTAGAGTAAAGTCACTTTAGAATTCAACAGGTGGTCACAGAGAACATTCTCTAGGCGACAGAGATACTGGCACCATGAAGAGTTAGTGAGGTGAAGGCTGGCATATATTTCTATGGCAGGACATGACATTACAATCATTTAGCAGACACGTACAATAAGTGCATTCAACATAGGTAGGCAAAGAAACTAGTCACCAGAAGTCTTAAGTCCATTCCCTTCTAAAACACGTGACTAAGAGTATACCTAGCGCTAAGGTAAAAAAGTATATATCAGCTACCAACTTTCTTAAACAGATGAGACAAATAGGAAAATCAAATGAGCCAGAGCTAAAATAATTAAGTGTATCAAATAAAACAAGAGCTCGTAATACTAATTGACAACAAGTAGGCAAGGCTAAGATGAAGGGTCAGGGTAGTGTTTCCTGAAGAGGTGGGTTTTCAGCCTGCGGCGAAAGATGGGCAGTGGTTCTGCTGTCCTGACATCAGTGGGGAGTTCATTCCACCACTGTGGGGCAGAACAGAGAAAAGCTGTGACCGTGTAGATCGGCCAGAGGGACCACTGAGTGACGAGGCAACCAGTCGCCCGAGGCGGCAGACCGAAGTGGTCGGGCAGGGGTGTAAGCCTCGACCATAGCCTGGAGGTAAGAAGGAGCTGTTCCTTTCACTGCCCTATAGGCTAGCACCAGGGTCTTAAACTGGATGCGAGCCGCAACGGGGAGCCAGTGTAGAGAACGGAGGACAGTATGTAATGATGACAGGGAACCCAGGCAACTAAACAAACACATTAACATATGTGTGTGTGTACTTGTACTCTACTAGTGAGGGCCAAATGTCCCCACAAGTAGGCTATAGTAGAATTTGAGAAGTAGACATTGTTTGGACAATGGTCCTCACAAGGACTCAAAAAATATTTGATGGCTGATTTATACTTAATTGCACACCAGTGTCACGCACCAAAAATAGGTGATCTACAAGCTTACAATGCATCACACAGTGTAGATCACTTGTAGATCTGCTATTTTTGGTGTGTGACACCAACACCAGCGCACCAAGTATAACTTAGACTTCCAGGTTCGGGTTAAAAATGGCCAAAAAGAAAGGTAAAAATCACACCCTGTGTGAAGGAAGCGGTGCCTTTGGGGCGGGGCTTAAAGGAGACATCCGGGCATTTTCAGTGTTAATGTGTTGCTTAGCACTCACCAACATTGAAAGGGTCGCTGCGTTAATCTCATTGAGTCCGTGTCGTCCCGTCTAAAGACCCCCTCCGTCAGCAGAATGGAGCATATTGGATATCCCAAATTCGCCTATTTTAACAAATGCAAAGTCTGTTTTTTTGCTTCTAGTACTCATTGTTGAGTCCCATGATAATGTAACAGGCGCTAAAAGTCCGAGAAGCTAACGGCTAATAACAGAACGAAGTAATGCTGGGGCTGCTTATCTCTGCATGGCAGCCCCAGGTTGCCAGGTCGGGAGAGAAACCGGCAACCAGCATTACTTCGTTTTGTTATTAGCCGTTAGCTTCTCGGACTTTTAGCGCCTGTTACATTATCATGGGACTCAACAATGAGTACTAGAAGCAAAAAAACAGACTTTGCATTTGTTAAAATAGGCGAATTTGGGATATCCAATATGCTCCATTCTGCCGACGGAGGGGGTCTTTAGACGGGACGACACGGACTCAATGAGATTAACGCAGCGACCCTTTCAATGTTGGTGAGTGCTAAGCAACACATTAAAGATAACACTGAAAATGCGCGGATGTCTCCTTTAACTCATTTCAGTTCGTCCCTATTGGTGGTCTGAGTCCACTTACCAAATTTGTACTTGGTAGCATGCTGCAAACTGGAATAATGGCTGTTTAAAGCCCAGCCAATGGGCAGACAGAGGGGGCGGGGCTTAAGTAATTACAGTTTGTCCCTATTGGTGGTTTTAGTCCATGTCCAAAATTTGTACTCCGTAGCATGCTGCGAACTTGAGTTATGGCTGTTTAAAGGCCAGCCAATGGGAAGACAGAGGGGGCAGGGCTTGAGCAATTCGTGCTCGTCCCTATTGGTGGTCTAAGTCCACATACCAAATTTGGACTTGGTGGCATGCTGCAAACTGGAGTTATAGCTGTTTAAAATCCCGTGCTCATCCCGTGCTCATACGGGCGGACGTCCCTGGGGGTCCCTGGACCCCTCTTTGATAACCGGTGGCACTTGTGGCAAATGAGAGGAGAGATGGCATAGGCAATCTCCAAGTCTGTGTGTGTGTGTGTGTGTGTGTGTGTGTGTGTGTGTGTGTGTGTGTGTGTGTGTGTGTGTGTGTGTGTGTGTGTGTGCGTGTGTTTGTATGTGTTGCTTCTTTGCCGTGCTCATCCCGGGCTCATACACACAGACACACAGACACACAGACAGACACACAGACACACAGACACACAGACACCGAGTCAAAGCCACGTATAGAGCGGTTGGCACCGCTAAAAACAACACAGAAGGTTAATATAGAATAAACACAGAAGCAAAGCACCCAGGAGGAAGTTGTCACAGTTCGGGCGCTGCCGCTCCTCCGGCCCCCGAATTTGTGCTGACATCAGACTTAGATATGTCCATATTTGGGCATAGTCCCCCCCCACCCGCCACAGACAGACAGACAGACAGACAGACAGACAGACAGACAGACAGACAGACAGACAGACAGACAGACAGACAGACAGACTCTCTACTTAATCTTCACATACGGTATTTCCTCTTCTATTCTATGACGTTGAAGTGTGTGTGTCTGTCTGGACCAAATATGGATACCCCAAGTTGGTGTGTCAGAAGTGCATGCTGTACTGATGTCACAGGCTAACCTCCATGAGGGCCATTGTCATTTAAATTCCCAGGCAGATTTCAATTTCCATTCTGCCCTTGACAGTTTGTGTAGGTTACGTCTGGACTATAAACTGGTGTTTTGGCAATAAAATCCAAGATGGCCGACCCCATAGAGTTGTACTGCTGGGGAGGTGACTGGGGTTGCGATGTAGATTCTCTCATCGTACTGGCATACTCCAAGTTTTCTGGTGCTCCTGTTAAAATCCACGAGATCACCAACCCTTGGAGAAGTCCCACAGGTGTTTTACCTGCACTGAAGACCGTGAACGAAGGCATTGTTTCAAGAACCAATAATGTCATTATCCAACTCAAGAAACAGAAATATAATGCTGACTACGACCTCTCACCCAAGGAGAGTGCGGACACCCTGGCATTTGTCTCTCTTCTGGAGGAGAAGCTGCTCCCTGCGTTGATCTACTCCAAATGGGTGGACGCCAAAAACTATGAGGATGTGACACGGCGCTGGTATGGTGAGAACATTTCATTCCCCCTGAACTTCTTCCTGGCAAACCGCATGCGTAACCAGCAGCTGGAGAAGCTGAGGCTGGTCAGAGGAGATCCCATGATGGAGTCCGGAGAACAACTAGAAGAAGAGCTTTACCGTGATGCTCTGGAGTGTATGACATTGCTCTCTCAGCACCTCGGTTCACACAAGTTCTTCTTCGGTGATTCCCCATCCTCACTGGACGCCTACGTGTATGGCCACCTCGGGTCTCTGTTGAAGATCAGGATGCCCAACGGGAAGCTCCAGCAACACCTCAACTCCTTGGAAAACTTGAATCAGTTCTGCACCAACATCCTAGACCTGTACTTCCCCTCCACGGCCCAAAAGGCCCCAGCCAGCAAGTCGCCGGCTCAGGCAGACACCAGCAGCAACTTTTACAATGAGCCCCACAAGAGACGCAACCAGATATTATCCGTGCTGTTCGCAACCGCCGCCATGCTGGGTTACGCCATCTTGACGGGGCTGGAGAGGCCTGGCAAGGACAGTTGCTGCTAAAGCAGTAGCTAATTGGGATCCAAATAAACAATAAATGGAAAAAAGAACTGAGGCTTTCCTAATTTTTGGGGGCATTAACATTGTCAAATATATTCCATATACTTTGTAAGGATGGAAAATACGGGGAATATATTATTGAGTTATTATTCCTTAATAACTCAATCCCCAGCAAATCCTGGCAGTTAATTTAAGTTAATTTGGGTCCATTTCTACACTGTAAGTTAAGGGAGTGCTTCATCCCGAAGGTGACTTTTATTCTATCGGTTGCTCACCCCATGAAGCCTTGAGTTCATAGAGTGTTTTTATTTGTGTCGCATTCCTTTGTGGTGAATGACGAATCAAAAAATAAAGAGAATACTTAACTTGATGAATTGAAGAAAATGGGGTTCTACGATTAATGACAGCAAAACCAGAGACCCCCAGAAAACAAGGATCCGGTTTTGAGCTCCAGAGCAGCACTTGCAGTGTAATGCATCCAGTCGTGTGCGCAGTACTTCTAAAACACTGAAATTTGTACTATTTAAAACGCTTCTGGTATAAACCATCTCAGTGAAAAAGCAGTGTTTTGGAAGTAGCCTAATGAGGATGCGATTTGGACTTGGTTGGATGCGACACTTGGATTGAACTTGGACTCCACTTGGTGGAGTTTATTAATGACTATCTGGTGTGGTTTTACTGTTCTTGGATCTTCATTCACCTGGATTCTTCGTTCACCATGGAGTGTGCAGCACGGTTTTATGCAACATATCATCTCTAAACAGGGGCCTCATGCCCCCTGTCAAAAAACCTCAAAACCTTGTCATCACAAGCCAGAGACAGAGACGAGAGAGACCTTTCTATCATTATATTTGGTTATTATTGGGGCTGATTCAACAATGTCCTAAATTCTAACAGTTTTCTGACAAACCGATGTTGCTTTTTCATGTCAAGGACCCACAAAATTATATGTATTTGGCCGCCGACCCTATCTCAAAATATTTTGTTCCAGGGACACCCCAGCAGCAAATATTTGAGTTAAAAATGGTCGCTTTAAAAAAATGTATATATATTCAAAGATTTGCACACATTTTCACTTATATATTTTATTTTTATTTATTTATTTATCAGGGACAGTGCACATTAATCAACATGTCAGTTTTTCACATCCACGTAAATGGGCCAATGTTAGCCAGAGTTGGCTAATTTTCATCTGTAGTCCCTGAGCAGGCTGTTAAAAAATGGTGGTATAGTTATCCATACAAAAATAGATATTATCAATGCAATACAAATACAGTAAAATATACAAGCGATTAATTTATATCTGCTATTTTTGAATAGCCAAAGTATAATATAAAGCTTTTTAGCTCAACTCTAAAATGACACAATTTCTTTCCTGGTTTTAATGGGTTAAGTGCCCTTTTTGAAAAATGTCCTTTTTTCTCTTGCAGGGATAATCAGCATGGAGGCTAAAGACCTGATCACACGGAACAAGACAACTCTTCAACATATTCTAATGCCACACATTAAGTTAGTCAACCAGTATGTATTTGAACAAAACCTAATTGTGGAATTTGAGTATGGCAACCTAAAAGAAATCAGTGTTCCATCAGATGCAGCCACTGCACTTGTGGACAAAATTATTTTCAAGGGGGACATGACTTGCCGGGAATTCCTGAATCTGCTACATGATGTAAGACTCACAGATATGCTTCCAGATCTGAAGACAATGCCATGGTACAACCCTGCAGTCGCACCTTCATCTGACAAAATCAGCATCCAACCAAGTTATGTTCGAGAAACTCAAACTGGTTCTCCTAGCCAAGCCTACAAAATGGTGGCCAATGGTAAAGCCTATTCTTTTAATACATTACTGACTTATTTAATCTACACAAATCAGATCTTCCACAATTTTATCTAAACTAGATCACTGAAATATGGTGTGTGTGTAAAAATGTAAATGTATCTAGGCTTCTATTTCTAGTTTGAAGATCTGTGATAGAAGGTATACATGAGAGACCATCATACACATACATGTGGAGCAGCATTGACACATATACACACTATGACATCTCAGTATAGATGAATTCCAGCCAGCAACAAAATGTCTGACAATATGTATGACAATAAATGATAACTCATTTAAGGCTATTTACTTTACTTTTAACACAGATCACATTTGACACTAGTCTTTAACATGGTACTCTTGAGACTGTAGCTGCTGTGTTGGTTTTTAGCACACAATGAATGTCATATGCCTTTTACTTGTAATTGGTATTGTTGACAATAAAACTGAACGCTTGAACCCCTTTAATGTAATTTTATCTGTATTCTCATATATCTTGGTTTGCCTCTTTACTATTTTTTACTTGTACAGATGAACAAGAGGCAGTGATAAAACCACAAGGGCAAGAGACCGATGAGGATGTAGAAGAAGAAGAGTGCCGTTGTTGTGAATGTGTTCGTGAAAATGGGTGTCTACGTCTATGTTGCTTCTGCTACAAGAAGAGGAAAGGTCACCGAAGGTTAGTTAATCCTCGCCAATATTCTTATTGTCAGTATTATTTGTATAGAGACATGCAATCAACAGCAGTTTTTCTTTTCCTCTTAGGAAATAAGTGATGCTATGATGGAGCAGGAGATTTGTTGTCATGGCTGTTCTTCCATTAACTGTTGATCCAGTCTCTTCCTCTACTTCCCTACCTGTCCACCAGATGTCGCCTCATCTTGTTCTGTGCCTGCCATCCCCAAGGACCGGCTTGTAAATTGATGCTATATAGGAAGTGTGACAGTTCATATGAATGGCCAGTCTCGCTGTTTCACCCCTGCTGGTTGCAGACGCAATTAGGCTCTATTCAAGCGGATGGGTTTTTTGGACGAACTTTACACTTGATCGCTGCAAAATAGGCTTAATTTACGGTCTGTAGAAACCAATGGCGTGACGCTGTCCATATTTATTTTTACAGTCTATGGTCATCCCATATTAGTGATTATCTCCACCAATCGCCCTTACGAGTATGTGACTGTCTGTGTGTGCAGCTAATCTCATAAACCACTGGACATATCAGTCAAAATTGTCATGCACAAAGCCATTAGGCTAAGGAAGATATTCACCCAAGACTTTTTGAGTCAGCCTCATGGTGGCGCTATATCAGCCCGCTTTACATTTTGACCTAGGGTCATACAATGATCATTTATTTTAGGCCACGCCCATAATTGGCTTCCAAATTTCGTGAAAATGAACAAATACAAAACTGGTACTTGTTACTGTATTATCCCTTACTCGGAAAAGTCATTAATGCTTTGCAATGGCCTTATTCCCCTGAATTTGATTAACCTTTAGAAAAGTAGATTTAATTAATGTTACTTTTCCAACAGTTATTGCAGATTAATGCTAACATGTGGACATTGTAGGTGCTACCATAATGTTAATAAACAGAATACGCAATATAACAAACAATAAACTGGAATGTATTTGCACACTTTTAATGCACTTCAGATTTGTAGAAACAATTCACAAACATAGCACTAATAAAAACCTAGGAATTAAAGCACCAAATACAAGAGGTTTTGTCTGGGAACAGAAATGGGTCACAACCGCAAACGTACAGATACCAGAGTGCACAGTAACTGGAACCGTGTTTGGAATCAGAAAGAATACATAACTTACAGGTACTATATGGTACAATTCAGACTAATGCAATCTTCATTCAACTGTCAGTGGATGGAGCGAAGATTAACTTCATCTAAAGATACTTCTGGAAAATTGGCCATTATCTTTAATACTTACAACAAAGCCAATTAGGTCCTGGCCTACTTTCAATATGAAAGATGAAAGAAGTTTTAATAGCAGTTACAGAATATTCATCAATTGACAATTTGATACAAGTAGCCCATTAGTTATCAACAATCTAAGGCTTTCATTCCAAAACTGTAAGTATAATTTGGGAAATTTCCAATGTTCTTTCCACATTGTCTTAATAAAAGGCAGATGATTACAGTCTGTAAACTTACACAATTTCATAAGCAATACATTTGTTTTTCCAAACGTTGTGGTGCTCTGAAAATTGCCAAACTAAAAAAATGTAGATTGGCTATTTTCGGTGCGTGACACAATGCGCAACCAAGTATGACATCAGCATCAACTCAAATGCACAAAACCAAAAGGAATACAATTACCCTAACATCACGTTGTAACATGAGATGACATTTCTGTTCTGTGTTTAACAAGGGTTCTTTTGAGTCTTTGGCATTCATTGAGAAGACATTCAGCTTGATACGCTGACTAAAATGTGACATAACCTTGCATGGCCAGCATCAATCTCTCAAGCTCAGTTTTAGCTATGAAGTGGAAATTGTGGGATGGCTTTGCCTAATAATAATGTACACAAGTCTAGAACAAGGGTCTTCAACAGGAGGTCCTCCGAGTTACTACAGGAGGGCAGCCAAATCTTAGTGTGATAGGATATATATGTATTATTTTACATTAACCACTTGAACCCTAGCATCCCTATTCTGAGGAGAACTTTAGCCACAATGCCTCGCAGTGCAAGACGTTGTGAGCTTGTAGATCTGCTATTTCCGGCAAAGAGGTTTGATGTAAAGGGAAAGAAGTGCAGACCAAGTACAGAGTGAAAGGTCAAGTTTACTAAATATTGACTGTTTAAGTGGTTAAATGTCTGAAAATACACATTAACATGAATCCAACATTTAAAAAAAACATTTAAACAACACTGATGATAGTGCTGTTAAACACATCTATGAAGCCATCTATGAAAAGGTTTGCAAAACAATTTCATACAATATGTAGTGGGGGTCCCTGCTTCATCTCTCTCTCAGTTAAGGGGTCCTTGGCCTGAAAAACGTTGAAGATCCCTGGTCTAGAAAACGTGTTGAAAATTGACCTTTAACCTATCTCTTAAGGTTTTTACTTACACCTCAGCTACCTCAGCGTAGTCTCTCTAGTAATGGTGTTAAAGTAGACCTAGCAAAGTTTGACATAAAAACCACAGCCCCTGGGTCATAAAGACATTTTCCCATTTAAAAATGTTATAGTTCACACTTTAGGTAACACATGTTATGAGTGATTAAAATACTTTTAACCCATTTTATGACCCAGAATGCATGGCTTTTAACATCAGTACTTTGGTTCTCTATTGGTTAAAGTTGAATTGTAGAGTTTTTGGCCACTTGTAAGTAGCGCTACTGAGCAACGTGGATCCCTGTAGAACAACAGTGATCACGTGGTTCTCAAGCATGCACATGAGGACGTACATGCACACAACGTGCATGGAAGGGTCAGGTTTGGGCACCGTTCCAAACCATATCTATAGAAGGCAGCGTCAAAGAAGCTTTACTTGTGGTATGACACATGCACTAGAAATTAAATGATCTGGTGGAGTATTACAACGCATAACGTGCATATAGTTCACTCCTATATCATGTATTCGAAGAGCAGACCAGACTCTTAACTGAGCATGTGCTATACCCCAGGATCTTACTGGCAGGGGTCGCACTAGGATTTTAATCTGCCGGTCCCAATGTCCGGAAGGATTCAAATTTACCGGACATCTGACAAAAATAACGGTCATAATTATTTTTATGCATTAATGACAAGCAGGTGCGTACAGCATAACACTTAGGCCTACAGCATTATATTTTGGATTGAGCTATTTGAACATGAACCATCATAATATACACATTTTATATAGCAGGGTCATCTTACACAAATACATTAATTACCTACATTACCATTTGCGCATGCTGCGTGCGTAATGGTTTCTCAATAATCAATTGCGTTTGTATGCATTTTCTAATCAAAGGGCACTGCACAAAATTGGGCATTTCAGATAAATCCTTAATAACGTGGCTCAGCTGGCCTGTTAGGGCAATAAATATAGACCACTACTCACTCACAGGAGGAGGTTATGCTGTAATAGTTAGACAGTGGATGCCATCCGTGCGTCTAGTTGGGACAGCAGTGGGAAAGTTGATGAGTTGTGAGAATCTTGTCGTCTCCTAATAGAGCTATTCAGTTCAAAGTGGTAACGTTTTAACGTGTCCACCTCATAGAGTTAAAAATAGGTCCACGATTATGATTAACGTCATGTTTCAGCTCGATGCAATAGTTGCAGTAGCCGTTGTGAAGAGTATTACGCATCTGTGTTAGATTTCATCTTCAACCTTAGCCCTGAAACATGACTGTCATTCCATGACAGTCATGGTGCCAGTTGCCCCTGGGTTTTCGCGGATTTCTTTTTGTTTAGATTGCCAACTCTCACATGTACATAAACGTTCAGATTTCAAATATAAAGTGCTTACCACAGAGCCACGGATGTTACCTCGCGATGCGGACCACAATAAGTACCCGTATCTCCCGCTTTGTTCAATAAAAAGCCTTTTAATCCGATCGCCAGCCATTTTCTCCAAATTTTCTCCGATACTTTCAACCATGCGACACCTAATGGTTGGGAGGTGTATTGCACTCTGATACATTAAAAAAAAAAAAAAACTGAAAAAGGAAAATGGCCGGCGATGGGCTTAAAATGCTTTTTATTGAACAATACGGGAGATACGGGTACTTAATGTGGTCCGCATCGCGAGGTAACATCCGTGGCTCTGTGGTAAGCACTTTATATTTGAAATCTGAACGTTTATGTACATGTGAGAGTTGGCAATCTAAACAAAAAGAAATCCGCGAAAACCCAGGGGCAACTGGCACCATGACGCTTGTGTATACAAGCGTCATGTGAACCATGGCTACTTCAACCTGCACTGTTGTTAAACTGTAGGGCAACTTGCCAACTTTACTCACAAGTGCCCTTGTATTAGCCTAGTATCTGTGACATATTCTAACTCGTAATGATACAACTTGTGTGTAACTGGCTGTTAAATACACAACTTTATATAATGTAACTTGTAACAGACCGCGGCGTCTGACTGACTGCCGAGACTGCAGTCTGTACGCAGCAGCAGCAACAACTAGCTCTCTTTTTCCTGTTGTACCTTCACAATAAAGTGTCTCCCATTTACCGCCCAATGCAGCACATTTTACACTGGTTATTATTAACAGGAAATAGGTGTAACCTAACAGCGTGTGACAAACTCTTTTCTATCTACGTCTCTCTCTCTCTCCCAGAAGCACACGCACGCTGTTAAGAGAGAGAGAGAAAGAAAGAGCGAGCGAGCGAGCGAGAGAGAGAGAGAGAGAGAGTGAGCGAGCTTGCAAAGCAGAGGATTTGAAATGTGCCTAATTTTGCGGTGATAATTAATGAACAGCCGTGCCATTATGAACCGGTCAGGATGTCCGGAGAGATTTATTTTTTCCGGTCTTTGTCATAAAAAAACGGTCAAAACCGGCAATTATCGGACTAACGCGACCTCTGCTTACTGGATATGTAAACCTTGACATATCCTCTTAAGAGTTTCTTCTTCATAGTGCCATTCCAGGTTGCATTTCCTGCCATAATCAAGTCGGCAGAAAATAGAGACACAAAAAAGGAAAGCAATCAAAAGGAATTTGACCGTGATGTTGAGTTTTGAAAAGTCACAATACAGGTCAAATTGGAGAAAGGATTTCATATCGATGCGTTGTTAACATTCTTCATTCTGGACTGGTACTACAGGTATATTAGCTTGCCAACTTTAGGAATTTAGGCCGTCAATGAAATGAAGTGGCGCAAGCTTCCTCACCAAGCGTTAGCCTCGAATCTGGTGGTCAACTTTGTAGCCTTATAAAAATGTCAACAGGTAAACATGGCAGCCGTATACATTTTAAAAAGTAATATTTTCTGAAAATCTTTGAAAGTAATATCCAGAGGTGGACGAAGTACTCGACCCCAGTACTTGACTCCACTACAAGTAAAAGTAGCTCAGTCAAAATGTTACTCAAGTAAGAGTAAAAAAGGCATCGCTTTTAAGTATACTTATACTAGTATAGTATAAGTATTCAAAATGACATGCTTTTAAAAAATACTTAAAGTACAAGTAAAAGTACATGCTTTTAAAAATACTTAAAGTAGAAGTAAACAGAAGCCAGACACATGGACTAGTGTGGCCAATTGCATTTTAGGGAAGAAAAAAAAAACAGCCAACCTAAAAGTACTTAGTACTTTATCATAGAAATGTACTTGAGTAAAAGTAAAATATTTGTCTTGGAAATGTACTAAAGTAAGAGTAATGAGTATCAAAAGCCAGTACTCCATTACTGTCCACCACTGGTAATGGGTGTGTTCGGATATATAGCACTGAGCGCACTGGCCAATACAAACTAATACGTGAGTGTGCTCCCGGTGCGCATTTCCGAACGCACCCATAATCACATAGTCAGTGTGCTTCAACAAAACACTGCTTCTGCGAAATTATGAGTGTAAACAAATCAATGTTTGTCTCCGTGTAAAACGCCACAGTTCAACTTTAAATGTCTGCCTGTTAAATACATTTGGACATAAGTCCAAGTGGTCATATTGTCACTGAAATGTTTTTATATTGAGTTTGGTGTGAAACTTACTGCTAAACAGAGCCAGACAGAATGGCAAATATCTGAGTAAGAACAAAGTGCTTCTGATATTTTGTAAGTCCTCTGTTCCCCCCTACATGATTAAATGTAAATGTCTTTTAATGCCAATGATTAAACATGTAAATCACATGGACAGGATAAAGGTGATGACAGCTAAAGTGCGTTACCAAGTCCATCAGAAAAAAACAGATGTTACAATTTAAATGTAACGACCTGTTCCTCCTTGATATTTTCCTTCCTTTATAAGAGTATTGAACACTTATCCACTGGCCAGAAATCTGCCATTCATCTAATTATTTCTTCTTTGTTAGGTAGACAAATCTATTCATAAAATCCTCTCCCCAACATCTCTGGTAAAGGAATGAATGTCATTGGACCGTATTTTCTTCGCTATTGAGCCCACATGCAACAAAATGTCAGTAAATATTGAGAATTTTCCTGGGGAAGGGACTTTATAGAAACATAACCTAAAAGTTGACATCAGTTTAATACCGCTTTAAACACACATGCTTTTTAAAAGATTCCCTGATATGAGCATGGTGTTATGATCTCAATTCAATGTATTCAAAAGCAATTGTGATAATGATAGTTGACTCAGGAGGTGTGCCTAGAAAGCAGTTGTTTGGAAGTTTACCAGTTGGTGTTTCTAACTGCAGCATTATGCCAGACATAGTGGATGTAATAATCAGAACGCCTGTTGACTGGCAGTGATACATTAAATGGCATGGGCCCTTTTTGGGGCTGCCTATGAATTGCTACCAGTGATTTCTATAATCACAATGAAGTGATTAAAAACTTGACAGAGAAACTTCCATTTAACCACATTAACCCTGGCAAAATTCTGCACCCACATATTTCTTTTTTTTCTTCTTCTCTTTAAAAAAAAATTAGGGCCGGGACTTTATCGCGTTAATTTAGATCAATTAATTACAAAAAAATTATCGCGTTAAAAAAATTAACGCATTTTAATCGCACCTATTTTTGCACCGCGGAACGTTTCTCACTGGACGAGTTTCAGACGGACCGTTTATAGCAGCGCACCAACAGACGGTAATTCTCACTTCTCAGGCATGACAGACAACAACAAAGTCTACTGCAGCCAGCACAGTGCATGAAAACATGATGCCTGCTTGATAATGTTGCCTGGGCAAGTCAGAATCTGTAATGGAAGCCCCCCGCCTACGCGCGCGCTTGTCCCGTTGGGGGGGGGGGGGGGGGGTGCGGGGGGTGCGCTGGTGGGGGGTGCGCTGGTGGGGGGGTTCCACGATGCGGTGCGGATCACATACGCGCGATTTTTATTTATAATAATTAATGAATCTACTATAAAACAACAGTAACTAGACGCGTCGCAATTCCGGGGAAATTGCAGAGTGTGGTTGCGCCGTCGCGGGTCGCGGCCGCCGGGACTCGAGGAACACGCCGGGAGGAATAACGTCGGAGGCTGCGCCAATTACATCGTGTCGTCACTCCTGAGATCGCTTGCGTTTCATTTTGAGAGGATCGATCCCCCCAAAAATCATGTTTTTGCATCGAGCGGTTACATTTCGCGCATTTGTGGCGCCCCCTATGGGTCAAAGTGGAAATGCTTTTGGGGATTTGTTGAGTAAACCACCCTCGACACGTGATTCAAATCTGGGATCGATTGGACGTTTCGTTCGTGATTTTTGGCATTCTTTGTAAAACGGGCCCCTCCCGCTAACTTTGGAAGCCAATTACGGACGAACGGTAAGGACTATCAATATGCCGTTTGGATATCTTTATCGCATGGGTCCATAGATCATGTGTACCGATTTGTGTGAGATTTGGAAAAAAAATGTAGGAAAAGGAGCAAAAAGTGTGTTTTGAAGAAAATTCAAAATGGCGGAAAATCTATCCCGACGCAAATGGGCGTGGACTATATGGGGAGATGCGTCGTGACCCAAGGAATCCAGGTGAAAAGAAATTTTGATTGTAGGACCTACGGTTCAAGAGGTACAGGCCAAAACGTCAAGGGGGCTGTTATAGCGCCACCATGAGGCCGAATGGTGTGATATTTTTTAAAATAATTTCGGAGAAAATTATAAACCTCCCCTCCAAATGTGGTAACTCTAGCTCTTACGGTTTCTGAGAAAAAAATACTTGAATTTGAGTTTTTTCACTTTTCCATTAATTCGGATGGGGAAATTTAATGCAGTAATAAATTAATATGAATTAAACCATACTACGGACGAACGGTAAGGACTATTACAATGCCGTTTGGATATGTTTATCGCATGGGTCCAGAGATCATGTGTACCGATTTTTGTGACATTTGGACGTTTCGTTGGTGATTTTTGGCATTTTTGGTAAAACGGGCCCCTCCCACTAACTTTGGAAGCCAATTACTGATGAACGGTAAGGACTATCAATATGCCGTTTGGATATATTCATTGCATGGGTGCATAGATCATGTGTACCGATTTGTGTGAGATTTGGACAAAATTTGAAGGAAAAGGAGCAAAAAGTGTGTTTTGAAGAAAATTCAAAATGGCGGAAAATCTATCCTGACGCAAATGGGCGTGGCCTATATGGGGAGATGCGTCGTGACCCAAGGAATCCAGGTGAAAAGAAATTTTGATTGTAGGACCTACGGTTCAAGAGTTACAGGCCAAAACGTAAAGGGGGCTGTTATAGCGCCACCATGAGGCGGAATGGTGTGATATTTTTTTAAATAATTTCAAAGAAAATTAGAAACCTCCCCTCCAAATGTGGTAACTCTAGCTCTTACGGTTTCTGAGAAAAAAATACTTGAATTTGAGTTTTTTCACTTTTCCATTAAAGTGGATGGGACATTTAATGGCACTAATAAATTAATATCAATTAAACTATTCAACCAATCTCTTAGCAAAATACAAGCGCACGATTCCCGTTCAAGACGGTCATTTTGATATATGGCACAACATTGGGGGATAAAAACTGTGGGAGGAGTAGTGGTTTGAAATAAAGTTTATCCGGATAGAAGAATAATAAAGTGTATAGAGTACTATAGTCTGGTTGCCCTGTTAGGGCAACCACACTAACAACACTCTACCAGCCTCCAGTGGTGGAAAATATCTGATCTACAAGCTCACAATGCCTTGCGCTTGTAGATCTGCTATTTTCACATGGCTACTGTAATGTTTTATTTTTATAATAATAATCGAAATCTACAAAGTAACTAGTAACTAAAGTTTTCAAATAATTGTAGTGGAGTGAAAGTACAAGATTTGCCTCTGAGATATAGTGGAGTTACTGGAGAAGAAGTAAAACTATTAGAAATTGGAAATACTCGAGTCAATGCAAATACCTCAAAATTGTACTTAAGTACAGTTCTTGAGTACATGTACTTAAAGACGTATGCAAAAATCCATTTGAAAAAAATGCTTTTCACTGTTCTCAGGTCAAATATTGATATGCAATTAAAATGCGATTAATTGCGATTAATGAATTACAAAGCCTCTAATTAATTAGATTATTGTTTTTAATCAAGTCCCAGCCCTATCAAAAATACAAGCTCACAATGTGTCGTGATGTGAAATGTTGTGAACTTGTAGATCAGCTATTTGTGCTCAAAGTGTATAGGGCTTAAGTGGTTAAATAGTAAATACCAGGAGACACATTGTGGGAGTGCAGGAGAGCAAGATATTAAAAATTCCTTACCCTCTGGTGGAGACGAAGAGCAAACAAACATCACTACAAGTAAATAAAACTGCAGTACAGAAAATATGTATGTGCACTCTCATATACATTTCCCAAATTTACAAATGTAAAATGTTTTTTTCTTTTTTTTCTCGTTTTTGATAAGTAAAACAAAATATACAGCTAATAAAAAATACACTCTTAAATATTGGCCAACTTTTAGGAAATACTAAAAGAAAATTTTAAAAGTCAAACCAAGATGTACAGCTGGTGTGGGTGACCATGTCAATGGAAAGGGTGAACTGCGCAGAGGTGAGACAGCAGAGATATGGTGAAGAGGAGAGGCAGGGAGAGGAGTTCAATCATCATCACTGTCGCTGCCCGATTCGCTCAGCTGCAGATCATTTCCTGCAACAGATATAAAACGGGTCGGACAAGCTTTCTAATTGGAGCTCATGGCAGAAACAGCCATGAAAACCATTCAGTATCATTGGCTGGAGGGTAAAAAAGAAAGAAACAACACACACTTTATAATAATAGAAAATGTATAAATATAAGTTATGGTGTAACAAAAATAAAGGTAGTACTAGAAAAAGTGCTCCTCGGAGCACAACTCTCCGCCAGAAGACTTGTGTTGGGAATGTTGGGAATGTTCTATCTGTATAAGTGTCCTATCCGTCCTGTCTGTATAAGTGTCCTATCCCTCCTGTCTGTATAAGTGTCCTATCCGTCCTGTCTATGTAAGTGTCCTATCCGTCCTGTCTTTGTAAGTGTCCTATCCGTCCTGTCCGTGTAAGTGTCCTATCCAATTGTTACAGTATCCGCCATTTCTCAACCATTTCGTGATTGTTCCTGTCTTACCTCACTCTTACCAGACTTGTGTTGGGAATGTTGGGAATGTTCTAATTCTTATGTTCTAACTGTCCTATCCATCCTGTCTGTATACTGTAAGTGTCCTATCCGTCCTGTCTGTGTAAGTGTCATATCCCTCCTGTCTATATAAGTGTCCTATCTGTCCTATCTGCCAATTATGTATCAGCCATGCAGCCATTTTGTGATGGTTCCTGTCTTACGCCACTTTGACAGTGACAGAGACAATGTCAAAGTGATGCCATGTATATATAGGCCTCTATACGTCACTAGCCAATCAGATCACAGTATTTCACGTGTCACGTGAGGCTTGACCAATCGGTGTGTCATGTTTAGAAAGTGAAAACGCGGTGAAAACAATACTCTCCTGGCGGAGAGTAATAAGGAGGGAAGGGGAAAACATCCCCAATTTTTTGCATTGTCTGATATTTATGGATTCTGTGCTGATTTATTGGTGCGGATTAATTTTTCAGCCTAGTGGCCTTGGTGGAACTTCTATTTTGTTTATCAGCACCATAGTAATAGGCCACTACCTACAGTGCTACAACATGGTAACAGCATCTCTTGGTTCTTCATCCACAGACTGTAGAGCTCAGACAAATTTGCTCGAGTTGGGTTCCTGATAGGCTAAGGGGGAGGGGCTAACGTTACAGAAGCACAACAAGAGAGATGTAATTTGAACGATTGATTGGTTCAGCTAATATGTCACACCTGCATATTTTGACCAAGAATCGTGTGGTTGTTCGGTTTGTGAGCTATGTAAATAAACTTGTTGTCTCTTTAAAAACACCCTATCGCTAGGCCTGTCATAATCATCACATAAAGGAAAGGGAAAAAACAGGCAGTGGTCCCCAGACACACCTGTGATGGGAGTGTATAAGCGCAAGTCTCTGGTACTTACGGAGCGTGTTCATGAGCTGAGTGCTGCCCGGCTGCCTCTCAGCCCCTCCGTTGGCCATCGGGGGGCGGGTGGGGGAGGTCTGACCAGGAGGTGGAGGGGCATTGTGCTCCCCATCACTGCTAGAGCTGTCATCGCCGCTCCCGGACCCACTGGCCGAGTCTGAGGAGCTGCTGCTGCCACTGCTGCTCATCTGCTCGATCACCTCCACCTCAGCACGCAGCTCTGCAGACAGTAGGGGGCAGCACAGAGTCAGTGGCAGCGATGGGGTAGTTCAAATGTCATGTAAAATACTAGGCCAGAGTAACATCCATGCTCTCTCGACCGTTTTTGTCTCGATTATTTCCTTCCCATCCATTAAAACATTTATAATTCTCAGTGCTCACGCAAGAGTAGCGAAAATAACATATCTACAAGCTCACAAAGTGTCACGATTTCTGAAAATGTTATGATTTTGAAAGTGAAAGTGCCGTGTCTATTGGAAGACAGGTTATTTTTCCATTTGCTGGAAAGTAACGGTTTTGGACAGATGAAGTTTATGAAGCATGAAAAGCAAAAGCAAAATGCAGGCAAAGCCACTCATATATATATAGCAACTGATGCCCCCTCACCTCTTTTGATGTCATCCAACTGTGGCTCTGGGGAGGGATTGTCCTTGGAGGGGGAGGGAGAGGTCTTGGCTCCGGCACCAGGCTTGGTCGGGGCACGGAATTGGGAGCTAGGCTGGTTATTGTTGGATCGCACCGACTGCTGTTCGATCCTGGCCTGGATCTTACTGCTGCCCTCCGCCCTGTGACACAGAAATATGCATAATGAATCCTATGGCGTTGTGTTTCTCAACTGCTTCCACACTGGCACACTAAAGCCCCTCTTACATTGCCCATTCAAGGAATGTTTCTTTGTTCTGTGTATAAGAGAACAGAATGGGGAATCATTTTCATGGCACCTTAGTTTGAACTGGCAACGGAGGTAGAGCCAAATCGACGTCTGTGTAAAACGCTCAGCTGGCAGAGGGGGAAAGGGTATGAAGTCTAAGGTCTGCACAGCTGCTTCTCTTCAATTTCCTCCAATGCATTTCTGATCACAAAAACATGTTGCTTGCACAAACACGCAACTGTAACATTATACGTCAACAAGTCTCTTTCTCTCTCTCACACACTCACACACACACACACACACACACACACACACACACACACACACACACACACACACACACACACACACACACACACACACACACACACACACACACACACACACAGAGCAAGAGCACACACAAGAGCACGGTGTATAAGAGGGACCATCTTTTTTGGGTGAGAAAGTGGGCGAGACACAACTTACTTCCTGCCCTTACAGTGGTAACAACAGATTTAACCATGTATCCTAGCTTCCCTATTCTGGGGCTAACAAACTAGATACATTAATATAGAGCAAAAAAAGGAGGGGGGCTAGTATAAAGCTCTTAGGAATCAAGTCAACTAAGTATAGGGTTTAAGTGGTTAAATTATTTACCATAAATGAATAGGCCTAGTCTAAACAATCTGTCAAGTCTGTATTTTGTGAAATAAATGCGTAAAAACTCAGAATCTCTTCTTCATGCCATACAATTAAATTGTTAAAAAGTTAAAGCTCTATATTATATATATGATAGTAATCATTGCTGTCTCTCCATAAACTGAAAATAAATGTTCTCCATAAAGATGATTTATAAGCTTTGATTTTATAGTGTTCCAGTTCCAATTTTGTCTGCTCAAACTCTGTCGTCATTTACATTTTAGGTATTTGCTGGAAGCACTTATGAGTGACATACAAGGAGCGCAAAGTAAAATACGCTTAAATTAGTTTTCCATGTGACTTGACTCCTTCTCCTATGATGGGGGTCCGCGGCCAAATACATATCATTTTGGGGGTCCTTGACATGAATGAATCAAAAAAACGTTAGTATAGGATTTAGAAGACATTTGTGGAATCGGCCTCAGGTCTTAATGTGTTAAAGCACATTCACAACCAACACATTTAGTCATCTGCATCGAATCTCAGAAATCCATCAACCACAGGATGAATTTCATGTATGGGCAAATGTACAGGGACAAATATCCCAACAACAACAACAACAACAACAACAACAACAACAACAACAACAACAACAACTCTGTCAGTAGCTCAGACAGTCCTCTTCTTCCTTACAGTACATTGTGTCTTAATAATATGAATGCAACCTTTCTCTGGTAAGTGGTCTGGTTTTCCTTTGACTTCTCACCTGGTCTTCTTGACTTGGATGCTGCTGCTCAGCTTCTCCAGCACAAACTCTCCAGTGTCATGGTTAATGATAAGCACGCAGTCCTTCTGGTATGGTCGCTTGTTCCCTTTGAATACCGTCATGGGTGGTGTGGAACCCTGCAACAAGGACAGTAAGCATATTGTAATTATCTTGTTTTGCTTTACTATATGGACAACATCTCTGCCTACACTAGACAAGAAAATGTTAGTTAGGCCTGTTAATGCTTGCTGTACATTTCCCAGGTGTAGAGACATGTCCTTGTTTATCTCCAAAGACATTGTCCAAAGTAGTCAGTGGACATCAGATTAGAAAACAAAAGCAGACATTCTTACTGGAATGTGAGGCAATGTTATGGTGACTTCATCCCCCTTCCCAACTTGCAACTCTCCCTCACAGCTTGTGTCAATAGATGCCGGTTTGAAGTCATCTGCAAAGGAAAGCCACGAGGTGACGACAAGTCATAGATGAAAAATATGAATATATCCCAAAACTAGCTCTGGTCCATAGTGTTAGAAGGAGTTCTCCTAAGGTGAACTCCTTCTAACGCTATGGACCGGAGCTATCCCAAAACCATACTAAGCACTTCTTTGTTTAAATTGATATATTCTTTAATATCATTTTATAGATTTGTTGTCACAGTTTGTACAGTGCCTCACATAAATACATATTACTGTACATTCACATTATCCCTAGAATGGCTGTGATTTTACAATACATACACATATCACAGCCTAGCCTCAAGCAACTCTTAGATCCTAGTTTTAATTGCAATACCAATTAAAACTAGTTGCAATACCAACCCTTGACAGCCCACACATCCAAACAGAAAAGTCCTATCTGATTGTATTAAACAAAGTTAAACTCAACAACATTGCAGCTGTACGGAAAAAGAATTATCCTCTTTCCATCTGCAACGTTTTTGTTAAAAATCCACCGTAGACATGTTATGGGCTATTTTCTGTCAATACATTCTGTGCAGGTGTTAATAGTATTAAGTGTTGGAGTTTGGAAGCGCTCGTTGGAAATCACTCAACGGTCCTGCGTACCACCCGTTTCGAAATTGGACATAATGCAGGATTTATGGGGCGTTTCGATGTATGGGCTGTCAAGGGTCGGTAGTGGTACTGCAACTCTACATTCATTCCAGATATTAAAAATATGATCTAGAGTTGCTTGCGGCTAATCACAGCCATTCTAGGGCGACATTCACACATACTTATAAATACACTGCAGATACGTACACATCATTTATCGGATCTGAAGTATGATCTGCCATAATGTGGGAACTGAAGTCTTGGCAACACTGGCACATGAATATTAACAAACTATGGTCTAATTGCATGTCGTTTGATTGGACTTTGAGTTGGCCAAACATAAAACAGCTTCTTTAAATGGTGACAAAAATAACTTTGAGGATTAACAAGTCAGCAGAGCATGTGAGTTATGCTAAGTGAATTAACTAGAGATAACGGGCTGTGTTGTGTAACACCATGTCCAAAGTAACTGAGTACATTTACTCAAGTACTGTACTTAAGTACAATTTTGAGGTATTTTTTTTACTTTACTGGATTATTTAAAATTTGCTGTACTTTTACTACTACTCCATTACATCTCAGAGTATTATATATATATATATATATATATATATATATATATATATATATATATATATATATATATATATATATATATATATATACACACAAATATTATACGTATTTACTCCACTACAATTATTTGAAAACGTTATAGTTACTTTGTAGATTTGGATTATTATTATTACAAAACATACACAAACCACTTCAGCCCTATACATTTTGGCCATTTGAAAAGTAGCCAATCTACAAGCTCACTGCTAATATCAAAATATTTATACATTTGAAAACTTGTGAAATGGGTCTGTATTATGAGTACTTTTACTTTTGTAATTTAAGTATATTTTGATACCAATACTTTTGTACCTTTACCTAAGTAAATTTTGAATACTGGCCTTCTACTTATTTAAATATTACTTATTTCTACATTACTGTAAAAACTGTGAGTACTTTTTCCACCACTGCATGTATGTCAATGTGAAGAACAAAACGAATCAACAAATATACCTTGGGTAATTTCACATTACAATAATTTGAGTAGGGTACATTTTGGACAAATCTTCTAGGGAATGGGATAGTGCATGCTTGTCACACTCACATCTGATTGTGTGAAAGGAGGATTTTGGCCTCTTCTCAAAGCTCTCTCCGAGTTTCAAAACATGCTCTTCTTTGTCCAAGAGCGGATTCGTACTTCCATTCATTGCGTCGTTTAAATGTGTAACATTCACATTCGTCTCGGATTTTCTCCTGAATGAACTAACAATGCCGAGATAAAGTATAGTGATGATGGAATGAAAAGACAACTGTAGTGCAAAGTTAGCCTTCTGGCTAAGCTTTAGCAAAACAATGCACTCTTCTTCACATGGCCACTCCTCTTCCTGTTGTGTTCCACTCATGAAATACCACCGATATACACCGAGTTATAATATGGTATTATATACACCAAGGAACCAACATCGACTGCCTTGTACTTTTGGACAAATATAATTAATTTAATTTAAATTAATTCATTTAATATAATTATGATTTATCAACTATACAGAAAATACTATGACCAATGTCCTCGTTACAGGAAAAATGTACAAATCGAGGTCTCGTACGGACGTATGGCCATGGATCACACGATGGTCGTCATGGATGAACTTCAACCTGGTGTTTGCTTTTTCTCCATTTACGACCCATACATCTACATAAACGTTCAGATTTCAAATATAAAGTGCTTACCCTATGGCCACGGATGTTAACATTATGTACGGGTTCTCAAAAGTACCCGTATCTTCCGTAATGTTCAATAAAAAAACATTTGAATCCGATTGGCGGCCATTTTCTCATAGAGTTATAACGTATCAGAGTGCAATACACCTCTCAGCCGATAGGGTCACGTTCACGTGGTAGTAAGCATGCGGAGAAAATTCGGAGAAAATGGCCACCGATAGGATTAAAATGCTTTTTATTGAACAATATTGAAATTACAGTTACTTCTGAGGAACCGAGTATAATTGGAACATTCCTGGCCATAGGTTAAGCACTTTATATTTGAAATATGAACGTTTACGTAGATTTACGGGCCGTAAATGGAGAAGGTGCAAACACCAAGTTGAAGTTCATCCAGCATATATCAGTCATGTTTCAGGGCTAGTACGGACGGAATTATTTAAGTGACGGACAAGATGTCTTCACGTTGTAAAAAAGGTGTGCACGTTTAGCTGAAAAAAAAAAAGTGTTTATTAAAGAAAGGAAAGCCTGTTTGGGCACATTTTTAAAATTTCATTTCATGTAATTTCAGTTAAGTGTATGAGTAATTTCCCCCCAATGATTTGTGACCTGACAGTAAGGTTTTTAGCAGCATGGCATTCCAGATGAATGGAGAACTGGACTCAGGCGTAGCAGCCCCTGAAGAAGTGAAGGATCAACAACAGATCCAGCCCTCGGCCCCCCCGGCGGGACAAACGAACAACACTGGGATCATACATAGAACTTTGACCAAAGAAGAGTCGGAGAAACTCTCAACTACTGACAGAAGTCTGGTGTGCGACTTCAAACAGCTGAAGCTGGAGAAAGACGCGCAGAAAAACTGGGATTTGTTCTACAAGAGAAACACCACGAACTTCTTCAAGGACAGACACTGGACCACCAGGGAGTTTGAAGAGCTCAAGGCCTGTCGACAGGTAGTGGTTTGCTTCCTAAACAAGTGGTTTCAAGAGAATAAGAATGATATTTTTATTATTCTTTACAAACTGAATAGAATAAGGCCATTCATTCTCTCACTCACTCACTCACACTCACACTCACACTCACTCACTCACTCACTCACTCTCTCTCTCTCTCTCTCTCTCTCTCTCTCTCTCTCTCTCTCTCTCTCTCTCTCTCTCTCTCTCTCTCCTCATGGTTTCCAGTTTGAGTCCCAGCGGCTGGTGTTGCTGGAAGCAGGCTGTGGAGTAGGAAACTGTATCTTCCCCCTCCTGGGAGAGGATCTCAATATATTTGTTTACGCCTGTGACTTCTCACCACGAGCTGTGGACTTTGTCAAGGTAAGGAACATCATCACAGCAATCTGTTGGGTTCATTTTATCCAGTCATCTTTCTTGATAATTCACAGAGGCGCTCTTTAGCGATCAACCCAACCCATATTGCTCTAGTTCAGTGGTTCTCAAATGTTTTGTGCCAAGGACCCCCAAATTAATATGTATTTGACCACGGACCCCCATCTGAAAAGATTTTGTGCCAGGGACCCCCTGAAAATAAAATGTATGTTAAAAATAAATTCAAAATTATTTAAACGTTTTCCAAACATCTTTGATAACGTATGCTATTTTTGAATAGCCAACAAATAAATGGATAAAGAAGTTTAAATGATTATGATGTTATGTTAACTACTTTGGCTGTGGACCCCCTGGAGGTTCCTGGACCCCACTTTGAGAACCACTGCTCTAGTTTAGATGACCAGTGGTTATCAGTGAAAGGATTAGTTAGTATCAATTACAGTAAGGATAGTGCAGAGAAAGAGCTTGTGTCGTCAGCAAGTCTTTTCCCTTGGGGAAATACATTAAAAACGCAAACTCTTCTGTTGACAGCTAAATCCATTGTACAGCCCTGAGCGATGTTGTGCCTTCCAGTGTGACCTGACCCACAGTGATTTGAGGGACAATGTGCCAGAGGGCAGCGTGGACGTGGTTACACTTATCTTTGTCCTGTCAGCCATCCACCCTGACAAGATGAGGCAGGCTCTGGAGAACATCTGCAAGGTAAACACAGCAGGGTGGGAAATGAACACAAAAAGCTTCTAAGTCTTTTGAGTGTGGTTGCTAAGCTTGTATGCTCTACCTCCTCTAGTAGATTACCCTGTACCAAGGCTGTGTAAAGAAGATATGGACACATTCTACGCAATGGCATGCAAGACACACCAGGAGGCAAACTGGAGCTAGAACTCACTGAGAGACCCCGGGTGGACAACAAGCCCAGCGTATGAACAAACAATATTTTTAATAATTGCGATCATTGTCAGATAATCACGTCAGGAAAATAAAAGAAGACATAACCGGTTGTCTTCTGAGCTCAACACTTTTTTTGAGGCATCTAAATAGCACAGATCAGTTTCTGACTGGGTAGTATGGGCTGTCATCATGAGAATTGGTTGACAGGCTGTCACTAATTTACATTCTTGGTGGTCTGATGGTGGTCTGTCATCGCGAGACTGTACTTACTGTACAGTCTGAAAACTACTGAAAGGTACTGAAAATTATATAGCGTGGACATCGAAAAACAAGACATGGTAGTCTTTTGTTTTCCTGAACTGATTATCTGACAATGGTCACAATCATTCAAAGGTAGTGTTTATTCATACACTTATCCACACCCGACTCTCGCTGACTTCAATGCATTCCATCGGCTTCCATTTGCCTCCTAGTGCGGCAAATCTGCCTGGAATGTGCGGTCCAAGAAAGTGATATTCATGTTCTTTCTTTCTTTACATAGCCTAGGGCTGTGCTAGGAAGTTAAGAACCCATGGAAACATTTAAAGTACACCATAATTAATTATTATTTCTCTGCCAGGCGAAGGCGTGGCCAAGACTATGTTTGTGCGCACAAGCGCGCGCGTGTGTGTGTGTGCGCGCAGCTAATCTCTTGCACCATTGCACAGATCGGTGTGAAACTGCACACACACTCCCTGGAGGCCAGAGCAGAACCTCTGCCAAAAAGCTTACACATTGGCCTGTTACAGCACCACCAGAAGGCCGATTCTTGCATATTACTCCTACAGATTTTGTCCCAACATCACGCAAATCGGTACACAGTATCTCTATAGCCATGTGATCATGTCTGATTTTGAATTTTCCATCCTGATTGGCTTCCAATGTTTGCAGGAGTGGCCCGTTTGGAACAAAATGCCTCAAATCATGAACGCAGCGTCCGATTGCCGTGAAACTTTGCACACACATTCCCACCAGTTTTCTATTGCCCAAGGTTTAAAGAGAGGTTGCTTACACAATATAATTGTGTACTTAAAATGTGTTCCCAAAATATTTTCTCTACACTCATTTAAAGCGCTCTGTATTTGCGTCTCCCAGGTGTTAAAGCCAGGAGGTATTGTCCTGTTCAGAGACTATGGCCTTAATGATCACGCCATGCTTCGCTTTAAAGCTGGCAGCAAGCTGGGCAACAACTTCTATGTCCGACAGGATGGTACTAGGTCCTACTTCTTCTCTAAAGGTTAGTATTGTATTTACATTACAGCTGCACATTTCAAATTATTCTTCTTTTTTGTGATAGGGATAGACATTTTCCTTTTTTTTCCAGTTTTAATCTGTTCAGATTAAAATTAAAGGTTTTGTTTGATATATCTTTGATTTATGTGTTTGAATAAATGTAACTTTATTTTTCTATAGACCAGCATTTTTTCTTTTTCTTTTCAATATAATATAATATAATAAAGTAGGTCTCTAAGGACCTGAGAGAAATGTACTTCCATATAAACAGATACAGTCAGTGCCTATTAATCACAGGAGGTAATGGCATTCCTAACCAGAATTCTACAGTTGAATGTAGAGGTGCAATAGTTACTCAAACTAATTGATTTAATCAAGTTTCAAAAATAGCAGCTCTACAAGCTCACAATGCGTCACAATGCAACGTGTTGTGAGCTTGTAGATCGATATTTCTGTGCAACACTGTTGTATGTAAGTATAAAATATTGCTTAATTGATTATTTAGACTAATCAATTTAGTCGATTATAAAAAAAACATGCTTCTTGATTGGCCCTATTTGGATGTTAGCTGTTATGAATGAGATGGCGGATTGTTTTGTTTTGCTGCTGCTCTGATTTTCCTTTTCGTAAAACTTAGCGACCACATTTTCTTTTCTTCCAGAGCTCCTGGCTGAGTTGTTTGAGGCGGCGGGCTTCAACTGTGTGGTCAATGACTATGTCCTCAGAGAAACCATCAACAAAAAAGAGGGCTTATGTGTCCCCAGAGTATTCCTCCAGAGCAAATTCACCAAGCCTGGGCAATCACAGAGCTCCTGATGTTCCTATATATAACCCCAGATAAACATTTGCCTTAGAGGCCCTGAAAATGACATGCATTAATGGAAGGTCATTTGCCAGCATTCGCACATGTGTGACCGTGCCCTTAAGGACTAGAAAGGCAGGCCAGTGACAGAAAGACCACTGTCTCACCTGTGGATTTGGGCAGTGCGTGAAATCGAACATTCTGTCCTGTCCCTCATCATGTACTCCTTTCATGTTGACCATGATCAAGCCCAAAACATTTATCCAATTGTTCTAGTGTAGCTACTCAGCGGCCAACAGAAGAAGGCTGTGGTCATACTGGGTGGCTCCTAAGGGTGAGTGTTGCTTAATGTATTCTCCATCGTACGACACATCAGGCTTGAGTATAACCATGGGACTGCAAAGTGCTGTTATGCAAAAAAATAACATACCTGTTTTGCTAAATGTTTCCTTGGATAATTACTGAAATGCCTATATTGCTGATAAGGGTGCAAAAGCCTAAATACTTTGTTTAAGTTTGATTTTATGTCTCTTTGATCAAAGTGTGCATGCGACTGAAAAGTGGAAGGTTTATTTTTTCTTCTCTATATCGAATGCACCCGGCCAGTTATTTTTGTTATTATATTCTTGAGTGATTGAGCATTTCTTTCCGGACATATCCCATGTCGACAAAATTATGTGGACATGTGCCTGTCTACCTACTGTACACACTATACAATATTAAATGTACCTACATCAGGTTGTTCATAATTGCTGAGGTATAATAACTGCTATTACATCCAAAATGTTTACCCCTCCGCCTATTTCCCACATGTACAATCGATGTAAACGGAGTTCTGGGCATAAGAAAAGCTTAACCCAGGAAGATAGTGGAGCACAATGAAACTGTTATGCTTACTAACAGTACAGGTAGTGCCACACATATTTATAAAGAGGCAAAGACTCTTTATAATCTCATTATCAGAGTCAAAGAGACAAAGGCCGATTAATTTTTACTTGGGCATCGAAAAAGTGACAGTAAAATCCATCAGTTCACAACTTGAAACCTAATTTACCAATTCTGGTCATAATTCTCGT
This sequence comes from Gymnoscopelus microlampas, assembly GCF_963454915.1. Taxonomy (NCBI): domain Eukaryota; kingdom Metazoa; phylum Chordata; class Actinopteri; order Myctophiformes; family Myctophidae; genus Gymnoscopelus; species Gymnoscopelus microlampas. The sequence continues at coordinate 25,876,631 of NC_139940.1, read as the reverse complement.
CACAATTGGCGAACATTTGGCAAAAATAGCTGATCTACAAGCTCACAACGTGTCGCTTTGCAGATTGGCTGTTTTCAGCAAACATATTTAATGTAAAAGGGGTAAAAAGGATTGGGCCTATTATAGACCTCTGGTGGACTTCTTCCTGGATCAAGAGTTTCTACTACCCAGAACTAGGGGTGTGCCGATATATCGTCCCACGATATATCGCGATACGTTTTCGTGACGATATGTATCGTTTTGGGGGGAAAAAATATAGTTTTGAGAATTCTTTTTTTTTTATTATTATTATTATTATTATTTTTTTTTTACAATCATTATAATCAGGCATGCAAACAGCCCCGAGGTGAAAAGGGTGACAACATGTTGATTTTTCGGGTCAGATGTCACACTATTGCCCTATTTGGATTGAAAACGGCTATTGTAGCTGAAAAGCTACAAGTTTGCATGTCTGAATAATGCAAAAACAGAATTATTTGTTTGCATTTACTTTTTTCCTCCCCCATATATTTTCATAATAAAAAAAGTGTTTGCAATTGTGAATTTTTATTATTATTTACACCAATAAATTGAGTGATTACATCCACACTGTCATTGAGTAGCTGACATGGCCCAATCATAATTTGTTCGTAAAATAAAAGTAGCTGCAAATGACAAATAATAAGCATGAGAGGCATGAAAATGAATTTTCAAGTTGCTTCCCAGTTTGTGAATTAGAGACGCAATTGATGTTAAGTCTCCCATCAATAATGCTCACACACAAGTTTTCTACAGAATGCAAACTATAAAAAGTGCTCTTTGGAGCACAGGTCTCCGCCAGATCAGGTAGGTTATTCTGGGCCTGCAATGTTGATGGAATATAAAGAATTGGACAGATCTGTCTTGATCACATGATCACACTTGACTATAGAGATAATTTGTACCGATATGCGTGATGTTTGGACAAAATCTGTAGGAGTACTATAATAAATGTGTTTAGCTGTGGCGTGCAAAGATTCACGCAGATCAGTGCAGTTATAGGTAAAAACTAGAATGGGCCTGTTGTAGCGCCACCATGAGGCTGATTTGAAAAATGTCAAGTGGCATTTCTTCATGATCGGCCCAGTGGGTATGGGCAAAACTTCACGGGAATCGCACGCTGTGTTCATGATTTGAGGCATTTTGTTAAAAACGGACCACTCCTGCAAACTTTGGAAGCCAATCTTAGCCAATCAGGATGGAATATGAAAAATCTGAAAGACCTGTTTCGTTTAATGACTATAGAGATACTGTGTACCGATTTGCGGCCCAGTGGGAATGTGCGTGCAAAGTTTCATGGAAATCGCATGCTGCGTGTTTGAGGTATTTTTTATAAAACGGACCAATCCTGCAAACTTTGGAAGCCAATCTTAGCCAGTCAGGCTTCTGCTCTGGCATCCAGTGAGTGTGTGTGCACAGTTTCGCTGCGATCGGGCCTACGGTGCCGGAGATTAGCTGCTCGCAGACAGACGGACACAGACGGACACACTGATGCAAAAAATAGTCTCTGTCTGGCGGAGACAATGAACCAGTAGAATTCAAAAGAAAGAAATACAAAGCCATGATGATTTTTGAATAATGCTATAATAATTGTTTTACATGCTGCACAGAAAAATAAAGTTTGATAAAAGCCAGTAGACAGATGTGCAGAGCCATAGTCCATGAGCCAGAGCCCCAAAATTGAGCAATGATTATCGAAAGAGTGGGCAAAACCATACCTATATTAAATTGTTTATGGGGTCAATGTAAGTAAATACATATATGATAACCTTTCCACAGGAGCAGCTTTTTCATATTTATCACACATTTTGTTCTTTTCCCCATACGTACATGACAGGTGAAAAAATGACAACATTTAAAAAATAGTTATCATAATGAAACTTCCCCAGTTGATTACTTACATGAAGACAATGATTTATCGTATTACAAGTTTTCTGACATTTTATATTTAAATATGCAAATTAGGCATTTAGTGCATGAGCCAGAGCCCCAAAATTGAGCCAGATATTGAATATTCCCTCGTTAAAAACCCTTGACTCCAACATAACAAAATGAAATAATAATTTTGACTCTGGCTTTGTCCAATGTTGATTCTGGAAAGTTATGCAAATTCGGGCATATTTTCCTAATGCCTAATTTGCATATTTAAATATACAATTTCAGAAAACTTGTAATACGATAAATCATTGTCTTCATGTAAGTAATCAACTGGGGAAGTTTCATTATGATAACTATTTTTTAAATGTTATTTTTTCATCTGTCATGTACATATGGGGAAAATAACAATGTGGGATAAATACGAAAAAGCTGCTCCTGTGGAAAGGTTATCATATATTTATTTACTTATATTGACCCTATAAACAATTTAATATAGGTATGGTTTTGCCCACTCTTTCGACAATGAAATGTTGTCTGGCTCATGGACTAATATGGTTAGACGCCGGTTCCAGAGACATATGGCCAGCCACATGGCCCCATGGCTCATACATGTGATTTCATTTCAACAGAACAAGACCTCTCAGAGACTTTCACCACAAGCTTGAGCAAAATCGACCTACACATCGGTTTAACATTCTGCTACTGCAACACTGTGGTTTCCTGCCTTAAAGTGAAGCTTATAGCCCTCCATAAGAACACATAAACAGTGGCGTTAAGGTCGTTAAGAGGAAATGACAAGATTACCCAAGATGACATCCTTTTTCTGTCAAAATCTTGTGAATTTTCATTTTGGCATCATTAAGCGATTGATAATCACAGTGAATAAATCAGCATATGGCCTTTGTACAGTTACAAAAGCATATCATGTATAATAAAGCAGTGGTTGGAAGTTGGAACACAACTTTGACACATTAGATTGCTAAACTTGCCATGTAAATAAAAAACGAACATCCTGCTACTGTGAGCACAACAGATGTGGTTTCCTGTCTTGAAGCGAGGCTTACATGGCCCGCTGTGACAAGAAACACAGTGTGACCACTGAGAGGAACATGCACAACCTAAAGATCAAACACTTTTAAAAGTCACATGTTGCAACACTGACAATTTTGATCTAAAATATGTAATGTTATGTCTTTTATTATCTGTTACTCAGAGGAGCTGCTTGGTATTGAATAGTTTGTAATAAGTAAATGAAATATTTGATTTTGCAGGGATTTCATACTTATTTTATTTGACAGCCAGTGTTGTCAGACTTTAATTGGGATAACTGGACTGATAAGCTGTAGAGTATTTTGTCCAGTGATTCATAGTAGAAGATGTTCTCCTCATGATGAAGAGGAGTTCCTGTATTCAATAAGTTTAAGCCATTGGACGCAAAATCCTAGGCCTACTCAGGTACTGTAGAAAACAAATCTAGAAGAGAAGAGAAGAGGATCCCTCCGGGTAGCTGGCTGGCTCCTGCATCAAAGCTGTCAGACAAGAACTCCAGCTGTTGGATGGTTCTGACCTTGACAGGCAAGAGAAGAGATTATACTTGTGCTGATAAATGTAGCCAGTCAATTAACCAAAGGACATTGACTGGACTTTAGTAAATGATACAAGTATTAGTAACTATGATATACAGTAAATTTAATTAAATGATATGGTCAAATTACTAAGAAATTGTGCAACCACAATGGACCTGGAATAGATGGAATAAAAAAAGACATGAATCAAGGTGACAACCAAGAAAGAGAAACTGAACAGGATCACAGGAACTATAACAAGGAGGACGTCAATGTAACATAAACATCTTTACAAATGAGAAGTTAACATAAAATACAATAAAACCTGATCCACAGATAGGTACCTTATTTCACATCTATCCCGACAATGTGCCCCATGTATGCTGTATCGCCATTCTCACATTCAGCGTTGCACTGAAATGCCCCTTTGTCTTTCAGGGTCAGCCGTACAATCTCTGTCACCACCTGACGCAGTCTGATGTCGCCCTCTATCACTGTCTCGTTAACAGTGGTAATGTACCTGCTGACATCAGTCAGTTTGGTACTGGGATATTGATACCATGCCACCTCAACAAGGCCGCATAGCCTGAAGTTGTACCGTGCCTTACAGGTAAGTGTAGCCGATGTGCCCTCATCCTGAGTGATTTGCCGCCTTGGGTATGTGAGATTTAAATTACCTGGAGGAGAGAGACACAAACAAAATGCAATTTCTCACAGTACTGCTCATGTTGATGTATTTTGTCTATGGAAAAGGTGTCTCAAAGTGACAAAGGGCAACCTGTTAGGCTGGGTGCTCTTATCAAAACTATAACATGAAATAACAATAAAATCAGTAAGGTCTGAGGAAGAGCCTCCTGGCTCGAAAAATCACCATTAAAAATACCCATGAGGGGAGAAGTATTCTGGTGCGCAGATTTTATTGTTATTTCATGATGTATTTTATGTAACCTGTCTTGCCCTGTGGTCACCATGAGGAACACCTTGGACAAAAAATGACTCTAGTGTGATGTCTTCAGAGATTTAGACCAGGCTGTATGATTTAAAATAATCACTCAGTCAATTATATCAATACAATTATAAATTAAATTGGTATTATAAAACACTTTATTTTGGGTAAAATGACCAAATATTCACTTATAATACTCTCCACATTTGAATGACACCGTAATACTTTACTTTGCAATGACCTCATTCTGTATTCAACTATGGAATAGTACTGTATGCAGAACATTTCAGTGCTTACATTTCATGGTAAACTTTCTGTTTGTGTACACCTTAAGAGCATTAATTTGTGCTTACAATATGTTACTATAGCTTAATATACAGGTTAATACACTGGGGTGATGCTGTACCATTGTGAAGTGTTACCAAAAAGGTATTTGCATACAACATAAACAATTCAAAAAGCACAGGGTTAAATACGTTTCAAACTGTTGGGCTATAAATTCACAATTTACAAATGTGTCACTATGTATATATATATGTACATGAATAAATTCACCCCTACTGCATTAATTATTTGTGTTCAGAGAAAGAATACTCAAAACGGTGCAAAAAGCATTGTGTGATATGTCTGTGCCACAGTGAATAAAAACTACTGTTACTGTACCTGGGTCGAACGCTGATGCAAATTGTAAGAGTGTCACCACCAACAGTACTTTGGATCCACCAAGCCAAATCATCCTCAATCACTCACACACAAGTTAATGAAAGGGCTGTTGTAGACACAGTAGAACAGAATGTTGCAGAGACAAGTTGAAGGTACAATCACACATGCCAAACGCATGCTTATTTTGCTGCAACAAAATAGAAACTGCATGTGCTCCGACCACAAAGCAGGCAAGAGAGGGGGTCGACGCATTCTGTACAGTACATGTGGTTGTTTGTGTGTGTGTGTGTGTGTGTGTGTGTGTGTGTGTGTGTGTGTGTGTGGGGGTGGTGGATGTTGACCTGTGTACAGTTCTGAGTAATGTTCCATTGTCTAGTTTAAGATGGGATACATTGTAAATTAGTTAGTTAGTTTATTTTGGTCATGTTTTTTTTTAAACAAAACAGTCGAACATACAACCTAGTCAACAAGATGACTATTTGGCCGAAAAGGTATGGGCTGAAGCCGAAGCTTATTTTGCCCACCTTATCACCATTTAAAATAAATTATCACTGTAGCAGAAAACGTAAGAGCAAACAAAAGAAAATGAACTATCACAAAGCTTCAAATATTACATTTCAGAACCGACGAAACAAAAAGAAACAACATCTCGGTTTACATTAGTTTATCAGACGTAAACAATTTGTATATACCTTTTACTAATTATATTATAACATCACTAGAAGCATTTATACCATCACTGTTTAAAATTATTATTACTATTTGTATTCATTTCTTTACTTTTTATCTTCCAATTGTTAGGTTACATTTGTATTTATTATTTGTATAAATATATATCTCAATAACTCACTTTCTACATATATGAAGTGATTGCTTCCTACTTATAATTTATGCATTCAAATACACATCCATAAACATATTTCTCCACATATGTATATGCGCAAATGTATGTATGCACACAGACACACACACACACACACACACACACACACACACACACACACACACACACACACACACACACACACACACACACACACACACACACACACACACACACACACACACACACACATATATGGACGCTTTCATCTTTTTACTTATTCATTGTATTGATGCTATATTATACTTTGGTACACACTTGCACATGCTTTGTCCATGCAGTGTCAAGCTGTACCGACACTGTATTGCTGTACTGCCAGCCTGTGTCATGGCATAGAAATTAGATTTTAGAGAGAGAGAGAGAGAGAGGGGAGAAGATAGAACATTTGTTGGAAAAGGGGTATTTGTAATCCAGCAAGAACCACTTACGTGGGAAGTATGTGATTTTTAATACTTCTTCTTTTTTTGTGGGTGATTTCCAAACTCGAACACGCACACACACATCTTGTGAAATAAATGCCTAGACAGTGTCAGTGTTAAAAAGAGAACCAAGTGTGCTGTTTAACATTTGGATCCACTGCGCCGTCATGGAGGACATAGAGATGGCAGATTATGTAAATTCTCAGGACTTAGATGAGAGAAAGGGGGTAGGGGTGAAAAAGAGACATGATACAGGTAAGACTGCTCATCAATGGACAGAATGTTTATTACGGTACAGGGGTATGAAATTACAAATGTGTGGTATTGACTAATTCAAGGCAGGTTACTTGCCAGGGTACTACATAGAATATCTGTCGTAAGCTTACAAGATGCATGTGAGAGAAAATCAGCGAATCACATTGAATGTGATTGAAATGTCCCACTTTGCCACCACCACGCAGTCTTTTAACCACTTAAACCCTATGTATGTACTTACTTAGTTACCATATACTTAGTATTTAGTTACAATACTTAGTGACCAGATACTTAGTACTTAGTTACAATACTTAGTGACCAGATTCCCCAGGTGGCTTTATACTAGGGCCGCTAATATTTATCTCTACAGTATACCAAATCTCTTTGAGGAAAATAGCTGATCTACAAGTTCACAACACACCATGTTGCGAAGCGTTGTGAGCTTGTAGATTGGCTATTTTTGCTGGATGTTTGCAGTAGAATGTGGAGGCTCAAGTGGTTAAAGACAATGCCAGGATAGATTAAATGAATTTAAATAGAACAAGTTCAGCCATGCTGGAGATGTTTAAAACATGGCATGAGCATTAGGAAAATAATCAGCCAGATTTGTATTGATTAACACTACAGAAAGTATGCAGAGATTTCTTTTCAATACTGCAATCTCTGCAGGACCACAGTGGAACCAAGCCCCCAGGGCTTTTGGTGTTATTTAACAATCTTTTTAAACTGTACCTTAATAAAGTATTCAATCAATCAATCAAATTATTGATTTGTAATTTGTGTGACAGCACTTCTTATAGACCCATGACAAAATGTTATTATCTAAATTTCTCAAAATGTTGCAACAGTGTTGTAACAAATGTCTTGCATGCTTACATGATTTCTTAAAAACTGCTTCCTCTTCATGGTTACGTGTGTGTGTGTGTGTGTGTGTGTGTGTGTGTGTGTGTGTGTGTGTGTGTGTGTGTGTGTGTGTGTGTGTGTGTGTGTGTGTGTGTGTGTGTGTGTGTGTGTGTGTGTGTGTGTGTGTGTGTGTGTGTGTGTGTGTGTGTGTGTGTTCTACCAGGGTCAAAAGTCTACAGTGTGGTTGCCATCAGCTTTGGCTTATTGTGCATCCTTCAAGCCACTCTCAACATTTCCCTGCGGATGTTTTCCTGTGAGTATTAATTAATTAAACAATTAATAAAAGCACAGGATATAATACACTCCTGTTCCCCCCAGGCATCTCCAGGACGTGCTGGGAATGCCATGTCCTTTTGCAGTATAACAAATATTTTGTTATATGCGTGTTCTTTCAAAAGGTGAAAATATATGCTGCATTGTGTGATAGTTTTGATCACATGGCCTGAAAATAATGACATTGGCCGGGTTTCCCAAACAGCTTCGTAGAGATGCTTCGTAGAGATGCTGCGCAGGTCCGACGACGGGTCTAATGTGTGTCGTCACAGGCGTTAGCAGGCACGTAGATTTCAGGTCACGCCCTCAGCAGCCACGTAGATTTCAGGTCATGCGCAGCCTACTCAACTTGCGTAAGGGCCTCCTACACAGCAAACCTACGCTCCCTCATTAGTAGCAGGTGGTTGTAACCTGGCAACGTGCCATCTAAACTGGCTTCACGAGACACCATAGTCGTAGGTTCTCCAGTGCAGGGAGTTACGTGTGTGCTAAAACTACATTCTGCCATCAGCACGCACGAAGCCTACCTACTCCCCGCCTCCTGGGAGAGACGTGGACTCAGTGCTGTTCAATGCAGCAGTTTGTAACGAGCGCCCTGGGCCGCCTGTAACACCCTTCGTAGCGAAATAGATCTATGAAAAGACCGACACACACACACACACACACACACACACACACACACACACACGTGTGTATGTGTGTGTGTGTGTGTGTATATATATATATATATATATATATATATATATATATATATATATATATACACACACACACACACACACACACACACACACACACACACACACACACACACACACACACACACACACACACACACACACACACACACACACACACACACATACGGCCGTCATTTATATATATATATATAAATTACGTCCGGGCCGGTGCGTAACGTCCCCCCAAAAAAACCCAGACATACAAGCTGTCAACGCACTGCGACATGCCGTGTCGATAGCTTGCAGATCTGTTCTTTTGGGTAGGGCGAGCGGCTGCAGTGCTTCGTCCTTTATGCATGAACCCGAAGTTTACAAATCGTACTCTCACGGATGATCCGATCATCTAATAAAAATATTAAGCATATGCCAAGTTAACTAAAGGTATATAAATGATGCTGAGCTAAATATGTTTCCTTAATTTCGAAGTTTTATAGTTAAACGTTATGATGAAAGTGCAGTTCCTCTCACAAAGTGACAGCTGTGAATGGTTAAAAAATCTTTTGAAAATAGCAGATCTACAAGCTCACAACGCCTCATAAGCTTGTAGATGTAATTTAATGCATAAATATATTATTCAAACGTTGTATTTACAGTGGACTGCTTCACGACATCTGACAATTGGCTCTGTCACCGACAGCCTTTTTATCGGATCATGCTATAATTTATCAACGCCGGGTTCATGAATGTAGTGGAAACAGTGAATTGGGATCGAGCCCGAAGTTCCCAATCGCCAGCCCAACGCGTTACCAGTCATGCCAATAAGACTGAGCCCGATAGTTAGGTCTTTTGCACGCAACTTCTCGCTAATTTGACTGTGGGAGCAACACCCGCTCGCCCCAAAATAACATATCTGCAAGTTATATCAACACGGCATGTCGCAGTGTGTTTGTTGGATGTATGTCTGTTTTTTTTGGGGAGGCGTCGCCCGTTACGCGCCGTTATATATATATCTATATATCTATATATATCTGTATCTATCTATATAGATATATAGATATATAGATATATTCCTAAACTTTCCTAAAGTAAATTCCCCCCATTGGTGCTAAAAGCTGTCAATCATGCAGGGGGACGCCCCCTCTATCCTCTGAATTTTTTTTGAACGGCGCACAATGGCCGCCGTGTTCATTTAAGATCATTGAAATGTCACCTTAAAATGCATTTTAATACATTACAGAATGTACCTATAAAAATGTAAGTGTCAAATACATATAAAGGTAAGTTAGATAAAGGTGCGACTTTATCTTAGTATGTTTGCAAAATCCTGTATACATATATATATATGTATGCAAAGGGTGTTTAAACTATAGTAGGAAAGCACTACGTAGTTGACGTAGGCTACGTCCAGGAGCTCTTTACGCGCATGCTGCCTCCGGAGTGTAGTTTTAGCACAGACGTTAACACCGTGCGCTTGAGCACCTGCGAAGATGGTGTCTCCAGAAGCCAGTTAAGGGCACACACAGCTGCTACTAACGAAGATAGTGCGCAGCGGGGTTGCTACTGCGCAGCTGCGTGGAGGCTCCTACGCAGGTTCTAGGCTACGCACAAGCTCAAATTCGTTTGGGAAACCCGGCCATTGACACAGCGCTATTGCACATTGCTCAATGAGGCTTTAACTTCTCATGCTCAGTGGTTTGAGCTCACTTTTCATTCAAATGCAGGATAAAAACAAGGCAGAGTAATAGAGTAAATAGATTTTCCCGGTAGACTAGTCTTAATGCATTGCAAGGTCAAGATTAAAGGGATAGTTCACCCCCAAATGACTTTTTTTCTATCGATTAATCACCCCATGGAGACTTCATGGATATCTTTAGTTTTTTGTCGCATTCCTAAGCCAATAATTTGATGACCGGTAGGAGACACAAAGAGTCTCCTTTGTGTCACCTTCCGGAACCGCTGCCTACCGGTCCGCTGGTGATCAAATTATTGGCTTAGGAATGCGACAAAAAAAAATATATATCCATGAATTCAAGTCTCCATGAGTATTCGATAGAAAAAAATATTTTTTGGGGGTGAACTATCCCTTTACGTTTAACTGCACTAAACACAGAAAGTGTGTTATAAGAACCTTCATATCTCAATTGCCTTCAGATGAGTCTTGTGAAGAGTATGACCACCAGTTATCACACAACATTGTGATGCCAACTAATGACATCACAGACCTGGCTCAAGGAGAGAGAAACCAACTAAACAATCTAAGGAAGCAAAAGAAGCGTTTACAGGCTGGTTATGACAGGTTGCAGACCAGGTATGCTGACTGTACCAGGAACCTGACTGCAGATGCAGATCGGAGGAACCAGTTGCAGGCTAGTTATGAACGGATGGAGACCAGGTATGATGACTGCACCCGGAACCTCACAGCAGTGGCAGATAAGAACCAGTTGGTGGAGCGCTTCAACGCTTTGACCAGAGAGAGAGACCGGTTGAGGAACGATGTCAGTAAATTGATGAATCGCATAGCGGCGCTTGAGAATGAGAGACGGACGCGTTCCACCCGAGCTCTACATGGTGAGTGATGGAGATGATACCTTGCAAACAATTTACATTTTAATACAGTTGAAGCATTCTCTTTTAGCGGCAATGCCCTGCTTTGCTTTCATTAACAGTAACACACATTCCCAACTTGGAATGGCCCAGTACTGCGGCAACTGCTACTGGGTACTGCTGCTCAAGTGCTTTGATTAACACCCCTACAAAACAAAAGTTTCAAAATTAATAGATAAATCAATTCTAAATCGTTTCAAAACTTTTCAAAAATACTGTAAGGATGCCTTAACAATACTTTGTGAGGGAAATGTGTTTGATAAATTTGTCGAGTCATTTGCAGCTTGAAGGTTAATTCGTGAATATGAGATGACCAATAGTAGAGGGCATACACTTTCAACAAGCAAACTCTCTTAAGCTTAATTTGTCATAGGACGGTGTTGCTTGCTGGCAAGTACAGATTTTTGCACTATAAATTAGGCTTCATAATTCTTAGATATTACAGTACCATCATCCCAACGTGTTATTCATCATTCATTCCATCCTGTGTCGTTGTGTTTAGGACCAGAGCAACAGCATCAGGTGTGTCCAGTAGGGTGGAGCTTACACCTGTCCAGCTGTTACCTGGTGTCCTCTGAGCTCAACAGCTGGGAGGGGGCCAGGCTGGACTGCTTGAAGAGAGGAGCTCACCTAGTGGTGATAAACAACAGAGAGGAACAGGTGTGTGTGTGTGTGTGTGTGTGTGTGTGTGTGTGTGTGTGTGTGTGTGTGTGTGTGTGTGTGTGTGTGTGTGTGTGTGTGTGTGTGTGTGTGTGTGTGTGTGTGTGTGTGTGTGTTTCTGAAACCAAATTTATACTTAGTTGTGCGTTTGTGTCAGATGCTTACAGTAAGTATAAATCAAGCGTAGAGTAGTTGCCTGCTCTGAGTCTGTACACACAAGCCACTGTCATTTTAAAATAAACTCATTTGTCCCACGTAAAGCTTTTGAGGAATAGACTACAGAAGAAAAGCATTTTTTTTAAATATATTTGTTCAGCGTGCTCACTTCCCATAAAAAAATCGAAACATTTTCCAAATTGAATAAGGTTATACAGTATCATGATTATGATAAACTCTCAACGTCAAAGAATGTCCTAAAAAGTCTACTAGCAGTCCAACACACTTTATGTGTGGAGGGGAATTAAATAATGACATTCTTTGGAAGACTTTTCGTCGGAGCAGGAATGAAATCCCAGTCCCCGGTAGTACTATGACCATTTTCTAACCAACCATGTGATGAATTAGAAATGTACTGTATGACTTTTTTTTTTTTGACAACAATTTTATATGAATATTCTGTAAACCTATTATACTTGAATCATGGCCAACAGGTAGCGCTCCACAATGGCTCAGATATCCCTGTTGACGCGTGGATCGGTCTGTCTATCAGGGACAGGATGGGAAGGTGGACATGGGTGGATGAAACCCCACTGAACACAAGGTGATAATTCATTGAGAACTAGAAAAAGTGCTCCTCGGAGCACAGGTCTCCGCCAGGTCAGGTACGTTATTCTGGCCTCCTGGTGGCGCTATAATAGGCCAATGTGAAAAGGGTGCCATTTATTCTTGGGTCTTTCATGGCAATCAGACACTGCATTCATGATTTGAGGCATTTTGTTCCAAAAATGTGTTTTGCTAAATTAGACCTGCTGGTGGCGCTATAACAGGCCAATGTGAAAAGGGTGGCATTTCTTCCTCGGCCTAGTGGGAATATGCGTGTGAAAATTCACGGAAATCGCAAGCTGCGTGCATAGTTTGAGGCTTTTTGTTCAAAACAGACCAATCCTGCAAACTTTGGAAGCCAACCATAGGCAATGAGGATGGAATATGGGAAATCGGACAGATTTGTGTTGATCACATGACTATAGAGATACTGTGTACTGATTTGCATGACGTTTGGATAAAATCTGTAGGAGTAATGTAAAAAAATCACACCCAGTGTGAAGTGGGCGGTGTCACAGTGGTCATCACAGTGATGGAAGTTGACTTAAAGAAAAGTAATATTTCTGAAGTGTGTGGTGTGTGTGTTCACTTAAAAAAAACATAAATGTGTTTTTAAGTGCATAGTCCTATTTATAGGGCTATGCACATGTGTCATGTGTTTCACTAGCCAATCACTGTCCTGAATAGAGTCAACCAGTGTACAATGGTGGCCAATCACGGTGCAGGGTTAGGGGGATACAATGGTGGCCAATCACAGCGCAGGGTTGGGGGGGTACAATGGGTGGGGGGGGGTACAATGGTGGCCAATCACAGTGCAGCGAATGTCCAAACCTCACATATAGGGGCGGTTGCACCGTCCAAAAATGGGCTTTGCACAAATCGGCCTCCTGGTGGCGCTATAACAGGCCCATGTGAAAAAATTGTGTGCAAAGTTTCGGAGCAACCGGGCCAACGGTGCCGGAGATTAGCTGCTAACACACAGACAGGACGGACACACACGGACACACGGACGGACGGACGGAGGGTAAAACGCCATGCCTTTCGACGTGGCGGAGACAACAATGATGATTTGTCCCGGACGGCTGGCGTAGCAGTCCGGGCACCTAGGCTGCTGATGAGCCTGACAGCGTGTTGCGGGTTCGAATCCCGATTCCGATGACCTTTGCTGCGTGTCACCCCCTGTCAGACTACTGTATACTATAAAATAAAGGCTGAAGAAGACAAAAAAATGTCTTCAAAAGATTTTCCTGTGTGGATAAACATATCCATCAAATACCTAAAATGTACAATTTATTTTATAATGAGTGATGTAAATCATATATCGGATAGGATTCAATTTCAAAAACAGCAAAAGTAGCAGATCTACAAGCTCAACGCTGCTTTGCACCGCGTGTCAAGCTTGTAGATCTGCTGCTTTTGATGCTTTTGTGTGACGCTGTAATATGATCAAAGGGCATTCATTTACGAAAAAAACAATGTTTTGTATTCTAGGTTTTGGGCAGACCAACAGCCAGCCAGTGGGGGCTCCAGATATCAGGACTGTGTGTACTCTAGTCAAATCCAGCCTCTGATGGCCAGTTGGCATAATGCTCCTTGTGGAACTTCACTTAACTGGCTATGTGAGAAAGAGCTCATGTGATCCATTAGCTTATAGTTTTATCATACAGTGCACTGCTATGTATGGAAAGACAGGCATGTACACAAATGAATGCATATATGCTTTCTACGCTCCTTTTGACATTTCATTGACACACTCACACTAACTCACGCATGCACGCGCGCACACACACACACACACACACACACACACACACACACACACACACACACACACACACACACACACACACACACACACACACACACACACACACACTCATACGCGTGTGCGCACACACACACACACACACACACACACACACACACACACACACACACACACTGCTTGTTATTACTTCAAAGAAAGGTATATACAGTAGGCACCAGTTACCAGGTAATGATGTCACGCTACATCAGAGCCATTACATTAGGTAGCTTTTTGGATTTTGAATATAGAATTTTGGTGTTATTATTATGTTATGTTGGTGAATTGAATACATAGGACCAGGCCCGGATTAACCCTCTGTGGTGCCCCTGGGTGACCTCAAGTTGAAGTGGCCATTGTCGCCCGTTTTTCTTTAATAACACAGGCTAGGAAGGTCGGACGGCGACAAACTAGATACCTGAGTAGGTAGAACTCAAGTTAACTTTGAGTCAGTTTTTCTTGAGTTTTTCCGTCGGCCTTACCGTTAGGCCGCTAGAGGCATTTGAAATGTCTTTTATGGGGGGTAATAGATTTATTTTTTTATCATGTGGTGCCCTCATTGGCTGGTGCCCCAGGGCACTCGCCCCCAACCGCCTATGGATGATCCGGCCTTGCATAGGACCCAATGGAAACAAGACCGGAAGGACTTTTTTGGTGTTATATCCTTTTAGACCAAGTGTTTGACTGCTGTTGGCATTTCTTCCAAATAAAGTATTCAATCAAACAATCAGCTATACATGAATTGTTTTTGGAAGACCTTATTTTGCATGCATTACGTTGATTATTGAATGTACATATGGGTGTTTATTCATTCCATTTTCAAGGCTTACTATTGTTTGTTTGTAATGTTGAGGAGGACCACGCAATTTAAACTCACTCAAGTGACCACTACATAAATTAGTGTGAATCAAAATATTCTATATTTGTAACCTGCGCACACCCTTCCTAAACACTAGAGGGCAGTGTTATGGTGACATATTTCTTCAGCATTGCATGATACAACTTACCAAAATATACTGTTACTAGACCATACCCGGTCGACGCATCCGTGGGGGGATATGCGCACATGATCTGGCAACCCGGGAGGCGACATTGTTTGACACATAAACGCTAATAAGAAGCTGAGATTTGATGAAATTGAAAAACGGGCTTCACAGTTAAGTTCAGATGGTAATGGTCAATGGCTGTGTGCGAAATCAGAGCAATTGCTCCAGCCAGTGAGGAGAACCGGGTAGTGACACCACTACAAACAGACACCACTACAAACAGACAGACAGAGGTTACTAGAATTATAGTAGGATACTGGGTTGAAAAGTAAATAAATCAAGCAAGTTTATGTATGCATGGATGTATTTGTTGAATGACGGTCGTCCGCGGTGATGAGGAATCTGCAACCCTTCATGCCGCAGGCCCGAGCCGCCATCTTGTTTCCTCCTCTGAGTAACACGAGGTAGGAACAAAGGGCTAGTTAGCCTAGCCTCTGCTGCGCGCTGCTAGTGTAGGCTCGTTAGCTTAGCTAGCTGCGCGTCTCGTGGTTGAAAACAGAGAGGATAGGAAAGTCGTTTCTAGATAAGGGAGTGTTTAGTAGTAAACCGAACTTTAGTACGAAGGTACCCGTGGAGGAACACTTGTAGGTGCTCAAGCTGTGGGTTGTGTTGAAATTTGTAGTAGTAGTCCGTCGCTGTGTTGAAGCTCTGTGCGCAATCGATGTCGCAGAGTGGTGAAAGAGAATGACCAGTGGTGGCGCAAGGGTTTTATACCCTCACCGGTCGGCGGTGAATTGCGTCACACAACCCTTCTCCAATTCTATTGGATACGGGAGTTCATGTGTTTTTGCCCTGTATAATCGCCAGGGGGCGATGATATCCCATAGTAAGTACCTTACGAAAGACGACATAATAACCAAAGTTGCCTTGAGATGGACCTCAGTTGGGAAGAGAAAGAGAGGTAGACCAAAGAACACCTGGCGAAGGACAGTGATGATGGAGCTGAGCGCAGGCCAAAGCACAAGACAGGATTCAGTGGCAATGTATGATTGCGGCCTTATGCCCCAACCGGGACGAAGAGGTAAGTAAAGTAACTAATAACTAGTAACTAAAGTTTTCAAATAATTGTAGTGGAGTAAAAGTACAATATTTGCCTCTGAGATGTAGTGGAGTAGAAGTAAAATTGAAAATACACCAGTAAAGTAAAAGTACCTCAAAATTCAAGTACAATACTTGAGTAAATGTACTTAGCTACTTTACACCACTGCCGGTAGGCTAGCTGGCATTTCCTCAGGTATAGCCTACAACTAATTATCTGGCCTCCTTATAATTAATAATCAGTCAGATAATCCTTATATCCTATTGCATGTGTGTTTCAGCACCACAGAGGTGGAGATCTCTCTCTCACTGTCGCTCTCTGTCTCTGTGTGTGCGCTCTGACGCAGCGCTGCGCCAGTTTGGTGGCACTGTTTACACAGCGTTATCATTCAATGTGGACACTCACAAAATTATCGTTATAGTTGGAGTTATAGTGCGTGGTGTGACCGGCCCTTTAGCTTATGCTGATGTTGGACCAGAAGATAAAGAATGTGGTTCAACCTCACCTTCTGTGTGTGTGTGTGTGTGTGTGTGTGTGTGTGTGTGTGTGTGTGTGTGTGTGTGTGTGTGTGTGTGTGTGTGTGTGTGTGTGTGTGTGTTTGTGTATCTGGCTGGCTGGCTGGCTGGCTGGCTGGCTGGCTGGATGTCTCTCTCTCTCTCTAACACTATTGTTCCTCTGTTTGACTTTTCATATGTTATTTCTGCAGGTAAGATCACCCTTAGTGATCTAAAGCCTTCTTCAACCTGGAGAAATACCTCAGATCAGAGTTAATACACTATTCATTACAGTGTCATCCAATCCAACACAATATTGACCGGTCCTGTACTGTGTGCACTGCATATCAGGGCAGTAAAATAACGCATGATAACCTGCAGATAACTAGCTTGTGATACTTCTTGTGTTTGTCAATACATGTTAGCAATGGGATTCTGGAAAGAAATCCACATCTGCTGCTAAAGCGCCTTTTTTGTTGTGTTTGTATTCAACTTGTAAATATTAACCACATGAACCCTAGCAACCCTATAATGATGTACAAACTCACAACGCATTGCGTTTCAAGCTTGTAGATCTACCATGGTGTAGAGGGAAAAAAGGAGGGGACAAAGTATAGACCCCCTGCGGGATCCAGGGCCCGGTCAACAACTAGGGTTGTTAATGGTGAGTGTTTTGTTTTAGGACATTGACAGTGAAGGTCCAGAGCCGTCAGACTGGGATAAATACGCCTCAGAGGAGTATGAGATACTGGTTGCGGAAGAGACTGCTAATGAACAGCTACATGAGGGGTACAGACATACATACATAACAACAACAACATACAGTACTAACGCACATGCATACAAGACATAACACAGCTACAGTATACAGTATACTTCTCCACGCATAGACTCATTTGCAAGCTTTGAATTTACAATTTAGGTATTTTAGCAGACGCTCTTATTCAGAGCTTCATACAATAAGCAAGGTAAACACATACATCAAATGCAGAGAGACAGTGTAGTGCCTCAGGAAACTACGATCACAGGTAAACCAAGAACGGAAGAACCTAGCATCAGTCTAAACAATATACTATCAAAATGATAATCTGTACATTGAAACTATAGGATAACAGTTAATCAATGAACTTGAATGCAATGATTGTTTGTCTTTTAAATGTAACAGTTTTCATAATACATTATAAATGAAATTGCCAGACACCGACAGTATAACCCTGGCATCCCTATTTTGGGACGTGTATGAAAAGTCTTTGAAAACAATGCGACACGTTGTGAGCTTGTAGATCGGCATTTTTTTTTTTTTACATTATTAGAAAATAAGTAACTCAACCACGACTTAAGTGATCATTATTAACCAAAACAAAAGTATAAGCAGTGCAGAATATAGTACACAGTACACCTTTACTGTATGCTAATCTAGTTTTCTTTTACATGCCATCAACCACATGTCTTTCGATGACGACTATGAATCTGATGAGCTTCAGGTCCCCGGAGACATTGGGAATAAGATTGAAAACTGGTGATTTCCGACCTGTCGGCATGAGATCCTCATCTTCAGACACCCCTGGTCCCCTCCTGGACTCACAGGCAGGAAAAGGAGGGACAGAGGAGTCTCGATTGATCCGACTGGATATGGAGGGGAGGAGAAACAAGGTTGATACAGAGACAGCTACAGCAAAACGGTGCTTGCGTCCGTCTGTCTCGTGACAACACTGAAACAAAAACAAAGACTTGAGTTTCCAATCTATACACACGTACAGCTCCTCACCCCTACCTGAAAGCAGAAAGAGGTGAAGCGTGCACAGTATAAAATCCTCAGTGTTCATTTAACTCTCGAGAGGTTACAAATGTAACCAAATGGTCCCTTCTGGGTCCATTTGGTTTCCAAAAAATGCATAGCTGCCATTGTGAGTTCTCTACTGACAATCATGCCAAAGACAATCATGTGTCCTGTATTTTTATACGTTTACTGTGGATAGACAGAGAGAGACAGACGTGTGGCCCCTGCTCCAAATAAAAAGACAGACAGACAGACATAAATCTAATTGTTGAGTCGCTTGAGTGACATGGTCGTACAACAAAGTGTAAATAAGGCTACAGACTGCCATCGGAAACCTGCAGTCCACTGCCCCGTAATAACAATAAAGAGAGACGGATGAAATAGACAGACACAGGCAGCTAAGCAACCGATGGAAACCTGCAATCTACTGCTGAACAGCATACATGTATTAATGCTTTAACTCATTGAGGAAGTTGTTACTTACTCCTTCATAGATCAGCGCACTCCTGTGGCCACCCCCACACCGCTTCAGTGTCAACACACCGACCTGTGACACATAATGGCTGGGTAACCTTTTCCCTGAGGGAGTTTCAGTTCAGAGAACTGCCCGGGCCGTTCTATTCTTAGAACGATGTTATCAGTGCCACCCTTCTGGAATCCCTATAGCCTCCTTTCCATATGCATGGACTTACCTAGGCCCACCCCACACCGACCACCACAGCAACGGTTTCCACTACAATGAAGTGGGTAAAGTGGTACTAAACTGGTGCCTAAAAAGTACCCACTACTGGGTAGGTCTGAGCTGGGCTCTAGCAGTGACGTATAAGGCTGCTGCTACTGATAGGTCAACGCTGCTTGCTACCGATTGGTCAGAGGAAATCGTCACAACTGTGCGTCAGGATAAATTGTTTGCTCAGCTGCTGCCAGTTTCTCTAGTCTCAGCGTTCACGTGTTTAAAAAATAGCTAAGCTAAGCTACAATCTCGCTTATAGATGGCAGCCCGTAAATCTGGATCATATTGGACTAAAGCTGAGGTAAAGGCCTTTCTGACTTTGTTAAGTGAGGAGAGCATCCAAAGAGAGTTGGACGGAGTGACTCGGAACGAAAAGATCTTTCAGGGCATGCAGGCCGACATGGCCAGATGGGGTTACGTAAAAAACGTTAAGCAAATGAAGGACAAATTTAAAAAAATGAAAATAGATTATCGGATGTCATTATTTGGAAGAATGTTTCAGGGGTGGGGGCACGGTGGCGCAGTCGGTAGCGCTGTCGCCTCACAGCTAGAAGGTCCTGGGTTCGATTCCCGCCAGGGACGCTGTGGGCGCTGGGGGCGTGTTCTCTCCTCCACGTCATCGGCGCCCATACCCTATGTGGGGTTGGCGAAAGGGCCTACTCTGTGTGGAGTTTGCATGTTCTCCCCGTGTCTCCTAGCGGGTGGGGATGAGCCGTACCGTAGTGCAATCTGTGAGGCCAGCGATTGGCTGAGGTTTCTCCAGTCAATGTGGGAGGGATCAGATTAGCATTAGGGTGTGTCCCTGTTTGGACCATTTGCATGTCATTTACACATGACATGGTCAAAAGGTCCTGGGTTCGATCCCGGGCTTGTGCAAGGCCTACTTTACTTTAAACATAACACCAAGCAGTACATATTGTAATCACAAACATCTTAATAGTTTGTTGTACTGTAGACTGACATGGTCTGTAGACCATGTACTGTACGACATGGTCCGATCTACAATCTACACTGTATGACATAATGCTCATACCCCATTCATTAACACAGAGATGTTATTAGACACAAAGCTATCCATGTCAACACGTCTTAATGTTCTAGGAGTCTCAACAGTTATAAGTGACTGCCGTTTGATCTAGCTGAAGAGGCAATTCATTGACCACAGTTTTGCACAACTTTAACATCCCAGATCGATCGAAATATTAATCCACTGTGCTGACTAATACACCATGACATTGGAGTACAAAAACGTTGCATTGTGAATAAGAACGTAATCACATTGTGGTTGCACTGTAATGCAACCATGTGCTATAAAGATGTAATCACAGGGCTACCTGCTTGATGTACTATAATTAAAAGTGCATTCAGGTCTATGAATTGAGTGCTAACATTTTATGTAAACATATAACAGGACAACGGTGAAACAGTAAGCACAGCGCTGCAGGGACTCGAACCCTGTTCCCAGCAGAAACCAGGAGTACCTACTACCAGTGCTTTTTTGCCATGTTCACACCATGCCCTTATTTGCATGAAAATGTATGAAAAGATATGAATGACCTGGCTTTACCCACACAGCTTTCCTTTAGTAAAGCTGTAATCACACTATACAATAGCATAGTGATTCTCAGATTTGATCTAGTATAAAAAATCAGCTAGCCACTATAAACCCTATATACATCATCTATTTGAAAATAGCCGATCTACAAGCTCACAACCCCTCACAGGTGGTTAAATGTCTGAAAATACCCATGAACATGAATGCAATATATCAATAGAAAAAAAATCATGTGTAAACAAAAAACATGAATTAAGAAAACACTGATGATAGTGAAAATCTGAAAGACACGTTTTGTTTAATGACTATATACTGTGTACAGATTAACGTGACGTTTGGACAAAATCTGTAGGAGTGCTGTCAATTTTTTTTTTTTGCAAAAAGCGGCCTCCTGGTGGCGCTATAACAGGCCCATGTGTTTCGCTGCGATCATGCCAACGGTCCTGGAGATTAGCTGGGCACACACAGACGGACGGACACCCACACGGACGGACGGACAGGGTGCAAAACATACTCTCTGGCGGAGACAATAATATGAACGCATATCCCCTATCACAGTGGTTCTCAAACCTTTTCATTTCAGATACAGTAATTTGGTTAGAATCAACATATCTGCAATGCATATTGTCTAAAACAGTCAATCACTCATTTGATTTCTCACCATTTCCTCTGCTGTATCATTTGGCCTATAATCCATGTTACACATCGTCGCCTTGCTAAACTAATGGCTTATGTCATTTTTTAAAACGTTTTTCAGGAAGAAAAAAAAACTGATCCAAAACAAAACTATATGATATTTCTTAATCATTTCACCCAAAATGTTTATAACAAATTATGACTATTTAAATAGAAATAACACTGTCTGTCAGTTATGTAACATAATAGATTTAAATAGGTTTAAATCGGACTTAGGCCAAAAGAAAAAAAATGGCCGAAATAAGTAAATAATTTGGCCTCACAAAACCATGTGACTTAGGCCAAAAAAAAGGCCTATTTTGTCCTAAGTCACACTAGGGAGTTAGGCCATTATACTAAAAGGGGAGTGAACAGCATGATCCTTTTCAATTAGGAGATAGGCGATTTTACCAGAGGTGGCCAGTGTCATGAGGAGCTGACTTAGGCAAAAATATAATTTTCCTCAAAAAATTACTTAGGCCATTAGTTTAGCAAGGTGACGACATTATAGCCACTTTAAACCTTTTATCACCTGGTTGAAAATAGCCGATCTACAAGCTTGTAGATTGGCTATTTTCAAAAAATCTTCAAATGGTCAAAAACATATTCATTTAGAGTCCTTGACATGAAAAGGTCGGAGAACCACTGCAACAGCACACAGGATGAACATGTATTGAACAGCTTTCTGCCTGTCTCTGTCAGTCCAAAGCCAATAGGCCTGCTGCCTGCATATCATTTAATATCTAAAATAATATGAACACATACCAGGGGATATCACAGTGGTTCTCTAAGAAGATGGATTTCCACTGCAGCTTTAGCACCACACTGTCATGTTAAATAACTGTACTGATGAACATGAAACTACATGAAAAATGTGTTAATATCTATAGCATACATGGGCAATTGGCGGCCCGGGGCCACATGCGGTCTGCAGGTTAATATCGGAATACTGAT
Source organism: Gymnoscopelus microlampas (assembly GCF_963454915.1). Lineage (NCBI taxonomy): Eukaryota > Metazoa > Chordata > Actinopteri > Myctophiformes > Myctophidae > Gymnoscopelus > Gymnoscopelus microlampas. The sequence continues at coordinate 25,854,042 of NC_139940.1, read as the reverse complement.
ATATTATTGATTTCAGCTGTTTACAATTACAAACATGCAAACATGACGCGCTTTAATTACTTCAGTCTATATTAGTAGCTTAATGACTGGTATTAAAATACTATTTTCTTTTTTATGTCCAATGTATTTGTATTTAAGTTCATAAAGTTGACATAAGTATAAATAAATGCATTTGGAATTCAATAAAAATGTTACTTTTCAGGATTCCAATTCAAAAGTAGCCGATCTACAAGCTCAAAACGTGTTGCGGTGCGACACGTTTTGAGCTTGTAGATCGGCTACTTTTGCTACTTTAGTTTGACATAGAATGGCGAAGTACAGCACTCATTTACCGAAAAAAGTTAAAATACGGAGATAAGAGGTGTCTGCCTGACAGTATATGCAATGTGGCCCTCTGGAGTGAGTGTGGAAATATAGTGGCCCCCTACATTATCAAAGTTGCCCATCCATGATCTATAGCATCAAAATCAGCACGCTACTATAGACCCTATATACATCAGCTATTTGAAAATAGCCAATCTACAAGCTTGTAGATCGGTTATTTAAAAACATTAATGAAGTGAAAAGTGAAAGTGGAATATTTGCATAAATAACTGTCTCAAATATGAACACACAGTATCCCCTGTCACAGTGGTTCTCAAACCTTTTAATTTCAAGGACCCCCAGTTTGATATGCATTAGACCACGGACCCCCATTTGATAACATTTTCTATATCTGGGACCACAATCTATACTATAAAATCCTAACTGAGAGTGTACAAATGGAACCAAATGTGTTAACTAATTGAGTGATAACATTTTATGTAAACATATAACATGACAACGGTGAAACAGTAAGCACAGCGCTGCAGGGACTCGAACCCTGTTCCCAGCAGAAACCAGGAGTACCTACTACCAGTGCTTTTTTGCCATGTTCACACCATGCCCTTACTTGCATGAAAATGTATGAAAAGATATGAACAACCTGGCTTTACCCACACGGCTTTCCTTTAGTAAAGCTGTAATCACACTATACAATAGCATAGTGATTCTCAGATTTTATATAGTATAAAAAATAAATAGACCCCTCAGGGGTCCTTAAGGGGATTCCTGGGGGTCTACAGAAAAATGTGTTAATACAACATCAAAATAAGCAATAAACCCTATAATCAAATGCATATTAATTTGGGGGTCCTTAAACGTTTGTGAACTACTGTAATAGCACACACGTATTGGATGAACATTTTATTCACATAAACAGCTTTGAGTCTCTCTCTGTCCAAAGCCTCAACTCTATTACACTAGTTGGGAGCATAATGAACACACAACATCCACAGTCATGTAGACTATACATAAAGGCCTACACATAATTAAATATCTCAAATAATATGAACGCATAGTATGCCCTATCACAGTGGTTGTCAAACCTTTTAATTTCAAGGACCACAATCTATACTATAAAATCCTAACTCTAAAGGTTGTTACACACCGGGGCGATTTTTTCGTGCGAATATTGCGTTTTTTTTTTAAACCTTATAAAGTCAATGGCTCCGTACATGGAGCGAAAAAGCGAAAAAGCGACGCGAAAAAGCGTCTTTTAATTATTCGGAACGAGTCCGAATTTTGCGTATATTCGCTATATTCGCCGGTGTGTAACAACCTTAAGAGTGTATAAATGGACCCTCATGGGTCCATTTGGTTCCATTTGTACACCCTCTCTTTGAGAACCACTGCCGTATCATATTATTAAAATAACTGTACTGATGAACTGTACTGGGGTCCCCAGAAAAATAGACATAGTAGACATAAATAAACAGCTCAGATACAGTGATTAGAATCAACATCTACAATACATTACAGTCAATCACTAATTTGATTTCTCCTCATTTAGCATTTGGGTTGTATAAAATCATGCATGTTACACTGAGCAGTTTACAAACCCACACACCCCAGATGGAGGTAAACATGTGTTGACCAACACACCTTGACTCATGACCACAAAACATTAAACTGTCATGTTAAATAACAGTACAAAAACGGAGCTCTTTCCCTCAAACTGCTATATAATAAACAAAGCTAAACATATTTTAAATAATATGAAATATAAAATCGAGGCTGGTGATCAGTGATGTTCTGTGAATAATGATATGTGTCTAGCATGGACTGTTTGTTAGCTTTAAAGGTGTAGTGAAATGAAAAATATGTTTTTCACACTTTTAGAGCATATCCGTGGTCATCATATGGGCATACCTAACAATAGATGCCAAAAAAAATGAAAAAAACCCATTTTTGTGTATTTTTACATCTAAAGTCCCTAAAAAGCCAATCTTAATTACTTCCTGTAAACGAAAACGTGCTGCGTGATGACATCACTCAGCCTTCATGAATATAAATGAATCTTGATTACATGCACCTGTTTGATTCCCATAGCTGCACGTTCTTCAAACACAGCTGATTTTAATTACAGAGATACTCCGTTTTGAATCTCATTGAAGATGAGTGTATTACTCATTTTAAACTTCATCTGCACACTAAAATATGTATCTGAAAACATTATAGGTTAGAAATAAGCCAGGTAGTAGCAAACGTGCTTCACTGGCCGTCTCTCTCTCACTTGTAAACAAACACTAGCCGTGTTGCACACGGCTGAAGTGATTGAGATCCAACGTCCCATAGCCTGAAGGGATGGGACCTTCTGATTGGTTTAGAGTCGTTGAGCCGACATTTCAGGCTGAACCTTCAAAATAAAATGACCGAAAATGTCACTTCAGTGCGTCTTTAAGCAGCTTTCAGCCCACTGTAAACCCTACATCAGCTATTTGAAAATAGCCCTTAAGCTACAGGTTACAGACAGCCCAGTACACACTTATAACATCCCAGATTGAGCTAATAATGAATCCACTGTGTTCAGCAACTCACCAGGTTATCTGAGCATACATTTGTTTGCTTTACCATGTTATAAACTGTCCCATAGAGCCTTTAAACCCCTCTTTAAATAAACGATGCTAACATTTTGTTAGCATCTCCTCCTTTCAACAAAGACCCTTTTAAAATCATATTCAATAAAAAAAAATCTGGTCTTCCTTAGGGACTAAGGGATATATAATGATCAATGATTATGTCCTATTAGCACAATTGGAGACATTAAACATCTGTTTACAAGGCACCTTACCTGTCTTCTTCTGCTGATGCTGCTGTCTGACATAAGCTCTCACCAATGCTTGCAGCCAGGTCTGCTTGCCTTTATTATGTCCCCCAAGCTTTATTTGAAAATAGCAGATCTACAAGCTCACAATCCGTCATGATGTGACACGTTGTGCGCTTGTAGATCTGCTATTTTCAAATTGACTATGTATACAGTGGGTTTAAAAGGGCTCACACCCAGTCACTCGTTTCTCTCACAGAACCTGGCAACGCTGGCTGTGACAGGAGTCTGTGACAGAGATGTAAAAATCCACGCCTTGATGTCATCAAAACCATATAAAACATCAAATATAAACGTTGTTGGGTCCCAACCAGCACAAAGAGACCATCCGTGGGGGCTCCTGTGGCCCATATAGTCACTTCTTTTGGGCTTGGTTTTCCCAGACCTTGTTGCTCGATTCTCTCGCAGAGTCTGGCAACTCTGGCTGCTCAAGGCTGTGGAAGAGATGTCCAAATCCAGGCCTTAACGTCATCAAAAACATATAAAACATAAAATCGAAATGTTATTGGGTCCTAACCAGCACCAAGGGACCATCATTGTTTGGTGGTGGGGGTCTATAATGAATTAAAAAGCTTAGAGTGTTCCTGTCCATCTAAATGTAAACAAAGATGGCTGCCATTGAGAAACTCAGAGAGAGTGAAGGGGGCGGGGACAGGCAAACAAGAGAAGTTTTCAGGAAGGTGGGGGCCTCTGGAGACTGGAGAGTGAATGGAGGTCTATGAGGGGGGCGACTGGAGACAAGGGGCCCCCCCTGACTTCTGGAGACCGACTGGAGACATGGCTGGAGACTGTCTCCAGTCACTTGCACCTCTGTAGACTCAAGCCCTGCGGCCGGGGGTCAGTCGTACCGTCGTGCTTTCCGTCCTGCGAAGCCATTGGCCGAGCCCTGTCACGTGATCAAATCGGGGAGGGTCCCTCATTTGCATGTCTCTTGCATATTTGCATCTGCTTTGCATGTCTAGTAGCCATGTGTTCCTGTTATGCCATGTGATTTGCATGTCTAGTAGCCATTTGTTTCGGTTATGCCACGGGTCGCGGGTTCGATCCCGGGCTCCGTCAACCAACAATGAACAACTCTCAGACAACTGTAGCTGATCTGAAAACACAGCCTCTTTGCTAGCGGCTCTTTGGTAGTGGCTCGCATCCAGTTTAAAACCCTGGTGCTAGCCTATAGGGCAGTGAAAGGAACAGCTCCTTCTTACCTCCGGGTCATGGTCGATGCTTACACCCCTGCCCGACCACTTCGGTCGGCCACCTCGGGGCGACTGATTGCCTCGTCGCTCAAGGGTCCTGATGGGACTGATGTCAGGACAGCGGAGTCACTGCCCATCTTTCGCCGCAGGCTGAAAACCCACCTCTTCAGGAAACACTACCCTTCCTCTTCGCCTTGCCTAGTTGTTAACTAGTTGTACGAACTCTTGTTTTATTGGATCTTGTTTATTCGATACACTTCTTTGTTTTAGCTCTTGCTCATTTGATTTTCCTATTTTGTCTCATCGGTTTATGAAAGTAGGTAGCTGATATATTGCACTTTTACTTTAGCGCTAGGTATACTCTTGGTTGCTTGTTTTAGAAGAGAATGCACTTAATGCTTCTGGTGATTAGTAGTTTCGTTCCCTACCTATGTTGAATGCACTTATTGTAAGTCGCTTTGGATAAAAGCGTCTGCTAAATGACTGTAATGTAATGTATAACATAAACATACAACAGGACAAAGGTGAGAGAGTCAGCAGGGCACAGCGCTGCAGGGAGTTGCACCCTGGATCCAGCATAAGCTAGAAGTACTTCCTACCAGTGCTTGTTTGCTTTGTGACACCACCATGTCCTTACTTGCATGTGAATACAGAAAATATTAAAAAGGCCTGAATAACGTGTGTTGCAGTGGCTTGATAAAGAACCAATACAGCTCTCCTTCATACTGATATGATTGACCTGTAATCACAGTAGAAAATAGCACAGTGATTCTCAGATTGGGGTCAGGGGACCCCCAGGGGTCCTTAAGGGGGTCCCCAGGAATATGTTAATATAGCATCTAAATCAGCAAGCCGCTATAAACCCTATCAGTTATTTGAAATAGACGATCCACAAGCTTGCAGATCGGCTATCTAAAGAAGACAATTAAGTGAACATTTTGCCGCAGCAAGACAGAATACATGTGTGTGAATAAGAGGAACCCAAGGGGAACTAGAAAAAGTGCTCCTCCGAGCACAGGTCTCCGCCAGGTCAGGTAGGTTATTTTGGCATCCTGGTGGCGCTATAATAGGCCAATGTGAAAAGGGTGCCATTTCTTCCTAGGCCATGCACGGCAATCAGACGCTGCGTTCATGATTTGCGGCATTTTGTTCAAAACAAGCCACTACTGCAAACTTTAGATGTTAATCTTAGCCAATCAGGATGGAATATGAAAAATTAAACAGATCTGTCTTGATCACATGACTATAGAGAGATATAAACAAATGTATTTTATATAAGTCGGCCTCTTGGTGGCGCTATAAAAGGCAGATGTGAAGAATGCAGGGCAAAGGTTTTTCCTTGGCCTCTAGGGAGTGTGTATGCAGAGTTTTATACAGTGTGCAGTTATAGGTAAAAACACGAATCGGCCTGTGTTAGCGCTTTTTAAAATGTTTTAAGTGGCATTTCTTCCTCGGCATAGTGGGAATGTGCGTGCATAGTTTCAGGGAAATTGCATGCTGTGATCATGATTCGAGGCATTTTGTTCAAAACTGAGCACTCCTGCAAACTTTGGAAGCCATTTTTAGCCAATCAGGATGGAATATGAAAAATCTGAAAGACCCGTTTTGTTTAATGACTATAGAGATACTGTGTACCGATTTACCTGACGTTTGGACAGAATCTGTAGGAGTACTGTCAAAAAGCGGCCTCCTGGTGGCGCTATAACAGGCCCATGTGAACAATTTGGGGCAGAGGTTCTGAATTGAATCTATACTTTAAAATCCTAACTCTAAGAGTGTTTAAATGGAACCAAATGGACCCGTGAGGGTCCATTTGGTTCCATTTGTACACCCTCTGTTTGAGAACCACTGCCCTATCATGTACACTAAACAAGAGCATAGCAGCCTAGACATAAATAAATATCTCAGATACAGTAATTTGGTTAGAATCAAGATGCATATTGTCTAAAACACTCATTTGATTTCTCACCATGTCCTCTGCTGTAGCATTTGGCCTATAATCCATGTTACACATTTTAGCCACTCCTTTCATCACCTGGTTGAAAATAGCCGATCTACAAGCTTGTAGATTGGCTATTTGCACACAGGATGAACATGTATTGAACAGCTTTCTGTCTCTGTCAGTCCAAAGCCAATAGGCCTGCACATAATGTAATATCTCAAATAATATGAACACACACCAGGGAAGTGGTTCTCTAAGAGATGGATTTCAACTGCAGCTTTAGCACCACACTGTCATGTTAAATAACTTTACTGATTAACTGTACAGGGTCCCCAGAAAAATGTGTTAATATCTATAGCATCAAAATCAGCAAGCCACATATACCCTATATACATCAGCCATTTGAAAATAGCCAATCTACAAGCTTGTAGATCGGCTATTTTCGCTGACCAACATGCGTCCATAGAAGACATGCTGGCTGCTATGGAATCCAAATTACTGAAATTAGTGACTCACCGAGGAATGAGGGCTGGAAGAGGGCCTCTGGGCAACGGAACCTCTCGTTGCCGATGGTGATGACCTGTCCGTCGGGCAGCTCGTAGCTCTTCTCCAGGGAGGAAGACGAGGACGCGGTGCCCATTTCCTGCTCAAAGTCCAGTGCACAGTTTCTCCTTGATGTCACGCACGATCTCACGCTCGGCTGTTGGGCAGAAGAGGAGAATGAGATTAGTTAACAGAAGGCAATAATTCATATTCTTTAACAACTTGGAATGCCAGCATGCATATTGTGTGGGAACTTAAGCCAAAAATAGCAGATCTATAGCTATTTTTGCCCAAGAGATTTTGGGTAGAAAGTACAGAGCCAGCTCATGTCCTGTTTACCAAGTCTAAAGGGATTAAGTGGTTTAAGTTTGCTTGTGGTGTAAACCGCCGACAGGATGTTGAGGGGTTTTACACCTCTAGCAACAATATAACACTATAAAAGCCTTCTCTAGCTGGTTGCAATGTGTGGCTGAGGGTTTGGCTGGTTTCAAGGTGTTTTTGCCAACCTGTGGTGGTGAAGCTGTAGCCCCTCTCGGTGAGGATCTTCATGAGGTAGTCTGTGAGGTCGCGTACAGCCAGGTTCAACCTGACGATGGCATGGGGCAGAGCGTAGCCCTCGTACATGGGCACAGTGTGGGTCACGCCGTCACCGGAGTCCATGACGATACCGGTGGTACGACCAAGAGGCGTACAGAGACAACACGGCCTGGATGGCCACGTACATGGCGGGGGTGTTGAAGGTCTCGAACATGATCTGAATGAAGAGAGGGTTGGGTGGGTTAGATGATGAGTCACTTCTGTTATCACAAAGAATGAATATTGCTCTAGTTCAGTGGTTCTCAAACCAGCCAGACTAAGTCGGTTATTGTTTTTTCTAAATGTCGGGTTTCGAAAAAAAATCTCGTTCACAACCCAGCCCCACATCTTCCTGCAAGTCCCCAGTTTTTGTTTTCTTACCTGGGTCATCTTCTCCCTGTTGGCCTTGGGGTTGAGGGGGGTTGAGCAGGACGGGGTGCTCCTCGGGGGCCACACGCAGCTCGTTGTAGAAGGTGTGATGCCAGATCTTCTCCATGTCGTCCCAGTTGGTGACGATGCCGTGCTCGATGGGGTACTTCAGGGTCAGGATGCCTCTCTTGCTCTGGGCCTCGTCGCCCAGGTAGCTGTCCTTCTGGCCCATGCCCACCATCACACCCTGGAGAGGAAGAAGAAACACAAAGGTTAACAAACAGCAGGGGGGGGGGGAGAAACACCTAATCTCCATATTTTCACTTTTGTAAATTAATGCCCTACTTGAGCATGCTACAGCGTCACAAAAGTGGCATATCTGCAAGCTTTTTGCCATTTTTGAATCCTGAAAACCAATGTACTTAACATGCAAGCTTGTAGATTGGCTAATTTAACATACAGGACAAAGGTGAGACAGTCAGCAGGGTACAGCACCCAGGGGTCCTTAAGGGGGTTCCTGGGGGTCTCCAGAAAAATGTGTCATTATAACATCAAAATCATCAATAAACCCTATAGTAAAATGCATATTAATTTGGGGGTCCTTCACATGAAAACGTTTGAGAACTACTGTAATGGCACACGTATTGGATGAACATTTTATTCACATAAACAGCTTTGAGTCTCTCTCTGTCCAAAGCCTCAACTCTATTACACTATTTGGGAGCATAATGCACACACAACATCCACAATCATGTAGACTATACATAAAGGCCTACACATAACTAAATGTACATAATTAAAAAGACATAATTGAACAGCTTTCTGTCTCTGTCAGTCCAAAGCCAATAGGCCTGCACATAATGTAATATCTCAAATAATATGAACACACACCAGGGAAGTGGTTCTCTCCACTTCATCAAAATCAGCAAGCCACACCAGCAAGCCACACCAGCCATTTGAAAATAGCCAATCTACAAGCTTGTAGATCGGCTATTTAAAAACATGAAGTGAACGTTTTGGAATATTTGCATACGTTCTGTCTCATAAATAGGAACACACAGTATCCCCTGTCAGTGGTTCTCAAACCTTTTAATTTCAAGGACCCCCAGTTTGAAATGCATTAGACCCCCATTTGATAACATTTTCTATCTCTGGGACCTCCATCTATATTATAAAATCCTATCTCTCAAGAGTGTACAAATGGAACCAAATGGACCCCTGAGGGTCCATTTGATTCCATTTGTACACCCTCAGTGCCCTATAATGTACAATAAACAAGAGCATATGGGCCTAGACATACATAAACAGATCAGATACAGTGATTAGAATCAACATTCTGGACTGTTTGTTAGATTTTATCAGCTTTCAGCCCACTATAATAAAGCCTGCCCTGCATCAGCTATATTAAAATAGCCCTTAAACTGCAGGTTACATACAGCCAAAAACACACTTATAACATCCCAGATTGATCTCATAATGAATCCACTGTAAATCCACCAACTCACCAGGTTATCTGAGCACACAATCGTTTGCTTTAGCGTGTTATAAACTGTCCCCTAGAGCCATTAAACCCCTCTTTAAATAGACGCTAATGCTAACGCGCTAATCTCGCTAGCATCTCCTCCTTTCAACAAATAAGCTACCTTAAACTAAGCTAAATATATTTAAAATCATATTAAATACAAAATCGTCTTCCTTAGGGACTAGGGAGTATATGCTGATCAATGATTATGTCCTATTAGCACAATTGGAGGCATTAAAACGTCTGTTTACAACGTTAGCACAACATTGTAAACAGTAGGTTTAAAAGGCCAGGCGCTCGTTTCTCTCCCAAACCTGGCAACGCCGATGTAAAAATCCACGGCTTGATGTCATCAAAAGCATATTACACATATAAAACATCAAATCTGAGCGTTATTGGGTCCCAACCAGCACAAAGAGACCATCCGTTGGGGCTCGTGTGGCCCATATAGTCCATATAGTAGCTTCTTTTGGGCTTTGTTTTCCCAGACCGGGTCGCTCGATTCTCTCCCACAGTCTGGCAACCGCGGGCCGAGAGAAAGACGTCCAAACCCAGGCCTTAACGTCATCAAAAACACATAAAACATAGAACGGAACGTTATTGGGTCCCGACCGGCACCGAGGGACCCTCGGTGTTTGGTCGCGGGGGTCTGTAACGAATTAAAAAGCGCAGAGCCTCCCTGTCCGTCTAAAGGTAAACAAAGATGGCGGCCGTCGAGAGACCGAGAGAGCCTCGGAGGGGGCGGGGATAGTCAAAGGGAGGGGGCGGGGACAGGCTCTTACCGTCGCCCCCACCCTACCCGTCCCAACGCATGGAAGTCAACGGGGAGCGACTGTGGAACGACTGTACAAAGTTTGCACGACGGTAAACTCGATCCCTGCGGCCAGTTAATACCCTCACAAAAACATGTAGTAATCCTGGTCACTATACTGCCTCCCCCTGGTCAGCCGGGGCGCCTGATGGAGGAGAAGGGAACTGGTTGGAATAACGTGTTCCTTCCACGCGCTATGTCCAACCAGGGAAACTCCCCCCTGTCGGGTGATAAGAAGCGGCCTGCTTGCTCCTCATGCATTGAAGGAGGCATGAGCTTCAGCTTGGGCTCTCCCTAGGCTGGCAGAGGGTAGGTAGTGCCCAGGATTACATAGGCAATTGGCACTGGGTGAAAAAATGTGGGTTACAAAATCGTGGGATAAAAATTATAGAAAAAAAAAAAAAAAGAATGTTTCAGGGGAACCAGAATGTTCCGTCCATTCATGTCGATGTGGTCTGCTCTCTCCGGTACAGTGAGAGGAGGGGGTGTATATAGGCTCTGTGTATATAGGCTCATTATGAAACATATCAAACTCTCTGGCAGAGTTGTGTCCACACAAACATTTCCATGTGACGTGCGGATGTTCACATACAGCTTACTGGTGGTGTTGGCTTGTGAATTAGTTCTTAATTCATACTCCATCGCAAGCGACACAGTCGTGCGATGGAGTATGAATTAAGCTTTAATTATACCATACATAGAGAACCCGGCTCTGGTTTCCATCCATTAAAGACGCACTGCAGTGACATTTTCGGTCATTTTATTTTGAAGGTTCAGTCTAAAACGTCGGCTCAACCGACTCTAAACCAATCAGAAGGTCCCATCCCTTCAGGCTATGGGACGTTGGATCTCAATCACTTCAGCCGTGGGCAACATGGCTAGTGTTTGTTTACAAGTGAGAGAGAGACGGCCAGTGAAGCACGTTTGCTACTACCTGGCTTATTTCTAACCTATAATGTTTTCAGATACATATTTTAGTGTGCAGATGAAGTTTAAAATGAGTAATACACTCATCTTCAATGAGATTCAAAACGGAGTAGCTCTGTAATTGAAATCAGCTGTGTTTGAAGAACGTGCAGCTATGGGAATCAAACAGGTGCATGTAATCAAGATTCATTTATATTCATGAAGGCTGCGTTATGTCATCACGCAGCACGTTTTAGTTTACAGGAAGTAATTAAGATTGGCTTTTTAGGGACTTTAGATATAAAAATACACAAAAATGTTTTTTTTTTCATTTTTTTGGGCATCTATTGTTAGGTGTGCCCATATGATGACCACGGATATGCTCTAAAAGTGTGAAAAACATATTTTTCATTTCACTACACCTTTAAACACAGCAACACTGCTGTGCTAACACTTTTCATGCCTAATTTATGCTCCATCTACGATGGTGTCGCACCCCGGAATTAGCCGATCTTCGGCCATTTCTGGCTTCGTTGTATGACAGAAGTACATATAAATCGGGTTTCATGGTGAACACTAGTAATTGTGAGCAATTCATTTAGTAGATGGTAGTAGCCAGTAAATAACGTTTTGCGCTGTGTCTGGGTGAAAGGTTTAAATTATCACAAGAGTGTGTGTGCATATGTGTGTATTTTAAACACAATGATGACATTATCAGCAGTGCGGAGCGCAATCCTCTGGAGGACTGATCTGAGGCCAGCCAACTAACAATCGTATGATTTTGAGAGGCATCTCTTATTTGCTGCGGTTGACACGTGCACGTGGACGCGCACGCACACGCACACACTCTGATGGAGACAAGTCCATCCAGACATTTCTGAAGTTGAACGGTTGAAGAAGATGGCGCGTCTTCTATCTGGCTATGCAATGTGCCCTGGGGTTGACTCGCTCAGCACTGGGGAGAGGAGAGAAGCCATGATGGTGTCGACCCCAGCCAGAGGCACTCTGGACAACTAGAGGACTTTTATTTTGAAACATTTTGTCCAGTGACAGGGGATAGACTTTTACTTTGATGTACTTCCCCCTTGCAGGGTAGACTTCAGTAGGTTCAGATGTGTTATTGTATTGGCATGGCGTTTTCTTCTTTCTTTCATTCGTTAATAATTTCTTAATTTCTTTCTTTCTTTCTCTATTTTGTTCTTTTATTTCTTCATTTCTTTTCTCTATATTTACCATCTGTTTTTTTGCTTCTCTTCTTTCCCACTTTGTTTTCTTTGAACCCGAGTTGAAAATAAAAGTGTTTTCAGGAACACAATTCTCATTGGGAGTCCTTGATCTCTTGGTTACATGATGTCACCAGCACCAGACCCACTCACCCTCTCTCTCTCACACACACGCACACGCACACACACACACACACACACACACACACACACACACACACACACACACACACACACACACACACACACACACACACACACACACACACACACACACACACACACCTACCTACACACACCTATACACACAGGTTGTATTACTATATTTGGGAGAATATATTTTAGGATGGCAATTTTCTAAATGCCATTTTTACCTTTCTTTTTGGCCATTTTTAACCCGAACCTGGAAGTCAAAGTTATACTTGGTGCGCTGGTGTTGGTGTCACACACCAAAAATAGCAGATCTACAAGTGATCTACACTGTGTGATGCATTGTAAGCTTGTAGATCACCTATTTTTGGTGCGTGACACTGGTGTGCAATTAAGTATAAATCAGCCATCAAATATTTTTTGAGTCCTTGTGAGGACCATTGTCCAAACAATGTCTACTTCTCAAATTCTACTATAGCCTACTTGTGGGGACATTTGGCCCTCACTAGTAGAGTACAAGTACACACACACACACACACACACACACACACACACATATGTTACTGTGTTTGTTTAGTTGCCTGGGTTCCCTGTCATCATTACATACTGTCCTCCGTTCTCTACACTGGCTCCCCGTTGCGGGTCGCATCCAGTTTAAGACCCTGGTGCTAGCCTATAGGGCAGTGAAAGGAACAGCTCCTTCTTACCTCCAGGCTATGGTCGAGGCTTACACCCCTGCCCGACCACCTCGGTCTGCCGCCTCGGGCGACTGGTTGCCTCGTCACTCAGTGGTCCCTCTGGCCGATCTACACGGTCACAGCTTTTCTCTGTTCTGGCCCCACAGTGGTGGAATGAACTCCCCACTGATGTCAGGACAGCAGAACCACTGCCCATCTTTCGCCGCAGGCTGAAAACCCACCTCTTCAGGAAACACTACCCTGACCCTTCATCTTAGCCTTGCATACTTGTTGTCAATTAGTATTACGAGCTCTTGTTTTATTTGATACACTTAATTATTTTAGCTCTGGCTCATTTGATTTTCCTATTTGTCTCATCTGTTTAAGAAAGTTGGTAGCTGATATATACTTTTTTACCTTAGCGCTAGGTATACTCTTAGTCACGTGTTTTAGAAGGGAATGGACTTAAGACTTCTGGTGACTAGTTTCTTTGCCTACCTATGTTGAATGCACTTATTGTACGTGTCTGCTAAATGATTGTAATGTCATGTCCTGCCATAGAAATATATGCCAGCCTTCACCTCACTAACTCTTCATGGTGCCAGTATCTCTGTCGCCTAGAGAATGTTCTCTGTGACCACCTGTTGAATTCTAAAGTGACTTTACTCTAAACTTAATTTAACTACCGGAGCCCATAATTTAGTGTCTGTCTGTCTGTCTGTCTGTCTGTCTGTCTGTCTGCGTGCGTGCGTGTGTGCGTGTGATATTGGAATAAAATGAATAAAATCAGCTGCTAATTTAAAAAATCACACCCAGTGTGAAGTGGGCGGTGTGTGGTCATCACAACATGACTCACTTTAAAAAAAGGATAAATCACTTTTTTTAAAAGTCCATACTGCTATTCATAGGGCTTCACATGTGTCATGTGTTTCGCTAGCCAATCACAGTCCTGAATTTGCAAAGTCAGACAATCACATTACAGTTAGTGGTGATGACACTAGCTGTAATGTGATTGGCTGACTTTGCAAAAGTATCGATTTGCATTAACAAATGTTTTGGTCAGTGTCCAAAACTCACTTATAGGGGGCGGCTACACCGCCCCAAAAATCACACCCAGTGTGAAGTGGGCGGTGTTTGGTCATCACAACATGACTCACTTAAAAAAAAAGGTTCAATTAATTTTAACATATTGCTATTCATAGGGCTATTCACTGGCCAATCACGGTGCAGGATTGGTCAGTGTCCAAAACTCACTTATAGGGGGCGGCTACACCGCCCCAAAAATCACTGGTTTGTGTAATAATGTATTATTTACTTATTTTGATGACGTCATCACGCAAAGACATCACGTCATCATCACAACCATGTAACTGTCCTTCAAAATGACTTAGGCACAAATGTGATTTACCAAGGAATCAATCTGCTTTCTTACAACTTCCTCTTGTAAATTGTTTATCAGCACTATCAGAACCAGATTCGTGTTGGTGAGCGAAATGTTTCACTGGGTGGTACATCTGAATGGAAGAGAAAATAATTTATTCCATCTTGCTGTGGTAGTTGGACACGAGGTCTACTGCTTTGAAGGAGAAAGTAGGAATGATCGGACTGACGTGCATGTCTTCAACACAGTGTCTCTGTGCTGGATGACGTTACCCCCTGTGACAGCAGCTGGAAGAGGAGAACGTCACCTTGAGGTTCCCACCATAAAGAAAAGGCTGTCAGCTATGCTGATTGAACATTCCATCTACATTTTGGGGTTCGGATTTCTTTATGCATTTGATGTCGACACCCACAGATGGTTCAAGCCCAGGGTTTGTGGGAATGTTCCAGAGAATGAGCACTTCCACTCAGCCTGTGTCCTGGGGAAGGCCATATATGCAATGATAGCTGGATACACTAATGTCATCTACAAGTTGGACATCACTACAATGGTCGGGGCTTTAATTAACACCGGAGGCACTTCACCAACTGCTTTCTCGGGTTACTCTGCCACCATCATTGGGACAAAGATGTTTGTATTTGGGGGCAGACAGCGATGGCCTAACAACAACATTAGTGTGTTTGACACAGAGACCAACTGCTGGCTGAGCACTCCTTCTGGACATCTTGTTGCAGAAGTACAAGTACGTGAGGAACATTCAGCCTTTGCCTACAATGGAGAGCTGTACATATTTGGTGGCCAACACGATAACAAGGACTTGAATGATCTGTGGAAATTCAATCCAGAGACCTTCTCCTGGAAGAAGGTGGAGCCCAAGGGAAAAGGCCCGTTTTCAATGTATGGAATGTTATGTTGCATGGTGGGAGATCGTATCATCATCTTTGGAGGATACAAACGATGCTTCTTCAACTCATCCAAAACGTTCTCAGCGCCTGTTTGCACTGATAAACTGTTCATGTTAGATTTGAGGCCTAGTCTGAAGACATTATGCAAGCTAACAGTTATTCAGTACAATCTGGAGCAGTCAGGACTCCCACACAACATCAAGTGGGAACTGGCAAAACTGAAAAAAATGGAAAAACCGAAACTGAAAGAAATGGTTCTTCGATTTGTGCGGCGAAATGAATTTCTTTTGAATGAATATTACGGCTTTAATCACATAGAAAGAGTAATTCGAAGATGGCGAGAGAGGAGTAGCTTGGAGTTCGCTCTCTACAGTCAGTCAAAATAACTTGACAAAAACAGAACCAGAATGGAAAAATAATGAAAAGAAACGAATAGGAGACACAGATGAAGCCGTAGGAACACCCGAAGATATACAGCAGAAGAATAAAATAACGAAAACATTGACGACGACGGAAGGATAGTGAGGAAGACTTGGATGAGAAAATGGACGAGGGCTTAGCTGAAATACTGCGTGCTGGACTCGACAATATAACTAAAGAACTACAATCTTTCAGGCAGGAAATACGGCAGGAGCTGTTGTCGTTTAAAGAAGAAATGAAAAAAGAAATGAAGGAGGAAATCACAAGTTTTCGCATTGAGGTGGACCGCCAGCTGCAAAAACACGATGAAGAGTTAGCGACGCTGAAGGCGGGTACAAACAAAACCCAAATGCGCTTATCGGAGATAGAGGACTGTAGTGGGAGCGGACGAGGCGATGATGGTTCTGGTGGAATTACAGGCAAGGCAACTGGACGCTGAGACGAGGGGAAAACGCAACAACATACGCGTGTTTGGACTCGTGGAGGGGACCGAAGGGGCTTCAGTAGTGAAATATATGGAGCGACTGTTTCAAACGGAGCTTGATTTGCCTGAAGGGACCCAACTTCAAATACAAAGGGGACGCAGGGCTCCGAACGACCGATCAACCCGTCTGCTCCACCCCGGTCCATTGTGATGAACTTTCTTCAATTCGAGACGAAAGAGATGGTGCTTAAAAAGGCCTGGGAAACGAAGATTCTAGTGGGAGACAAGTGCCTAGGCTTCGATCACGATTATCCACCTGAGGTTGTCCGCATCAGGAAAGAGTACCTAAAACCATAAATCCTAAAAAAAAAAAAGGAATCCGTTTCCATACACCTTTCACGAAGATGAGGGTCCACTGGCTTGATGGGATGAAGATCTACAAAAGTGCGTAGGAAGTCACCCGAGCCAAGAAGGAGAGGGGCTACATGGATGGAGATCCGAGCGGGGAACGAGACACTGAATCGCCGTCGCAGGAAGGTGGGAACTGGCAAAACTATACCGAAACTGAAAGAAATGGTTCTTCGATTAGTGCGGCAAAGTATATTTCTTTATAGGGAATTTATCGGGTATAATCGCTGTTAAGAATTTACTTCATTAAATGTATCGATCTTCAATTAATTACGGGGTGTGATGGCTGACTCAGCAGCCACACACCCCGTAATTAATGATCAGTCCAGTTTCTGTTTAGTTATTTAGTTTGATTTCATTTATTTTGAGCATATTTTTTTTTTGTTATCTGTTAAATCATTTATTTTCAACAAAGAAATGCAAAAAGAGAACAATATTTTAAAACCAACAAAGTTTCCTTGTGTCTCTCCAACTCGGTCCCTGACAGATGGTGGCAGTGGTGGGACTACGCTGGAGAGCACAGGTATATATATTTTTTCCAATACATTTTTCCCCCCCAAACCCTGATGAGCCATGAATCGTGGCAGAGGAGGAAGAGGACCACCAACACCATTACAGGAGGAGGAGGAGGGTAGTCCATACTCTGGAGGGGACACTGAGGAGATCAGCCGAGAGCCAACACTGGCAGACTTGGCCGATATTGTTCAGGCCCACATGGCAGGTGATGAACCTGGTCCACAGCCCGAAGCAACAGTGTCTCCAGAGGGTTCTCCAGACGTCGCTACCTCAGGTCGGTTTCGGTTCTCTCCTAGATTGGAACTAGAAAAGGTGCTCCTCTGAGCACTGCCAGACCCCTAGTAGTTGAAATCTGAAGATACGTCACGCGAAGCTTGGCCAAGGAAGCTTGGTAGGAAAAGAGGGACAGACCGACCGACCGACAAAGCCTCATGTAGGCCGACCCCCTGGGTCTGGCAAAAACTAACAGAGTGATGATAGTGAACACTTTCTGATAACTTTGAAAAATAAATCATCAGCATGGAGATGGCCAACCTCACACCACACTGGTAGTGTGTTGTGAGGGGGGGTTGTTGGTGAGCAGCTGCTGACCTGGTAAATGGCTTGTGTCGTCCCTTGCCTTGGACATGATGGACGTGATGGACGTGAGGGACGTGAAGCGAGAAACGTGAAATGTGAAGTGAGAAATGTGAAGTGAGAAGTGTGAAGTGTGAGGGGATCCAGACTGACCATAAAGCCCTCCAGTGGATGCAGCTGATGAAAGACACCAATGGCCGCCGCATCACAAGGTGGTACCTGGCCATGCAACCTTTCCGCTTTACAGTGCAGCACATCCCCGGCAAACTCAACGTGACTTCAGATTACCTCTCTCGCTGTTTCAGGAGAGCTCCGAAGGGGGGGAGTGTGTGATGGCTGACTCAGCAGCCACACATTGAGACTAATTGCTGTGGGAAGCTGTGACAGAAATGGAGATGATGGGCTGGCCAAAGGAATGGGAATCAGCTGCTCCATATCTGAGGGTAGAAACCAAGTCTGATGCACTGGTTAAATTGAATACAGTTCAGCACCCTATTGAAAAAAGCAGTAACATCATCGTGATCACCAATTACTAACAACAAGGCCTGCAGACTGATCAAAATATACACAAGTTGTAGTTTCATATTTAATTTCTGTAGCTACCTTATGACTTCTAAATTGTTCAGCAAACATTTTTGTTTAGCTATGAAATGCCACACTTCCGGTTTAGGTCATACCTCCCGCATGCTCTAGAGTAGAATATATTATATAAATACGATATATATATATATAAATTATATATTATATTTTCTTATGCATCTAGTGTAGCATTTACTAATACTATATAACATGACATAAAATGGTATGTTAAATATACATTAATATATTAAACATACATATTAAATTGTTCCATCGTAAAACAATTTGATAAATTGAAACCTATGTCACTGATAATATTTATAAGAACACATATCCTGACAGCTATGGTAAAGTCAAAGTCAAATAAAATAAAGGTTTGCTTTATTTAAATCAAAATGTTATCCCCTTCGTCACAGTTGAAATGATTCATGAGGCATTACCAAAGATTGAAATGATTCATGAGGCATTACAAAGATCCACAAACATGCACAGGCTAATGGACAAAAATAATGGACAGTTTTTATTTTATTTTACTTGTTTTACAATGGAACAATTGTCTATGTCAGACCTGAGCTTTTGTTCTGAATTTTATAAATATGAATATAATTAATATAGAGTGGATTTTCATTTTTTTTCTTTATTTAACATAAAACAAATATATTACTGCGAGATTAAATGATACAATGTTATAACACTTCAAAACAAATTATCCATAATTCACTAAATAATCACCATTAAATCTCTTCAAATTTATTTAATAAAACGGTTAAAAACTGTTTTTATTAAAGAGGTGGTGGCATGGTTTTGCACTTTTTCTGTTTTTCATGTGTCTATGAGGTTGATAGAACTTCATTAAGCCCCCTGGTGGTGTTTTTATGGTGTTTTATGTCTTCTCTGACTATTTTGAGTTTCTACCTGGAGGCTGAAAACTTGAGGGTCAAACGTGCCAATAGAGAAACAGCGCTTTAGTGACATAGTAAAAACATACCCTCCCCCTCATTATCATAACGCAACAGGTGTGGGCATGAGGAGGAGGAGGGACTAGGACAGGTGGGTGGTGCTAAGGTGGCGGAGGAGGTGTTAAGGTGAGAACCAGGTAATCTTAATGAACTGGAGGTGTAATAGAGTGATTTGATTGAATATATAATTGCATAGTATTTCTAAATCGGCTAGTATTGTCTGTCGATGACCTGCGCTCTGGGATCGATTGCTCATGGCTGAGTTCAATATACAACCTGTGAATGAGAGAAGACGTCTGTGTATTGTTTCTTTATATTTATATATATATATATATTACTCCCCTGTTTGAGGTAACTATATGAGCTAAATGTGATCCGATGGATACAGATGGTGTCATGCTAGACCTGCACTCTGTGCTTTATGTATTGTGAGGAATGAACAACGTTCTTAGTGTTTGTAGGGGTTTCACTGAGCTAAAATAGCCACATGAGCTAAGTTAAGCTAACGTAGCACGTTGTTGTCTGTAATGCTAACGTAGCACGTCGTTGTCTGTAATGCTAAAGTAGCACGTTGTTGTCTGTATTGCACTGTAAATGTTCCATGTGCATTACATTTATGTTGGTTAAAACCACACTACTACTTCATTGGTGGGATATGCTAATGTATGAAGAAAAGATAAGAAATGTGAAACGTGGCATTGAGTTAAAAGTATTGGTATAAAATGAATGAATGAAAACAGTTAAAAATGGTCAATATTAATACATGCTTACCTATATACAGTATTACCTGGGGGTTCTGGAATGGAAGCTATGTGAAACAATGTTAATGATTACCTATATACACTTGCCTGGTTCTATGATGGTGAAGATGGAATGTATCTGTTATTAGCTCCGACGGAACCTCTCCCTCCGCTGTATAGCTCCGAGCTATACAGCGTACAGCGGAGGGAGAGGTTCCGTAGGGGCTAATCTGTTATGTGATAATTTAAGGGTAAGAAGTCAACTGACTGTAACGGGATAGATATGTCACTTGTTAAAAATATTATTGAATGTGTGGTGAAACCCCTTACACCTGTCTGCAACCAATCTTTGACAACTGGTGTTTTTCCGAGTGAAATGAAAACTGCAAAAATTATTCCAATATATAAAGCTGGGGACAAACATATATTCTCAAATTACAGGCCAATATCTCTACTCCCTCAATTCTCCAAAATATTAGAGAAAATATCCTATAAAAGGCTTGATGATTTTATTACAAAACAAAATATTTTGTGTGACCAACAGTATGGATTTAGGAAAAATAGGACCACCACACTAGCTTTGTTAGATTTCGTAGCTGAAATAACAACAGCTATTGAAAATAAACAATATGCTGTAGGTGTTTTTCTGGATCTTAAAAAAGCTTTTGATACTGTAAATTATGAAATATTGTTAACTAAACTTGAAAGATATGGGATACGAGGTATGTCACTCACTTGGTTAACCAGTTATCTACCCAACAGGAATCAATATGTGCAACTTATGGACTGTAAATCAAAACAAAAGCAGGTTAAGTGTGGGGTCCCTCAGGGCTCAATATTAGGCCCTTTGTTGTTTATCTTGTATGTCAATGATATGTGTAAGGTTTCCAGGTTACTCAAGGCTGTAGTTTTTGCAGATGACACAAACCTGCTATGCTGTGGGGATGACCTGGAACAACTACTGGATACTGTGGGTATTGAAATGTGCATTACATTTATGTAAGGATGTTACATCCATGTGCATTACATTTATGTTGGTTAAAACCACACTACTACTTCATTGGTGGGATATGCTAATGTATGAAGAAAAGATAAGAAATGGGAAACGTGGCATTGAGTTAAAAGTATTGGTATAAAATGAATGAATGAAAACGGTTAAAAATGGTTAATATTAATACATGCTTACCTATATACAGTATTACCTGGGGGTTCTGGAATGGAAGCTATGTGAAACAATGTTAATGATTACCTATACACTTGCCTGGTTCTATGATGGTGAAGATGTATCTGTTAGGTGATAATTTAAGGGTAAGAAGTCAACTGACTGTAACGGGATAGATATGTCACTTGTTAAAAATATTATTGAATGTGTGGCGAAACCCCTTACACATGTCTGCAACCATTCTTTGACAACTGTTTTTCCGAGTGAAATGAAAACTGCAAAAATTATTCCAATATATAAAGCTGGGGACAAACATATATTCTCAAATTACAGGCCAATATCTCTACTCCCTCAATTCTCCAAAATATTAGAGAAAATATTCTATAAAAGGCTTGATGATTTTATTACAAAACAAAATATTCTGTGTGACCAACAGTATGGATTTAGGAAAAATAGGACCACCACACTAGCTTTGTTAGATTTCGTAGCTGAATCTTAAAAAAGCTTTTGATACTGTAAATTATGAAATATTGTTAACTAAACTTGAAAGATATGGGATACGAGGTATGTCACTCACTTGGTTAACCAGTTATCTAACCAACAGGAATCAATATGTGCAACTTATGGACTGTAAATCAAAACAAAAGCAGGTTAAGTGTGGGGTCCCTCAGGGCTCAATATTAGGCCCTTTGTTGTTTATCTTGTATGTCAATGATATGTGTAAGGTTTCCAGGTTACTCAAGGCCGTAGTTTTTGCAGATGACACAAACCTGCTATGCTGTGGGGATGACCTGGAACAACTACTGGATACTGTGGGTATTGAAATGAAAAAGTTACAGAGTTGGTTTGACACAAATAAACTCACACTAAATTTAAGTAAAACAAAATATATTATATTTGGAAACCGTCCGACTAACACAGATACAAATCTTACATTAAATAATATAGAAATAGAAAGAGTAAATGAAATAAAATTTCTTGGAGTGATTATAGATAATAAACTAAGTTGGAAACCACATATAATGTATATCAAATCAAAAATTTCAAAGTCATTAGCAGTATTATATAAAGTAAAAGACCTTATAAATCAGTCATCATTATATACTTTGTATTGCTCCTTCATACTCCCATACATTATTTACTGTGTGGAGGTGTGGGGCAATACATATAAAACAAACACAGATCCAATCTTTATTCTTCAAAAAAAAGCAATACGAATTGTAAACAATGCAGATTATAGAGAATCAACTAACCCGCTCTTTATTAAACTGAAAACACTGAAATATAACGACCTGGTTGATTTCAAAACCATCCAACTCATGTACAAAATAAAAAAATGATCAATTGCCAAACAGTATCCAGAGGTTGTTTGAGTGGAGGGAAAGTAATTATTATTTAAGAGGAACACTTATGTTTAAAAGACATTTTGTAAGAACAAACCTAAAGTCACATTGTATAACAGTTAAAGGTGTGGAATTATGGAACACCAGCAGCGAAGAACTAAAGAACTGTAGTACCTTACCTAAGTAAAAAAAAATGTATAAGAACAACATATTGACAGGATACCGTAATATGCTGTGAAGTTGTTTTGTTGCTTTTGTATTTATTTTTCATTTTTGGGGCGGTGTAGCCGCCCCCTATAAGTGGGTTTTGGACACCGACCAAAAAATGTATGTACCCCCTAACCCTTCCATTGTTAATGCAAATCGATATTTTTTTCATATCAGCCAATCACATTACAGCTAGTGTCATCACCACTAAGTGTAATGTGATTGGCTGACTTTGCAAATTCAGGACTGTGATTGGCAGCGAAACACATGACACATGTGCAGCCCTATGAATAGTAGTATGGACTTTAAAAAAAGTAATTTAACCTTTTTTTAAAGTGAGTCATGTTGTGATGACCACACACCGCCCACTTCACACTGGGTGTGATTTTTGGGGCGGTGTACCGCCCCCTATAAGTGAGTTTTGGACACTGACCAAAACAATTGTGTACCCCCTAACCCTGCCATTGTCAATGGAAATCGATCCTTTTTCTAAGTCAGCCAATCACATTACAGCTAGTGTCATCACCACTAACTGTAATGTGATTGGCTGACTTTGCAAATTCAGGACTGTGATTGGCTAGCGAAGTACATGACACATGTGCAGCCCTATGAATAGCAGTTTGGGCTTTAAAAAAAGTCATTTATCCTTTTTTTAAAGTGAGTCATGTTGTGATGACCACACACCACCTACTTCACACTGGGTGTCACAATAGTGACATAGTGCTCCAATTTCACATCCTGTGATTGGCTAATCTAAAACCATTTTGATGTGAAAGTAGTATATTTAACTGAGATGTTGTGTATTTCATGAGATCAGTGAAAAATAATCGCAAAATCACTATGGTTAAAAATCATGTTGTGATGACCACACACCGCCCACTTCACACTGGGTGTGATTTTTTTTAATATATTTGACCATTATCATGAAATGGTTAAAAAGAAAACATATATATATATTTGAGACTATGTATATGTATGTACTGTATATGTAAACATATATAGTTACAATAGGGGTAGAGCCAGATAAGCTTAGGCTTCTTTCTACTCCTTTTCGAACAATTAAGATTTTATTATAAAGGTGAAAATGATTATGCATCACCACATTTTTTAATGTTTTATTGTACTTTTGAGTTATCGTTTTCTGTATTTTACTTCTTTTTCTTGTATGTTCTTTTTTTTTTTTTTTTACCTTGAAACAGTTCCTATGGGAGGAGTTGATGGTTTAACTCCGCCCACCATCAGCTCATATAAAGTTAATATGGGCCCCATATTAAGTCAGATAAAGGAATCTGCAGCATGCCAAATAACAAATTCATATTACCAAATGAGGAAGTTTGGTGACAATTGTCATGGAAATGTTCTTAAACTAAACAAATCTGACCTCTTAAGCTTGGTGCTGAGGGTGCAAGAGGGAATTAACTCTTAATCAATAATAGCACTAATAGCCAGTGGTGCACAACACAGCTATAGGTGGTGTGTTTCATGAAGATGAATAGTTAGGAAAAATGATGAACCACTACTGCAGTGGAGAGCAGGAACAATGTTGAGGTTCCTGAAAACAGCATTCATGTAAGCAACACTACCGGTACTATGCACGATATGCAACAATTATCTGACCCCTTATTGGATGATGGAAACCATGGAATTCAATTATTACGGGGCCAGAGCTCAGCTCTGGACCTGTTTTGTTATTGGCAGTATTCTGTCACTTCTTCTTTTTCTTCTTCTGCCACTTTTCGCAGTTCTGGCTGAACCGTGCAGTCGCTTTTTACGAAACTCGGCCATATGGTAGATGGTCATGAAAAACGATCAAGAAATAATTCTCACAATCTTTCGTCCAAAGGTGGCGCTATAGCACTCAATTGAAAATGGCAACTTTGAACAGGTACAACTCATGTCCTGTTTGACCTACAGCCATGAAACTTGGATACACATATGCGTCTCCTCATGCTGAACAACTTTCACCCTCTGACTTTTGACCTCTGACCTTTAGATCTCCCACCATTTTGAATTATATGAAAAACAGTCATTGGCTCCTAACTTCTGCATTTTTTCACTTATGGAAAATCCGTTGGAAATTTTTGTAGGCAGTGGTCCAAAGTTCAAGTGTTAAACGTTTCGTGCAGATTGCTCCAAAATCCTAGGATTCCATAGATTTTAACTATTGCAGTTTTATGAAAATTATTCATCTGCGCCTAAAACATACATGCAGACTCACATTTCTTTGAAACTTTGCAGAAATGTACAGGGTCATTCCAAATATCACTGAAACCAATCTTACTCCAATTGGCCAAAGGGGGGCGCTATAGCAATTTTTTGAAAATGCAGACTTTAAACAGGCGTAAGTCATGCCTCGTTTGGCCAAAAGTCGTGAAACTCTCTTACACATGTGCCTTGACTCATGAGCAACACACGTATCGATTTGACCATTAAGCTCCGCCCTTAGATTTTCCGCAATTTTGAGCAGTTTGAAAAATACTTGTTTTTGCCAGTTCTGGCTTAACCGTGCATACGCTTTTTACGAAACTCGGCCATATGGTAGATGCTCATGAAAAACTACCAGGAAATAATTCTCACACTCATTCGTCAAAGGGTGGCGCTATAGCACTCAATTGAAAGTGCCAACTTTGAACAGGTACAACTCATGCCCTGTTTGACCTACAACCATGAAACTTCGATACACACATGCGTCTCTTCATGCCCGACAACTTTTGTGGTCTTTTGACCTCTGACCTTTAGATCGCCCACCATTTTGAATTATATGAAAAACAGTCATTGGCTCCTAACTTCTGCATTTTTTCACTTATGGAAAATCTGTTGGAAATTTTTGTAGGCAGTGGTCCAAAGTTCAAGTGTTAAACGTTTCGTGCAGATTGCTCAAAAATCCCAGGAGGAGATAAATTTTAACTATTACAGTTCTATGAAAATTATTCATCTGTGCCTAAAACATACATGCAGACTCACATTTCTTTGAAACTTTGCAGAAATGTACAGGGTCTTTCCAAATATCACTGAAACCAATCTCACTCCAATTGGCCAAAAGGGGGCGCTATAGCAATTTTTTGAAAAGGCAGACTTTAAACAGGCATAAGTCATGCCTCGTTTGGCCGAAAGTCGTGAAACTTGCTTACACATGTGCCTTGACTCATGAGGAACACACGTATCGATTTGACCATTAAGCTCCGCCCTTAGATTGTCCGCAATTTTGAGCAGTTTGAAAAACACTTAAACCCAGGATTTTTCAGCTATTTGCGTGAAACTGTATCATCTGAGTGATCTCCTTTTTCACAGTTACTTGTCTGTTGGGCCAATGGCGTCTCACTTAAATGAATGCCTCACAATCTCAAGGTCGCCAGTTCAAGCCTCACTTGATGCAGACTTAATTTAAGTTGAATTGCAAACAACATGACTGTATCAATGAATACATGTGCAAATGGTAAAGATAACCTGAAATGCTTATTTGAGAGTACGTTTTTTCAACGTATGACATACTTTATCTGAAAATAGCTGATCTACAATCTCACAACTTTTCATGGTTTGTGAGCTTGTAGATCGGCTACTTTCACTAGTTTTGGTTCTGAGGAGATGTACAATTTCTTCATTGGTAAATGGTTTGTGAACGAGTGATCTTAGTGTTAGTGAAACAGGGGCTTGGTTCATGAAAGAAGGCAAGAGTTTATGATCTTCAACAGACAATATCAGCCTGGACAAAGCTATAGCACTATAGGTAGTGTTGCAGCCTATTAGTCTGAAGGTTGAGAGTTCGAATCCTGTTAATGGCAGTAGGTTGAGATGTCCAATCAAACCATTATGTTTCCATCTCTCTCTCTCATCAATCTATTGTTTCCATGTCACTCTCTCTCTCTCTTCAATCTATTCCGTTTCCATGTGTCTCTCTCTCTCTATTCACTGGCCCGTATTATCGCTGCTTGCAGCTATATTTTAGTATTAGTATTTGAATCCCACCCAGCTGGTGTTCACACTGGGAACATGAGCTCCCCGTCGGACAGGATGTTCCGGTTGTCCGGCAGGCGGTTCTTCCTCACGGTGCTGTGGCTCTGTGTGTTCGGACGTGTGCCTCGCAGGACATCGACTCAATGGTAAAACATCGCCGATCAAACAATACCGAACTATTCTTTCTGTCAACTGGGGCTGATAAATATATCATTGTCGTATCATTATCTAGATCAGGGGCCTTCAACGTTTTTCAGCCAAGGCCCCCCCTAGCTGAGAGAGAGATGAAGTAAGGACCCCCTCTATATTGTATAAAATGGTGTTGCTTTTTTTCCCTCTACACCTAAACCGCCTTGCACTGCGAGGCGTTGTGAGCTTGTAGATCTGCTATTTTTGGCTAAAGCTCTCCTCAGAAATGGGATGCTTAGTGGTTAACGTAAAAAATATCATATCACACAAAGATTTGGCGGCCCCTATGTAGTAACTCTGAGGACCCCCTAGGGTTTAATTGTACAACTTACCAGCGTAGTTCAATTAATTTGTGTCAACCAAAAACGGGGCTAAAAGTGACAAATATTGAGACCAATATCACTTTGTACAAAAATGCATAATGTGCCAATGCTACATTATTTTGTGAAATAAATGGGTTATATTTCACTGATAGTTATACTGTTCTTGTACTAAATTATATTAAAATGTAATCATCCTTCCTACCCTGGCATTTGGCCTTTGTGCCCTCAGACAATTGACAAACACCAGCCTAAAATGACAAAATTCCAGGTGTACACATATATATATATATATATATATATATACAGTATATACACTGTTTCTGGTTCCACTTCAAAATAGTCAATGCATTTTTCCCATTGACATTTCCAAAAATATTTATATCAATTATTTTAAGCCTAGCCATCCAGGGTCCTGGTGAATCATTACCATAAAACGTTTAATTCTGTGATAATTTTTTTTGGAAAACGAAGGGTATTTATTAAATATAGTATATCATGTAATTAAATATAAAATTAAAATAAATCACAGGAAAAAAATGTTTTATGGTCATGATTCACCAGGATTCACCACCTCTGGATGGCTTGATTCTAGGCTGACATGAATTGATATAAATATTTTTGGAAATGTCAATGGGAAAAATGCATTGACTATTTTGAAGTGGAACCAGAAAATGGCCGCCACTGCAATGCCCTATAAGGCATGCACACACCCACTTCTTTGTTCCTGTGTGTCTCCAGAAATGGCTGAGACGGTTTGGCTACCTGCCCCAGGCCAGTACAGAGCAATCTGCCATGATTTCTGCTGATACCCTGTCTGATGCCATCAGTGACATGCAGAGGCTCTACAACCTGGAGGTCACTGGACAGATGGACCACCAAACCATCACGTATGCTAGCTCCTCCTATTGGCAATAATGTGTGATAATGCTTGTTTCCATTGTGGTCCATTGTACAGTACATTGAGGTCAATTGAGGGTGATGTTTTTTGCTCCAAGGGTTTCAGATTTACTGGAAATATTCCCATTTATGTCCCAAACCACATTTAAAGAAATGCTGACTTAAAGGGATACTAGGTAACTTCGCAGATCTGTGTTTGTACACCCCCCCTTCCCTCTCCCCTCTTTGACAGGTATCAAAGTGATTGCTGTCTCTGATGCATTCATTGATTAGAGAGAGCACTAACGAAGTTGACACTTTTATGGCCCTATCAATCAACTCAATGCACAACCCCTTCGAAGTTCAAAGCGATCAATTAAGGACTCCGACCTCTCCCCCCCACAGACTTTTCAGTCCCTGCAAAGGGATGAATGTCAATACAAACAGTGGAATGTCAACAAAAACAGTGGAACGAAACCAAAATACAGCCAGAGGGATGTGTCTTTCTGCAGGAAAGGAGATATATATATATATATATATATATATATATATATATATATATATATATATATATATATATATATATTTAAATGTAGTCTCAAAGTTACCTAGTATCCCTTTAAAGTCAGCATTTACACTGAGACACATCACTAAAGGTACAGACACTTCAGCCAAAATCGTATCGAACAGTCGTGCAGTTCCACTGCAGTATGTATTTTCTGTAATATCTCCTTCTCTCCACCTTCCTCTCCCCTTCCCTCAGAGCCATGAAGCAACCTCGCTGTGGCGTTTCTGACAAGACTGAATCCAAGTTATCCAACAGCAGACGGCAGAAACGCTACGCTCTGGGGGGATACAAGTGGGACAGGAATCATCTCACTTACAGGTAAAAAGGAAAGTTCTGTTACTGACATACTGTAATTTTTCTATGTATAAGGTTGCTGTATTGATATGTGTGAAAATGATGTTGTGTTGTACTATGTAGACTGTACATACATACTATGTATATGCACTATGTAGATGTGGAGCATATGCCGAGTGTGCATCCATATATGTTCTTATATTTGTCCTGCACCTGGACACTTAAGTGGATGTGCATACACTTTCTCCTTTATGAATGGTTACCACACGATTTGCCAACAGTTTGGAGACTTACCTAATCTTGACCAAGACTTGCTGAGTTCTAGGCCAAATCCAACCAAAACCTGTGGAATATTAGGTTTCTGCATTCCTGTGGGGTTACTGTGGGGTTTAGGGAATTAATATTCCAGTTGGACAGCTCATTATTCTTATTTTCTCTCTCCTTCTCTCTTCCCCTGCCTCTAGTATCCAGAACTATTCAACTAAGGTTGGAGAAGATGAAACATACAAAGCCATCCGGAAGGCCTTAAAAGTCTGGGAGGAGGTCACCCCATTGACCTTTGAGGAAATCCCGTACGAGGAAATAAAAAGTGGACGACGCAATGAGGCCGACATCATGATGTTGTTCCCCGCCCGTCCTGTCCATGGTGACGGGGCGGTTTTTGATGGGCCAGGAGGGGTCCTGGCTCATGCCTACTACCCTAATGATATGTTAGGTTCGATAGCAGGTGATCTACACTTTGAATCATGGGAGTCATGGACAATCGTTAATCAGGATCTGGAAGGTAAGTGAAGGCGGTGACATCTAGCCTGGTATCCCCCCCCCCCTTCCGGAAATCTCATTTGCATTTGATTTCAGCAATCGGTCCGGTCTGCAGACCTGTATGGGCAATTTGGCTGTGGGCAGCAGCTGGGCGGGAGTAATACCGTTGACTGACAACCCCTTCAGCCAATCAGCAGTCCGTTACAGCACCACCAGAGCAATGTGACGCAGGGGGACTTTTGAAAGGGCCATGCCGAAAATAGGTTGCCTTATTCGGATACATGCGTGTCACTGCCCGCCCCTGCCAGTTCTCTGATTAAAAAAAATAAATAGGCTCTGTCATGATTAATTGACCACATGTATGAAGTTAAACAACTAAATTCTATCCGAACGATATGTTAAAAGTAAATTCCGTGCCTCAAAAAAGAAGTTTGAGAGCGTTTTGAAATTTTAAAAGAGATGAAAACAGCCGACTGAATTTCAATTATTACCCATTTCGGTCGGCTGCACTCGGTTCCATCCGGATTCACTCGGGTTCCACACCTGATTGGCCTACCTCCGCTGTCAATCACAGAACAATGAGCGAGGACGCTGATTGGTTCATGCTATGAACTCCGCAGAAACGCCCAGACAGGTCTGCAGGCCAGACTCACTCCTGATATCAAATGGAATTGAGATATCATTTTAAGGCTAATTGGAGTTGGTCACAGCCCAGTCAGCTCCTGTACATCATCTAGTATTTGCCAGGCTCCTCTCCTCAGCTTCAAATCCCTCCACCCCATGTTTTTGTCCCACCCTTCTTCCTGTTTCCATCCATCCATCCATCCATCCATCCATCCATCCATCCATCCATCCATCCAGGTACCCATAATCTGTTCCTGGTAGCAGTCCATGAGCTGGGCCACAGCCTGGGTCTGGAACACTCCAACAAGAAGGAGTCCATCATGTTTCCAAAATACCAGTGGATGGACACTGACAACTTCCAGCTGCCAGAAGATGACCTTTCAGGGATTCAAGACATCTACGGTGGGTTTACCGTACTGTAGATGTCATTACCTGGATTTGGTACACAAAGTTGTTCCACATCTGACTCAACTCTAGCTAAAGACTAGAAAAAACGGGTGGACAATTAATAATGCTAAATAGTGGATAGAGGATGACATTAGTGCTGTAGCCTTAGCGAATCCACAATAATTTGGTCCCCACTCTTTTGGGATGTTTGTTATTATTTGCACATACATTAAATGTGTCCTCTGCACTTTATCCTAACTATAAGAAGCAGTGAATGCTATTAATACAGCACCCAGGGAGCAGTTGGGGGTTACGTTTCTTTTTCAGGGTCAGTTTTGATGCGGGCCGAGGACCTTAAGGGCTTCTCTACCTAATCACTGGTCCTTGTGTATACTCTCTCCATCCATGTACTTCTTCCTGCCCTGTCCTCTACCATCCCAGAGGTGACCTGCTACACTGGCAATGGCGCAAACTATCGGGGAGGGGTTGCCAAGACGATCTCTGGCAAAACCTGCCAGGGCTGGTCGGCCCAGACACCTCACAACCACGACCGCACGCCTGAAAACAATCCAAGCAAGTATGAACACCCAGCCAAATATCTACCTATCTACAGTATCTATTAGGGGTGTGCCGATACACAAATTTCACGATACAATACACAATATTGGGCTTACGATATTGATACCATACGATATATGGCACTTTATTATTATGAAAATCTATGGGGGGGAAAAAACGCTTATGAAAATATATGGGGGGAAAAAGCAAATGCAAACAAATACTTCTGCTTTTGCAAAAAAATATATAATTGCAATTTTCTTTTTAAACGCCAAAACGATACATATCGTCACAAAAACGTATTGTGATATATTAAGGGACGATATATCGGCACACCCCTATCTATCCATCTGTCTGTCTGTCTGTCTACATACTACCTACTGTACTTACGGTATCTACTTACATATGTTTGTCAGAGGCCTGGACAACAACTACTGCCGTAATCCAAACAATGAGAGGATGCCATGGTGCTACACCACTGACTCAAAGACACTTTGGGAGTTCTGCCAGGTCCCAAAATGTGATGTTTCTCGCAAGCCAGGTAGCTTTTACCACTTAAGTTCATGACAATGCTTTCAATTGATTCTTTTTAGGACATTTCTGTTGAGACAAATAACAAACACTCATTTCTCTGTAACTATGATCAAGCTTACAGTTTACTGCTCTGTTACCAGAGCATACTTGCGGAGTTGAGTGGAAGCGGAGCGGGACGGGACGATTTTTTACATAGTGGGGAGCGGGTTTATAAAAAGGTAGGAGCCAACGTGGAGCAAGGACCGCTTGCCGCTCCAAGCCACTCCGGTCAGGGGCCGTGCACCACATGTTTGAACGCGCCCGGTCGCACAGACAGACTAAAATAAATCCAGATGTGCACAGCGCACGTCCCTGATCAAGATTTAATTCAAATGTCTCCGTAATCCACACAAGTATGTTTATAAATACCTTGTGTCAGCTATGTTATATCACTAGCCAGTCAAAGGAAACGATTTGAAACGTGCTAAAAGTGACAGCTTTTGGCTGAACAGTGACAGATTTTGGCATTTCCCACCGATCCACTCCGCTCGTATACTCTGTTATGTCTGTTACTGATCATCAGTAGTAACAGTATCACTGTCTCAGGGAAAGACAAGTGTGATTCCATTCATCAAGACACATCCTGGTTGCATTGAAACTACGGTTCCTGTAGATTGCAGCTCTACAAGCTCAAGAGTTTTAGGCCTCATGCAGTAACATTCTCTTATACTTCACTTATATTTGCTCTTTTGTCCATTATGAGGAATTCATAATAATAATAATAACTAAGGAGCTCAGGTCTCCGCCAGGACGAGTTGCCTAGCCAGGCCCGCAAACCAGGCCCGCAAACTGGGGCCACTTGGAATGGGATCTGAAAAATCTGACACATACATCTTGATCACATGACCCAAGAGACAAGCTGGGAACCCATAGTAAAACAAAAACGGAAAAAACATCGGCCTCTGCCACACATAGATACGTTTTCATGAATATAAATGAAACTTGATTTCGTTCACCTGTGTGATTCCCATAGCTGCACGATCCTTCAAACACACCTGATTTTCATCCAGACGGCGTATTACTCATTTTAAACTTAATCTGCACACTATAATGTGACATTTTAGGTTAGAAGTATGCCACTTAGTAGCAAACATGCTTACCTGGCCATCTCTCTCTCCCTTGTAAACAAACAATAGCCTAGCTGCATCCATGTGCAGTAGCAAACATGCTTACCTGGCCATCTCTCTCTCCCTTGTAAACAAACAATAGCCTAGCTGCATCCATGTGCAGTGATTGAGATTCCAGCGTCCCATAGCCTGAAGGGGTGGGACCTTCTGATTGGTTGAGACCAGGTTGAGATGACTGAATCTTCAAAATAAAATGACAGAAAAAGTCATTGCGCCCGGTCTTTAAAGGTTGCATGATGCTCAGTTTTACCACACATGAAAAGTATTTGTCATGGTCCTTCAAATGTGTATAAAAAGTTTTAACAAAAAATTCCACTCCATTGATCCATGGCAGGTGATTTTCTCTCACATTTCTAAAGCCTTTTCAACTGCAATGAAAAAATAAATCACTGGGAAGAAATCTTTGCCTGCGGGTGTCACTAGGAATAAGGGAGGGGATGGGCGAGGAGGAGAGTGGCCGGGATTAATGGCCTGTGTCTTCACTGTGTCAGATTACTTTTCAGCCTAATTATTCAGAATTTTTGGGTGTAATTGAGGTCATAAAACCCCCCAAAAAACATAAAAAATAAAAAAAAGTGAAAATGAATGTCATAGAACCTTTAACACCATTAATACAGCACCAAGGGATCAGTTAGGGGTTTCTTGCTCAGGGACACTTTGACACAGGGTGGTAACCTTTGGTTTACTAGAGGGCGTCTCTTCCAAAACACTGGTCCTTGTGTTTACTCTCTCCATTCATCTACTTCTTCCTGTCCTGTCCACCATCCATCGTCCCAGAGCTGACCTGCTACACTTGCGAAGGCAAAAACTATCGTGGGGAGGTGAACAGGACGAACTCTGGCAAAATCTGCCAGAACTGGTCTGACCAGTGGGTCCTGAACCCCGAATCCTTCCCACGCAAGTGAGAACACCCATTATGTGTACATGTACATGTGTGTGTATATGTATACAGTATGTGTATATGTATATGTATATGTATGTGTATATATTATGTGTGTGTGTGTGTGTGTGTGTGTGTGTGTGTGTGTGTGTGTGTGTGTGTGTGTGTGTGTGTGTGTGTGTGTGTGTGTGTGTGTGTGTGTGTGTGTGTGTGTATATATATTTGTTTATTTTTCTGCCATTTGTCTGTCTGTCTGTCTGTCTGTCTGTCTGTCTGCCTACTGTAGCTACCTACATATTTTGTCAGAGGCCTGGACAACAACTACTGTCGAAATCCAGGCTTGTATGACATGAAGATGCCATGGTGCTACACTAGTAATAAGTTTGACTTGAAGGAAAGCGTGGAGGCCTGCCCGGTCCCCACATGTGATGTGTCAGGTAGTTTTGGCCACTTACATTTATAACGATGATTTGATTGATTACTTTTAGGACATTTCTGCTGAGGAAGAATAACAAACCGTCATGTCTCTGTGACTCACTGTGCTGTTTGCAGAGAAACTGACCAGCTTACAGTTTACTGTTCTGTTACTGAGCGTCAGGGAAAGACGAGTGTGATTACACTCATCAAGACACTTGTTTCCACTCCAAGTACATAGATACCAGACACTATTTTAGTAATTTAAGTCATTTATCTCCCTCAATTCCCCAATGTATTAGAACAGATATTCTATTTTATCACAAAACAAAATATACTGTGCAACCAACAATATGGATTTAGAAAAAAAACGGGAATAACAAGCACTATACAAAATAATTAAAATCATACAGAATTCCAGTTCATTAAATTAAAGAAAATGTTTAAAAAGAACATACTGAAAGGATGTAGTAATGAGGTCTGAAGTCTCTCTCTCTCTCTCTCTCTCTCTCTCTCTCTCTCTCTCTCTCTCTCTCTCTCTCTCTCTCTGTGTCTCTCTCTCTCTCTCTGTGTGTCTCTCTCTCTCTCTCTCTCTCTCTCTCTCTCTCTCTCTCTCTCTCTCTCTCTCTCTCTCTCTCTCTCTCTCTCTCTCTCTCTGTGTCTCTCTCTCTGTCTAAGTGCTGTTTTTGTTATTAGGACTAGGGGTAGGACTAGATTTTTTTTTTAACTTCACCCCATGCCCTTTTCGAGCACTCTAGCGCTACCTCGTTTTTCATGTTTAAATTGTATTATTATTATTATACTATTATTATTATTATTACCCTTATTGTAATTATTATTATTATTATTATTTTAAGTATATTATGTTTATTCTACGTATTCTTTGTCTTTTAACAGTGTCGAAAAACAAACAGTGAACAGTATTAATACAGCACCCAGGGATCAGTTAGGGGTTTCTTAATCTCTCAAGACAGATTCAGAGCTCTGCAGCTGAATCTGTCGGGAGCTGCTGTTACAACGTGTATAGTTAGGAATGTTAGGAATATAAACCAAGACACGTGGGCCGGAAGTGGAGGGCAGAGGGCGGACCTAACGGCCAACATCCTGTTATCCACATTCTATTGGGAGGTCCCCCCATAGTCAAATTCAAAAGAAAAAAACAGAAGAGGGCGCTGATTTTTTCTTTTTTTTTATATATGGGTTCCGAGATTGGGGATTTCTTGCTCAGGGACACTTTAAC
The DNA here is from genome assembly GCF_963454915.1 of Gymnoscopelus microlampas. Taxonomy (NCBI): domain Eukaryota; kingdom Metazoa; phylum Chordata; class Actinopteri; order Myctophiformes; family Myctophidae; genus Gymnoscopelus; species Gymnoscopelus microlampas. Next base: position 25,818,557 of record NC_139940.1, on the reverse strand, counting down.
ACAGGAAGGGAACCGGGGACCTTCCTAGAGGGTTCTCTATCAAAAACACTGGTCCTTGTTTACTCTCTCCATCCATCTACTTCTTCCTGTCCTGTCCACCTACCATCGTCCCAGAGCTGACCTGCTACACTGGCAATGGCCAAAACTATCGGGGGGAGGTGAACAGGACAACCTCTGGTTCGATCTGCAATAAGTGGTCTTGGCTACCCTCTTTCCACAAGAACTCGCCCCAAGAAAAGCCATGCAAGTAAGAACACCCAGCTTGTTTGTATGTCTGTCTGTCTGTCTACATACTACCTACTACTGTACCTACCTACATATTTTTGTCAGAGGCCTGGACAACAACTACTGCCGTAATCCAGACAATGACAAGATGCCATGGTGCTACACCTCATTGACCATCCCGAAGAAGGAGTACTGTCAGGTCCCCACATGCGATGCTCCCGGGTCAGGTAGCTTTCACCACTTAAGTGATTGTATTGATTACTTGATCAACAAACCCTCATGTCTGTGTTACTCACTGTGCTGTTTGTAGAGAAACTGATCATGAGTATAGCTACGTAGAAGTAGATGTTTTTCATATATAAATATAATTGTTTTCAAATATATATTTTTTCACATTTTGGACAAAACAGACAATTTTACATCAAGGTGCCCAGATGTCCCTAGTGGCCACCTATCCTGTATCCACTTGATAAAGGATAATTCCTTTTAACAGGTCGTTCATGAAAGTCCTTGCGGTCTTGTTTCCAATGAGAACCTGTGAGCAATTAGGGGTTAAGAGTCTTGTTCAGGGACACATGTGTGCTGACCTGGCCTGGAATCGAACCTGGGGCAACCAAAAACTCATGTCTCTGTGACTCACAGCTTCCCCGTCTGTCTGTCTATCTATCTCAGCTAATTTTAATTGTTCTAACAGTATTCCGTTGTTTTAGTGTAGATAGAATTAGCCAATTATATTTGATCAGTGTTTTCACCTACCTGACACCGAGGACCGCACTCCATCTGGATCCGTTCTCCTGTACCACCATAGTCGGATCTGCGTGTCCCCACCACCGCTGCGAGGTGACTCGTCCATTGTTCCACCGGACTGACGCTGAGAGGCATCCCCCAGTTAGCCTCCCTACTGTTCTCGGTGTGGTTCTAGCCTCTGTTGCTAGCACCGCTGCCTTCTCAGTTTGTACTCTTCGGATCTCCACTACTCCTTTAACACCGACTCAAACTCCATCTCTGTCGTCGAGAGGTATCCCCCCGGACAGCCTTCCTGTTGTCCGCGGTGCAGTTAGCCTTGTGCTGGGACCGCTACCTAATCCACGAGCCAACTGTCTGCTGCTACCAGTACCAGCTAGCGTAGTTAGCCTGCTGCCTTCACTCGCTGCTTGGCTGGTCACGACAGTAGTCGGTCTGTCTGAGCAAGATCCAAGTCTACCCCGTCCTCGGCATGCACTGGATCGTATTCCTCTGTCTTCTTGCGCTCTGTCCACGGGAGCCCTGCCTGCGACCGCCTGCTGACAGTGCAAACCTAGCCTGCTGGCTAGGTTTGCTGTGCTATCCGTTAACCCAAACAAACGTGGGCAAATTCTCCTTCTATAGCACTGCCACCCAGGTTGGAATAGTCTAACCCCATCCCTCAAGAATGCAGTTCGCTGGGTTCATTTAAAACAGCCTTAAAAACTCACCTTTCTGGAGACCAAAAGAGGAGGTAGTACCATTTTCCCAAAAGAGGAGGTAGTACCCCCCTCACACTTTTTTTGGTGAAAATTATGTCATTTCTGTTCCTGCATTCTTTTTTAAATATAGTGTTATTTTTTCTGTATTTTAGTGTTAATATTTGGTTTGGTTGCTACAATATAGTGGGGCTCCAAGCTAGCATTGTTGGGCTAGCGGTTAGCAGAGGCAGAGCCCCGACAACAACACCACTGGACAGCATGACAATCCACTATTCCACCGCTGAACTTTACCAACTAAATATCCCCATCACTCCTGGATACATTAAAACCATCAAAGAACACAGACTTCTCCGCCGGCCCTGCTATGTTCACAGGGGCAGCCGACGCAAGTATATTGTTCGCTCAGAGAATCACATTCCCTCTCTGTTGCCCAGCCACCGGCCAGCTGTGACGTCATGCAACAACAAACCACACGTGCACACTATCTGTCTGAGAGCCTTAGCCAAGGCTCCTCACTCCGTCAGCATATCATCCCATCTCAATTGTGCACTGTTCAATACCCGTTCACTCAACCTCAAGGAATCCATCATCAATGACTTCATCACTGACAATAATCTGGATTTGATCTGTTTTACTGAAAACCCTTCGAATACATTTCACTAAACAAATCCACTCCCCCCTGGCTACTGCTACATGGACAAACCTCGCCTGGATCTTCTCTCTGCATCGCTCTCTGATGCCATCTCTGTCTCCTCCTTCACACAGAGTGAGTCTCCCACCAAACTGCTTAACATTTTCAACACTTCACTCACCTCCTGCCTCGACCAGCTCGCACCCAACCAAACCCGATCTGTCACCTTCACACACACTGCCCCCTGGTACACTGAAGAACGTCGCCACCTCAAATCCAAGGGCAGACAGCTGGAAAGGCTCACTAGGAAGACCGGGCTCACCATTCATGCAGAAATGTACAAACAACACATGCAGCTCTATACCGACACCATCAACTCCACCTGCAACCTCCCACCTGTCTGGAATCATTCTGGCAGTGGCAACCCCAGAGTACTTTTCTCCACCATCAACAAACTCCTCAAACCCATGGACACCATATTCCACTCCTTCACTGTGGAAAAAGGCAATACCTTCCTAACTTTCTTTCACGACAAAATCAACAGTATCCACAACCAGCTGGCATATACATACTAATAATGGCCGCGTTTCCCAAACGAATTTCAGCTCCTGCGTAGCCTAGAAGCTGCGTAGGAGCCTCCACGCAGCTGCGCAGTAGAAACCCCGCTGCACACTATCTTCGTTAGTAGCAGCTGTGTGTCCCCAACGTGGCATCTAAACAGGCTTCTGGAGACACCATCGTCGTAGGTTCCGCTACGTCTGTGCTAAAACTACATTCGTGAGACAGCATGCACGTAAAGACCTCCTGGACGAAGCTTATGTAAAGCCTACGTAAACTACTTAGTGCTGTCCTACTATAGTTTAAACACCCTTTGCATACATATATATATATACCTGTATATATATATATATATACAGATTTTTGCATATATACAAAGATAAAGTCTGACCTTTATCTAAATTACCTTTATATTTATTGGACACTTACATTTGTTTAGGTACATTCTGTAATGTATTAAAATGCATTTTAAGGTGACATTTCAATGCTCTTAAATGAACGGCGGCGGCCATTGTTGGCCGCCATTCAAAACATTTCAGAGGATAGAGGGGGCGTCCCCCTGCATGATTGACAGCTTTTAGCACCAATGGGGGGAATTTACTTTAGGAAAGTTTAGGAATATATATATATATATATATATATATATATATATATATATATATATATATTATATATATATATATATATATATATATACACACACATACATATATACACACATACATATATACACACACATATATATATATATATATATATATATATATATATATATATATATATATATATATATATATATAAATAACGGCGCGTAACGGGCGACGCCTCCCCAAAAAAACAGACATACATACAACAAAAACACTGCGACATGCCGTGTTGATAGCTTACAGATCTGTTCTTTTGGGGCGAGCGGCTGTTAGGAGGAACATCTGCGCTGGTTCTATGTGTAGCCCCCACACTCAAATTAGCGAGAAGTGGCGTGCAAAACACCTAACTATCGGGCTCAGTCTTATTGGCATGACTGGTAACGCGTTGGGCTGGCGAGAGGGAACTTCGGGTTCAATCCCAACTCACTGCTTCCACTACATATGCATGAACCCGGCGTTGATAAATTATAGCATGATCCGATAAAAATGCTGTCGTTGACAGAGCCAATTGTCAGATGTCCTGAAGCAGTCCACTGTAAATACAACGTTTGAATAATATATTTATGCATTAAATTACATCTACAAGCTTATGAGGCGTTGTGAGCTTGTAGATCTGCTATTTTCAAAAGATTTTTTAACCATTCACAGCTGTCACTTTGTGAGAGGAACTGGGGACTTTCGTCCTTTAGTTAACTTGGCTTGCTTAATATTTTTATCAAATGATCAGATCAGAGATCATCCGTGACAATTTGTAAACTTCGGGTTCATGCATAGAGGACGAAGCAGCGCAGCCGCTGGCCCTACCCAAAAAACAGATCTGCAAGCTGTCGATGCGGCATGTCGCAGTGCGTTGACGTCTGTTGTATGTCTTTTTTTTTTTGAGCAGGCATCGCACGTTATGCAGCGGCCCGGCCGTAATTTATATATCTAAAAATTACGGCTGTGTGTGTGTGTGTGTGTGTGTGTGTGTGTGTGTGTGTGTGTGTGTGTGTGTGTGTGTGTGTGTGTGTGTGTGTGTGTGTGTGTGTGTGTGTGTGGTCGTCGGTCTTTTCATCTATTTCGCTACGATGGGTGTCAGCGCTCGTAACAAACTGCTTCGTAGGACAGCACTCACGGCTATGCCTCTCCCAGGAGTAGGCGGGGAGTAGGCGGGGAGTAGGCTGCGTGCATTCTGTCTCACGAATGTACTTTTACCACACACGTAGCCAGTTTAGATGGCACGTAGGGGCACAACCACCTGCTACTAATGAGGATAGAGGCGTAGATTTCGCCGAGTCCCAGCGGTGTAGGAGGCTCTTACGCAAGCTGCGTAGGCCACGCATGACCTGAAATCTACGTGCCTGCTAAGGTATTACGCAGCCTGTGACGACACACGTTAGACCCGTCGTAGGTCCTGCGACGATGCTCTACGCACGAGCTCTTTGGGAAACCCGGCCAATGTCTATGGAGCAATGAGAGTTTAGGCGTGGAATCAAGCCACCCAGGCTCCTGGTAATTCATGGCCATAAAACATTTGATTCTGTTCATAAAATAAATATTTGGAAAACACTTGGGGGTCCCCAGATCAAATATGATTTGTTTAAACTTTAGGGGGTCGCAGCCTGAAAAGGTTGAGAACCACTATACTAATGGACTCCTAATGTCCTGGCATAGACATAGTGCCTGTGCAATGTGCATTTTAAAATGCAACTTCTGTATTAATTAAATCAGTGTACTACCTATTCTGAAGTAAACCAAGAGACTGAGAAATCAGCCACTGCACTGTATAGTGGCTGTAAAGGCATCAAAGCATCATGGTCCAACTCTATTGTTTCTGAAAACATAAATAAAGGGCCCTATTCTTGTCGGTGCCTTACCCGTTGGCATTACCCGCTGCCCTTGAATTACGCACAAGGGAACTGGCACTGTCACTTAACGGTGTCTTGCTGCCGCTATATCCGCTATTCATTATGCTGACTCCGTTACTTCCGCCTGGAGGTGTGCCCGTGGGTGTTTTGTTGCGCTTTCCCTAAAATTGCTATCTTGCCCACACACGTTTGGGAAAGCGCATAGTGGAATATAAAACCAGTAAACCATGCCAAATTAGCCTGGCATGGCCAGAGGGCAATTTTTCTTTTGCGATGGCAGATTTGTCTGGAACCAGGCTAGAGCGTGCCTGCAGTGGACATGTCGGAACTCTTCTCTCCTCATTCTCCACATATCTCTGTGATTCTAATTTTCCTATAATCAGCAGAAGTGAGAGTGTCTGGACTGTAGCCAGAGTGCGAACTGGGCACCTTCTGCTTAAAAGACATCCTCTCTACCAAAACAGTGATCCTCTCTCCATCCATTTACGTCTTCCTATAACAGATAACATTGTCTCAGAGCGGGCCTGCTACACTGGTGATGGCGTAGACTATCGGGGGAAGGTTACCAGGACGATCTCTGGCAAAACCTGCCAGAGCTGGTCTGCCCAGACACCTCACAACCACGACCGCACGCCCGAGAACCACTCAAACAAGTAAGAAGACACAGTATCTCAGTATATATACACATGTCGACCCTGTGTCTGTCTGCCTGCCTGCCTGCCTGCCTACTACCTACTATACCTACCAGTGGCGAATTTTCAGGACCTTCAGGGTATTCAGAGAAGGCCCTGGGATCCTCAGATGAAAGAAAATAAAAATTCTATAAAAAAACATTTTTTTTTTTTTTTTATATAATTTTTTTTTTTTTAATCAAGTAATTTTTTTTTTGCTAATCTTTTAAACTGCACTGTTTCGCTCGCCATACTTATTTTATTTGTTTTTGCCCCATGCACTGTGTATTTGAGTGTGTTTGTGCTGGGAAAAATAACAGCCAATCAGAGGATTTTTGTACATAGTCTCTGGGCAGAACATTCGCCATCGTGGGTATTCGAGCATACCCATGGCCATTGCGCTCAATAGTAGCTTAGGTGTGGATTGACAGTTTAAGCGACCAATCATATTTCGAGGTGTAGTAAATGGGCGTAGTCTTTCAGAGTCCAGGGTATTCTAGAAGGTAGCGGAAGTCGCGCACCAAAACCCGCTTGCCTGAGGTTACGTTTTTAGGAATACTAGGTGAATACTGGCGGATTTTCCCCGGGGTGATTGTGTTTTGGGGCGAGTGTTTGGTATACTCACTCACCTACGGGAAAGTGCCAGACTCTCACGGGGTCACACAGACTGTGATTGTATGTAAACAAACGCGACGCAACATGGCAGAAAGTGAAGTTAATACCGTTGCAAATGATGATGTTGTTGTGGATTTATTATCAGTGCCCTTCTCAAAGGCCGCCCAACACCGGATAAACTGGAGATCAACCAAGCTTCAAAAGCCGGCTACGAGCGGCATTTTCAGGGAAGCAATTGGGAACGATACATGTGGCTTACAGGCTCGGTTCTTAATAAGAAGCTGTACTGCTGGGAATGCTTGTTGTTTGGGACCGATAAGGGTGCGTGGAACTGGAGAGGTTACGATAACCTTAGCAGTTTAACCAAGGCTGCACAAAAACATGAAGGCTCAGCAAGTCACCTTAAGGCAACTATTAGTTTGAAAACCTTTGGAGACAATTTTGTCTTCAGGTGAACGTGAACCACGTCATTGGTGAGTGAAGCTGAATTAATTTATATTGCTGGATCTGCCGCTGTGCATTTTATTTACACACACTTAAGTTTGTCTTGAATTATTGGCCGCTGTGCCTTTTATTTGGGTCTTTCTTTGCATTGATAACTGTTGTTACGAGGCTGGTTGTGTGGTTGTATGGCACTGGTGGGCACCAGACCAGCGTTTATTTACCGCAACTGTTGGACAAAAAAAAGACTTGTTTTTGGAGCTTTTGTGTGTAGTGGTTCTGTGTTTGTGCGGTTACTTTTGCTTTACCAAGTAGCCTATACAATAGCCTACTTTATGCGGGAGTGCGGGAGGGTCGAGATGATATCCCCCCCACTTCTGGGACGAAGAAAAAAGAAAAAGACGAGCAGGAGGTTTTTCACGGCTGGAAAAGGGAAGGCTCGTCTGAAACTCACTGCCCCATTTTTTTCTCTAACCGAGGCCACCGGATTAGACCCGGGGCGAGGGGTTTAAGGGCGGCGGTTCTTGTTATCCATTTCTCAATGGAGAGGTGCGTTATGAGAGACATTTTTCTGATCCGAATTAACCGAATAAAAGTAAGAAAAACACGAAATAAAAGGGATATAACCGGGCCAAACCCGAAAAAAATCGCGCGCGCGCTTCGCGCGCGCGCATGGGCCGCACGCACGCAGCGCGCGTGCTCTGCGTCCCTGAGAAGGTCCGGTTCATTCAGGTACGCTTCGCCACTGATACCTACCTACATATGTTTGTCAGAGGCCTGGACAACAACTACTGCCGTAATCCAGACAATGAGAAGATGCCATGGTGCTACACCACTGAATCCGATACACGCTGGGAGTACTGCCCGGTCCCCTCATGTGATGTTGCTCCCGGGCCAGGTAGCTTTGAACGTGTAATGACGATGATTTTATTGATTACTTTTAGGAAATTTCTGCCGAGGATGAATAATGAGCCCTCATCTCTATGTGACTCACTGTACTGTTTGCAGAGAAACTGACCATGAGTTTAGCTACATGTCGATGTTCCCAAGCTTACAGTTTGCTGTTCTGTTACTGAGCATCAGCAGAATCCCTGCCTCAGATAAAGACAAGTGTGATTCCACTCATCAAGACACGAAGGCAAGGGATTATGTTTTCGCTCCTTTGAGTCTGTCCGTCTGTGAACAGCTAATATCGGACACCGCTGGACCGATCATTTTGCCACCTTATATTTGCGTACAACACGTATATTATACGTGAAAGTTGTACCCTGCATTTACCCATCAGAACTGTTAGGAGCAGTGAGTGCCTGGAACACCGCTGTTATACCTTTGTGTAGTTGAAGTTTTTCAGAAAACTTCAGGATTTAGAAGACATTTTTAGAATCGGCCTCAGGTCTAAATGGGTTATTACAGCACCCAGGGAGCTGTTAGGTATTAAAGTGTCTTGCTCAGGGAAACCTCTACACATGGACTGCAGCCAGAGTGCGTACTGGGGACCTTCTGTTTTAAAGACCGGATCTCTACCAGAACAGTGATCCTTGTCTTTCCTCTCTCCATCTATTAACTTCTTCCTATAATACCATCGTCTCAGAGCTGGGCTGCTACACTGGTGATGGCGTAGACTATCGGGGGAAGATTACTAGGACGATCTCTGGCAAAACCTGCCAGAGCTGGTCTGCCCAGACACCTCACAACCACGACCGCAGGCCCGAGAACCACTCAAACAAGTAAGAAGACCCAGCCAAAAATCTATCTGTCTCAGTATTTTATATATCCTATATCTGTCTGTCTGCCTGCCTGTCTGTCTACTACCTAACTACTGTACCTCCCTACATATTGTTGTCAGAGGCCTGGACAACAACTACTGCCGTAATCCAGACAATGAGAAGATGCCATGATGCTACACCACTGACTCACAGACACGCTGGGAGTACTGCCCGGTCCCCTTATGTGATGTTGCTTCCGGGCCAGGTAGCTTTGAATGCGTAATGACGATGATTTGATGATTACTTTTAGAAAATGACTGCGGAGGATGAATAATAAACCCTCTGCCTCATCTCTATGTGACTCACTGTACTGTTTGCAGAGAAGCTTACAGCTTACTGCTCTGTAACTGAGCAGCAGCAGTATCCCTACCTCAGAGAAAGACATGTGTGATTCCACTCATCAAGACACGAAGGCGAGGGATTATGTTTTCGCTCCTTTGAGTCTGTCCGTCCGTCTGTCCGTCTATGAACAGCTAATATCGGACACCACTGGACCGATAGGCGTGAACGCCGTGAAGCTTTGCACGCACACTCCTTCTGTTAAATCGTAACATAATTGACCAATTCACCCTTTTTCCTATAACTCAGGGCCATTTGAGCCAGACTAGATTTGTGCCATTTCACGTTTTCTTCTAAACACACTTTACTCCTACATTTTGTTCCCCCAGAGACGCAACCAAATCGTTACACCTCATCTCTGTAGATTTAGAAGCACTTTATAAGAAAACTAACACTTAACAGTATGTTGGTCTAACATTAGTACATGTGTTGCCACTGTTTTATTGTTGGACATGCGTTCGTGGCAGGTTACTTATGGACTTTTGAACGACCCCTCTTCCTCCTCTTCTAACCGGTATAGCGTGCCGGCACATAATCTTTAACAGAACGGCAATACCGGCTCGTTCCGGCCCACTGTCACCCCTGGTCTCAACGAGACGTGTTGTGAACTTGTAGATCTGCTATTTCCGCTACTTTCATACAACATCGTCATATGATGTATAGCAACAAGCTGTTTTAATCGTTGTTAATAGAAATTGATTCTATTGTGTTTATGTTTTTATTGTCTCCCATAGAACTGATCAGCCACTAACGGGAATCATGTTAGCAGAAGTGGAGAGCCAGACCGATGGCAGATTTCTGAGTCTGATCCTGATGTTCGAGAGTCCTAGCGATGTTTTGAATGATATTGTGTCAATAAGTGCAACATTTCAAAAAAATACCATTGCTTTGTGAACTATTTACAATTTACAATTTACATCCCTACATTTCATGTTTCATATTTTCTAACTGTGTTTCACGCACATGTTTTTACGCGGCCAGAGCTCAGCTCTGGACCTGTTTTGTTATTGGCAGTATTCTGTCACTTCTTCTTCTTCTTCTGCCACTTTTCGCAGTTCTCGCTGAACCGTGCTGTCGCTTTTTACGAAACTCGGCCATATGGTAGATGGTCATGAAAAACGATCAAAAAATAATTCTCACAATCTTTCGTCCAAAGGTGGCGCTATAGCACTCAATTGAAAATGCCAACTTTGAACAGGTACAACTCATGCCCTGTTTGACCTACAGCCATGAAACTTGGATACACATATGCGTCTCCTCATGCTGAACAACTTTCACCCTCTGACTTTTGACCTCTGACCTTTAGATCTCCCACCATTTTGAATTATATGAAAAACAGTCATTGGCTCCTAACTTCTGCATTTTTTCACTTATGGAAAATCCGTTGGAAATTTTTGTAGGCAGAGGTCCAAAGTTCAAGTGTTAAACGTTTCGTGCAGATTGCTCAAAAATCCCAGGAGGAGATAGATTTTAACTATTACAGTTTTATGAAAATTATTCATCTGTGCCTAAAACATACATGCAGACTCACATTTCTTTGAAACTTTGCAGAAATGTACAGGGTCATTCCAAATATCACTGAAACCAATCTTACTCCAATTGGCCAAAAGGGGGCGCTATAGCAATTTTTTGAAAAGGCAGACTTTAAACAGGCATAAGTCATGCCTCGTTTGGCCGAAAGTCGTGAAACTTGCTTACATATGTGCCTTGACTCATGAGGAACACACGTATCGATTTGACCATTAAGCTCCGCCCTTAGATTTTCCGCAATTTTGAGCAGTTTGAAAAATACTTGTTTTTGCCAGTTCTGGCTGAACCGTGCATACGCTTTTTACGAAACTCGGCCATATGGTAGATGCTCATGAAAAACTACCAAGAAATAATTCTCACACTCATTCGTCAAAGGGTGGCGCTATAGCACTCAATTGAAAGTGCCAACTTTGAACAGGTACAACTCATGCCCTGTTTGACCTACAACCATGAAACTTCGATACACACATGCGTCTCTTCATGCCCGACAACTTTCGTGGTCTGACTTTTGACCTCTGACCTTTAGATCGCCCACCATTTTGAATTATATGAAAAACAGTCATTGGCTCCTAACTTCTGCATTTTTTCACTTATGGAAAATCCGTTGGACATTTTTGTAGGCAGTGGTCCAAAGTTCAAGTGTTAAACGTTTCGTGCAGATTGCTCAAAAAACCCAGGAGGAGATAGATTTTAACTATTACAGTTTTATGAAAATTATTCATCTGTGCCTAAAAAATACATGCAGACTCACATTTCTTTGAAACTTTGCAGAAATGTACACGGTCATTCCAAATATCACTGAAACCAATCTCACTCCAATTGGCCAAAAGGGGGCGCTATAGAATAGAATAGAGCAGTTTGAAAAACACTTAAACCCAGGATTTTTCAGCTATTTGCGTGAAACTGTATCATCTGTGTGATCTCCTTTTTCACAGTTACTTGTCTGTTGGGCCCTTAAATGAATGCCTCACAATCTCAAGGTCGCCAGTTCAAGCCTCACTTGATGCAGACTTAATTTAAGTTGAATTGCAAACAACATGACTGTATCAATGAATACATGTGCAAATGGTAAAGATAACCTGAAATGCTTATTTGAGAGTACGTTTTTTCAACGTATGACATACTTCATTCTGAAAATAGCTGATCTACAATCTCACAACTTTTCATGGTTTGTGAGCTTGTAGATCGGCTACTTTCACTAGTTTTGGTTCTGAGGAGATGTACAATTTCTTCATTGGTAAATGGTTTGTGAACGAGTGACCTTAGTGTTAGTGAAACAGGGGCTTGGTTCATGAAAGAAGGCAAGAGTTTATGATCTTCAACAGACAATAACAGCCTGGACAAAGCTATAGCACTATAGGTAGTGTTGCAGCCTATTAGTCTGAAGGTTGAGAGTTTGAATCCTGTTAATGGCAGTAGGTTGAGATGTCCAATCAAACCATTATGTTTCCATCTCTCTCTCTCATCAATCTATTGTTTCCATGTCACTCTCTCTCTCTTCAATCTATTCCGTTTCCATGTCTCTCTCTCTCTCTCTATTCACTGGCCCCGTATTATCGCTGCTGGCAGCTATATTTTTGATTGTTTTACAATCTGTAACAAACTTTGCACAGGGCAGATATCGTAGATGTATTTTATCGATTTTGATGAATGTGACCAGTAACACATGTACAAAATGCAAAGAATTAGGTGCTTGCCCCAAATATTAAGTAGGTGTCCGGAGTATTTATGCAATGTATTAGTCCATATTTGTCAATAAAGAAGTGTTTTAATCCCATCTGTGACCGAACGCCATTTCCCCCCTCGTTTAATTCCTGTTTACATTGAGTGTAATTCCGGCGTTCACCAGATGTGCCCCGTCACTAACACCCATTAGGAACTTCCGACAGAATCGGCCACAGACGGGATTAAAACACTGATTTATTGGAAAATATGGACTAATACATTATACAAATACCCCAGACACCTAGGTAACATTTGGGGCAAGCGGGTAAGCACGTTATATTTTGTATTTGTACACGTTTGGAGAAATACGGGCTTTACTGGTAAAATGGCAGGACAAACGGGGGGGTGGTCGCTAAGACTCTCGTGGATACGACGGTAAAAGGAAGACTCGATAATACTAATCTACAATAGTCTTGATCTAAGGCTACAGATCAACAAACTTGCTACATAGTAACATATTCTATCGTGTTGTGGTGTATATTTAACAATGTATTTCTTATAAATACATGCATAGAACTTATTGGGTGCATACTGTTAGTCCGACAGTGCATTGGTCCGACAGCGCGTTTTCAATGCTAAACCTAACCCTAACCCTAACCCTAACCCTAACCTCCATCGGGTGCCACAATGGTCGGAGCAATGCGCTGTCGGATTAACGCGTGCCTCCCGAACTTATTACAACTTACCTTGAGGAGTTAAGAGCTGCTTTAGGAATTCCCTCCAACTCGAAGCAGATATCCGGTCGGGGATAGTCTCGCGTGGCCAGACTGTTATCATAGTGAAATAGTTTTCTGGCAACGCGAGAACGGAAACATATATCCGGTCTAGAACGGATACGGAAACGGAAACGGCTGTAGTAGGCGGAGATTGTTACTGAGGTTGCCATAGTGGGGTCATGCCTATGTTCCCTCAGCCCTATGTTCCCTCAATCCCTAACAAATTTATTTTATCCAAATTAGTCCCTATGTTCCCTCAGCCCTATGTTCCCTCAACCCTATGTTCCCTCATCCCAAATTAGACCCTATGTTCCCTCAGCCCTATGTTCCCTCATCCCAAATCATACCCTATGTTCCCTCAGCCCTATGTTCCCTCATCCCAAATTAGACCCTATCTTCCCTCATCCCTATGTTCCTTCAGCGTCACATATGGCCCTTCCATAATGTGCTGTTGGGGTCACCTGTTGGGTTCCCCCGGGCTCCCCAAGGTATCCCCCAAAGGTATAAGACTATATATAGATATATTATTAGTAAGTTATAAGTTATAAGACTTCATAAAGTTTTATTTACACCGATGATGATGGTGACCACAACATTAAATTGTGGCTACGTGGTGCAGCTCCGACGGCCCGCTGCTCCGAAAGCCCACCAGTCCAACAGCCGTCCCTGGGCACGGAGGTGGACCGGGGACCCCCGGGGGTCCCTGGCTCCGGAGGCTTAACCCGACCGGTCTGTCGGTCGGGTCAGGCCTCTACAGCCAGGGACCCCTGGGGACCCCCGGGGAGGCCTCGACGGACACCCGGCTCTCCAGGCGGTCCCGTGGACCCACTCTTAACACGTCGGGTGCCAGCGTTTTTTCATAACAACTTACGTTGGGTGCCAGCATTCTCCCCATTGACTGCGCTTTACTGTTTAAATCTGTAGACTCCGCGATGAGCAAATCCACACGAAAAAAAGCATCGATTCATGTTGAGCCATGAGCCTGGCTACAGCCTGGAACCATAACATTACCCTTGCGAGTTACAACGGGGGGGGATCGCACATCGCACATGACCGGTTTTCCCCACAGGAAACAGATTCGGAGATATAGGCGTTTCAAAGTAGGAAATAGACAGGAAGCGGATGTGATTTTTTTTTTTGTTTCCGGTGAGCGATCTGGCACTTCCTTCGCAGGATTACAATGGGTGCTCCCAGAGCTGCTCTAGCCCCGCCCGCGCGGAGAAAAACGAAAAAAACAAAAAGACCGTGTTCGGCACCGAACCGCCACTATGTAAACACACGGTTCAGACCGTGTTTGGCACCCGATGTGTTAAGCACCCCTCAGCGGGCGTTAAGTGAAGTTACAGACCGTGGCCCAAGCACCGCGGGGACCTGGTGGTACAAACCAGAATAGTCGCCCCTGGGACTATTCTGAACTTAGCGCGTCGGGCCCGGCTCACCGGCCGGTCCCGCGTACCCACGATTAAGCACCCCTCGGCGGGCGATAAGTCGGGGGGGGGGTCCCGCGGCCTACAGACCGCAGGTACCTGGTGGTACAAGGGGTGCCGCAATAGTTATCACGCCCATTAGCAGGGTCTTGTTTCCTCGCTGAAGATTGTCTTCTTTCCTCTATGGTCTGAGCTGATTTCATTTCTCTTGGCTATGGTTTCGCTAGGTAGCTGGTAGGGACAGTGGGAATCTCGTTCGATTAACTCAGGCGCAGCCACTGCTGAGTTGCGGGACAACCGCGGCGCCGGGCACAACCCACATAGATACGTAGCTGCTCGCAGGTTCATGTCAAGTTCCCCCGCCCCCAACCCCATCAAGGTAACTTGCCTTGTGGGTCTACAATCGGGAACTTTGGTTTACTCAACTCCTGCGTGCGCCACCTATGTTGTCTACACCCATATCAGTTACTGTCCCGGCGTGGTCACTTGGCAGTGACTGCACACCCAACTCAGACAAGTCTGCAGTGCCCTTTAAGACAAGCATATGCTACTGGCAGGATCAACCAGGTAGGCCTCCTGTTCCGCCACGGAGACAGCGCGCCCAGGTGAGGCGCGCACCGTGGGGTTGCCGCTGAGACCGCCAAGGCCCCCCGTGAGAGGGGCGGCGGGAGCTCCCGGCGGCGCGCACTGCGACGGTCACCACATCTGCCTTTGCCCCCTAGCCAGGTCGACGGCATTTTACGGGGGATCAGCGCCCGTGGTACGCAGCTGTTTGGTCGGTCGCCGGAGTACGCGACGCAAGCAGGGTTTGAGAAATGCAGTCTCCGGAGCGCGCCTTTGGGCGCCTTTGAGGGGCCCTCGGGCGGTCCGTGGCAGGACATCTAGGCAGACGGGGCGTCTCGGTCTCGCTAGGCCGGGGTGGGCCGCGGAGGAGTGCGGAGGAGGCCGGGGCCTCTCTGCACGTGGTCCCTCCGCGCCTGGTCGGCAGCGTCTGCCGAGCAACCAGAGGTGCACTAGAGGTGCACTAAAGGTGCCGGCGGGGCCCTTGCAAGAGGCGGGCTACGATTGCCAATCGGTAAGAATCAATTGTGGGTTCCACGGCCCTTGCAGGCGGCGTGGTTCCCGGAACACAGTGCTTTCACTAGAGTGGCCACCGTGGCCGACGGCGGGCCCTGCATTCGGGCAGGCCTGCCGTCCGTCCCGAGCATCCGCACGCCGGATCAACATATCCGGTCTGGGAAAAGTTGAAAAGTTGTACCGGGAGAGAATTTCAAAAGAGGGGGCCACGGTGGACCCCAGATCCTCCTGGGTTCTCCGAGGACCTCCAGGGCGCCCGTCCGCCCGGCCGTGCCCGAGCGGAGGCCTCTGTCTTCCCATAAGCCCGATGGCCACCGTGGCTCCAATTTCATGGCTCTTTCCCCCCTGTCGCGGAGGGGGGGAAGGGACCCATGGCCATCACCGCTCGGCCCACCCGGGCCGCCCCAGACGGAGCCTCGCGTCGGGCATCGCAACGGCCATGCTCCACAGGTACGTTCTAGAGCGAGTGGGCGTCCCGACCGGGAGACTTTTTCACAGGAGGGAGGCAGGGACGAGCGGGACGGCCCTAGCTATCCTATGGCACCAGTCGGCCCTTGTCCGTAGCTTCCCCCTCTCCACCAGGGGAGAGCCAGGGCGACCTGAGGCTGCAACACTTCAGGCTGCAACCTCCAGGATCCATGGCCCTGCGAGGCACGGGGACGCCCCCGAATATGGTGCACCATGTCCGGCCATGGTCCCTAGCCACCCTATGGCACAAGTGGCCACTTTCCCCCCTATAAGAAATTTCACGCATGGGAGAGGCCGTGAGCCCTAAAGCTCCTGAGCCTTCCAGAGCTTTTTTCAGGTTTTTCGGCCGCCGTTTGCCCGGGCAGCCACCCAGGGGCCCGGGGAGAGGCACCGACGCGTGCGCACCCCCGGCCCGGAAAAAAAAAAATCGAAATTTTTCAAAGAACCATGATTTTGGGGGTCATCGCCGCCCCGTCGCTACCCCAGGAAGGTGCCTCTTCCTGGGCATGATCCCTAGCTATCCTATGGCACGAGTCGGCCCTTCTCCCTGGCTTCCCCCTTCCAGCAGGGGAGAGGCCAGGAGCCCTGGGCCTCCCAGCAGACTGCCGGGTTCACACTCGGTTGCTCTACCCGCCCCGGGAGCCAATTAGCCAATTAGCTGTCCACAGACAGAATGACGGACGGACGGACGGACACACGGACAGGGGGCAAAACATACTCTCTCGCCATGCCTTTCGGCCTGGCGGAGACAATAATGATAATAATAATACATGTCTATACTAATATAGAGCTTTTGTAGATAGCCAAAACAACTATATTACAAAACAAATGAGTTTAAAGGTATACTAAGCTATGTAAAACTTAGCTTATTATAAAAATAAAAAAATTAAAGGGGGATTTAAATGAGTACAAACAAAGTTCCGATATACATACATGAACATTATACAGTCAAATGAATACGGGTTGGACATATATGGCGGGGGGTCCTCCCCCAGAAACGTTTTAACACAGTAGATACTGTATTAAAAAGGGAGTTTAATACTTTTATCAGTCATAGGAAAAGTATGGGTCAATTATTTTATTTTATCCATTACAAACCTAAACTTATAGAAATCGACAGACAGACAGACAGACAGACAGACAGACAGACAGACAGACAGACAGACAGACAAGACAGACAAGACAAAACATTAGAATATTACATGGGCTGATGGAACATAAGGCTAAAGGAACATAGGGCTGGGGGAACATAGGGTCCATTTTGGGATGAGGGAACATAGGGCTGAGGGAACATAGGGTCTATTTTGGGATGAGGGAACATAGGGCTGAGGGAACATAGGGTCTGTTTTGGGATGAGGGAACATAGGGTTGAGGGAACATAGGGTCTAATTTGGGATGAGGGAACATAGGGTTGAGGGAACATAGGGTTGAGGGAGCATAGGGCTGAGGGAACATAGGGCTGAGGGAACATAGGGTTGAGGGAACTTGAGTACGCTCCCGCCATAGTAACATCGCAACAGAAACAAGCTGAGAGAAGTCCGTAGATTGTAGCGAAATAAACTTTGTACACGTACTACAAATAAAATAAATGTCCATGTCTTGCTGGAAATGTTAACAATATGCATGTAAGTGCCAAGACGTTTAAGTGCTGAAACGCTCTTAAAAGTATAATATAATAAAAGTATTGATGTCCGCCATCTTTGGGCAGGTCACGTGACAACACATACCTTAACATTGCATCACCCATAAGAGTGGTTGATAACGGCCTACCAGAGTCTCCTGGGAGGCCAGTAGGGGCCTACTGGGCCATACTTATGGACTGAGACGAAGAGAAGTGCCCTGGCGGCCTTCAAACATTGCCCTAGTGAAAATGACCTGCTGATCCTTCGGGCTGCCCGCAGTGCAGTGCAACTGAGTGCCAGGCGATGCGCCAATGACTACTGGCTCCAGCTATGCTCTCGGATACAGAGCGCAGCTGACATGGGCAACATCAAGGGTATGTACGAGGGAATCAAGCAGGCATTGGGACCAACGCAGAGGAAAACCACCCCTCTGAGGTCTGCCACGGGTGAGGCAATCAAGGACCGGGCACAACAGATGAAGCGATGGGTAGAACACTATGGATGCCCTAAATTCCATCGAAAGCTTGCCTGTGCTGGAGGAGCTCGACAGTCAACCAACACTCGAGGAACTCAGCAAGGCCCTGGATTCTCTTGCTCCTGGCAAGGCACCAGGAAATGATGGAATCCCTGCCGAGGTCCTGAAGTGTCACAAAGACTCCCTCACCATTGAGCTGCACGGAATCCTCTGCCTCTGCTGGAGAGATGGTACAGTACCACAAGACATGAGGGATGCTAACATCGTCACACTGTACAAAAACAAAGGTGACAGGAGTGACTGTAATAACTACCGTGGCATTTCCCTCCTCAGCACTGTTGGGAAGCTCTTTGCTCGTGTCGCATTGAAGAGGCTCCAAGTACTGGCAGAGAGGGTTTACCCAGAATCGCAGTGTGGATTCCGAGCCAACAGGTCGACCATCGACATGGTCTTCTCCCTCAGGCAGCTACAGGAGAAATGTAGGGAACAAAGGAAGCCACTCTTTGTAGCCTTCATAGACCTCACCAAGGCCTTTGATCTGGTCAGCAGGGAAGGCCTCTTCAAGATCCTCCCCAAGATCGGATGTCCACCCCAGGCTCTTGTGCTTCATCAAGTCTTTCCACGAAGACACAAAGGGTACAGTGGTCTTTGATGGCTCAACATCAGATGCTTTTGACATCCGAGGTGGAGTGAAACAAGGCTGAAGCAAGCCTTCGGATCTGCCACAGAGGGCATCTATCTCCGGACCAGGACAGATGGAAAGCTCTTTAACCTTTCCAGATTAAGAGCAAAGTCCAAAGTTCAGGTGAAGTGCCTGAGAGAGTTCCTCTTCGCAGATGATGCAGCAATCACCACCCACTCAGCTGAAGAGTTACAGCAGCTCATGAGCCGCTTCAGCGAGGCATGCCACAACTTCGGACTTACAATTAGCCTGGAAAAGACACAGGTCATGGGACAGGATGTGGACTCACCACCTAACATCAGGATATCCAACTATGTATTGGAGGTTGTCCACGACTTTGTGTACCTGGGTTCAACAATCTCTGACTCACTCTGTATTGACCAGGAGCTCAACAAGCGCATCGGCAAGGCAGCTACCACCATGTCCAGACTTACAAATAGGGTGTGGACCAACAGTAAGCTGACACAGCAAACCAAGATGCAGGTCTACAGAGCATGTGTCATGAGCACCCTCCTGTATGGCAGTGAGTCCTGGACATTACACACTCGGCAGGAACGTAGACTTAATGCCTTCCACATGCGCTGCCTTAGACGCATTATGGACATCACCTGGCAAGACAAAGTGCCAAACAACACCGTCCTGGAGAGTGCTGGAATCCCCAGCATGTACAGCACTCTGAAACAGAGACGCATGCGCTGGCTCGGTCATGTGGTGAGGATGGATGAAAAAATGAGGCCCAAAGCCAGACAGACAGACCAGCATCAGTCTTCCCCTGTATGAAGTGTGGAAGGGAATGTAAATCCCGCATAGGTCTGTTCAGCCACACTAAACACTGCACCAGGAGCAGTGGAGCCACTCACCGGGGCGCGACTCCATAGTCTCTCGAGACTGACGGATGCCAATGATGAGACCAGGGGTCTTCAATGTTTTCCAGGCCAAGGACCTCTTGAGAGATGAAGCAGGGACCCCCCCCCCCCCCCCCATATTGTATAAAATTGTGTTGCACGTTAAACATTTTCATAGATTTCATAGACAGCTTCATAGACTTTGACAGCACTATTGGATTCATGTTAAGTTGCAGCAGGAGGCGTTGTGAGCTTGTAGATCTGCTATTTTCTGCTAATGTTCCCCTCAGAATAGGGATGCTAGGGTTCAAGTGGTTAATGTAACATAAAGTGTTGTGGAAATTCAATAATTCCTCGGTGAGAGAATTAAGTGTTAATACTGAAATATGGTGACTTAGACAGGGGCCATTTTCCAATTGCAGCCTCCTGAAGGTGTATCTTTAGGGCTGTTTTGAAAGAGAGTAGGGTTTTACACTCCTTTACTCCTTTTGGTAGGGCGTTCCAGATTTTTGATGAATAGCATGAGAACGAGTTACTTCCCTTTGTTGAGCCAAAAAAGGGTTGGACAAGGTTTGTGGAGCTGCCTCTGGTATTGTGATCATGGACATCATTAACATTTTGGAAGTATTTTGACAAATACAGGGGGATCCCAATGTTATGGTATATCTTGAAGACCAGGCCCATAGCAAGTTGCTGTACTCTGTCCGCAACCCTTAGCCATCCAATCCTGTCAAAATGATCAGGGGTTAGATGGGTTTTGTAATTGAGGCCAAGAAGTAGCCTTACAAGTTTGTTTTGGGATGTTTGGAGCCTTGTTTTTAAGGCCTTGGAGGTGTTGTGATACCACGAAGTACATGCATAATCGTAATGACCTTGTATGAGGGCCACTGCAAGAGTCTTCAGAGTCTTCTTACTGACTTTACGATCAATACTCCGCAAATAGCGTGTTTTTTTGTGGACCGTTTTGATCGTTTTTTCAGCATTTTTGTCACCAGAGAGGTCAGCCTCCAAGATAGAGCCCAGGTAGGTAATTTCGTATATACAATAATATGACAATAATTCCTATGTAATATAATAATGAGAACTAGAAAGTACTGTTCCTGAAGAAACAGTGTGGGATCGCTAAGAATGTTGCTGGTATTGATTATTGATAGTGTTAGTAGTGCTAAAGGTTTGACATTTTTAAGGTTTGAAAGGGTTGAAAGGTTCTAAAGGTTCTAAAGGTTTGAAAGGTTTGAAAAGTTTGAAAGGTTTGAAAGGTTCTAAAGGTTTGAAAGATGTGAAAGGTTTGAAAGGTTCTAAAGGTTTGAAAGATGTGAAAGGTTTGAAAGGTTCTAAAGGTTTGAAAGATGTGAAATGTTCTAAAGGTTCTAAAGGTTTGAAAGGTTCTAAATGTTTGAACGTTTTAGAACTTTGCATCTGCCTTGCCTGGCCAGTGTTGAGTGTAGCAAAAAAATAATAAAGTCATTTCATCAACTTATAGGATATCAACTGAACACTGCATACACGCGCACAACAGTGGTTAAATAACTACATTTACTCAAGTACTGTACTTTTTTTTAATGTATTTTTGACTTTACTGGAGTATTTTCAATTTTCATTACTTTTACTTCTGCTCCACTACTCTAAACCCAGTCCACTAGTTATTATTTGGTCTCAAATAACTCTTAAAGGAAATATAAAACGGTATCACATGAAGCATCATTCACAATTATATTTGTTCAAAGTTTCAGCCGTCTGACGACAGTTTTACCTGTAAACAGGGGCAAAGATGAATGAATGAATTGAATAATGAATTCACACGACACGGTGCATTCTCTCCAAACACCAGATTGTATCTGAGGAGAAAATAGCGCCGTTGCCCTCTACAGCAGGGGTCTTCAACCTTTTCAGGCCAGGGACCCCCAAACTGATGGGGTGATGGAGCAAGATATATCCCCCTACCCTACGAGGTAGGGGGTCCCGGCCACCACATATATCGTATATTTATGTATAACATTGTGTTTCATATGTATAAACAATTAAACATGAACAAATGGTTGCCTGGAGCCTGCTCCTACCCACAGGTTGTCCCAGTAGGTGTGCAAAAGACCTTTTCTTTCGCTACAAAATATGTATAAACATACCATGTTATTGTGCATTCAATACTAAGCTATTAAAATATGTCATGTTATGTTTAAAGACATATTGACATTTTTGGAAAAAAAAATAACAAAAAGTTTTTAAAACGTTTTTTTTTTTTTTTTTTTTAATCAAACAACAATTTCGCGGACCCCCTGCAGTACCTCCGCGGACCCCCTAGGGGTCGCGGACACCCTGTTGAAGACCTCTGCTCTACAGGAACCTCTGTGACAGACCAACATAATCGATCACTGACTCCCCAAAACACTCACTAGCCAATCACAGAATGATAGATCAAGATTATGTAGTACAGTAATATAATCATATTAAATTCTGTAAAACGAACCCACAATGTTGCTTAAAATAAAAGGAAATCCCTCAACATAGCTGGACCAAAATAAAGACATTTAAATGAAATACTTTTGACCAATATAGCTTAGACCGTTTTTGTATAAATCAATAAATCAAATAATTTCAACCTACTGCAATTTTTTTACTTGGGTAAAAGTAGAAAAATATTATAAAACATACTTAAAGTACAAAAGTACTCATTATGCAGAATGTCCCATTTCACAAGTTTTCAAATGTAGCCTATTAAAAAACTTCTGAAAATATCAGATCTACAAGCTCATTGCATCGCATAGCGACGCATTGTGAGCTTGTAGATCTGCTATTTTCAAATGGTCTAAATGTATAGGGCTAAAGTGGGTAATGTGTGTTTCACAGTGGTGGAAAGTAATTAAGTACATTTACTTAAGTACTGTACTTAAGTACAATTTTGAGGTATTTGTACTTTACTTGAGTATTTCCAATTTCCAATACTTTTACTTCTACTCCACTACATCTCAGAGGCAAATATTGTACTTTTACTCCACTACATTTACTTGAAAACTTTAGTTACTAGCTACTTTTCAGATATAAATTATGATATAATGAAACATACATTAACCACTTTAAACCTATTTTATACCTATGCTATTTGAAAATAGCCGATCTACAAGCTCACAACTCGTCGCATCGCAACACGTTGTGAACTTGTAGATCTGCTATTTTCAAATATTTAGTACTTTTACTTTTGGTACTTTAAGTACATTTTGATGCCAATACTTTTGTACTTTTACTCAAGTACATTTTTAATTCTGGACTTTACTTGTAACAGAGTATTTTTATATTGCAGTATTGGTACTTTTACTTAAGTAAAGAATTTGAGTACTTTTTCCACCACTGGTGTTTCTTAATAATAATCAAAATCTACACAGTAACTAGTAACTACATTTTTTATTTATTTAATTTTTAAATCATTGTAGTGGAGTAAAAGTATAATATTTGCCTCTGAGATGTAGTGGAGTAGAAGTAATTAAGTACAGACAATTGGAAATACTCCAGTAAAGTAAAAGAAATACCTCAACATTGTACTTAAGTACAGTACTTGAGTAAATGTACTTATAGTTACGTTTCACGCAAAATCTGGAGTGTTTACTTTGCACAGTAGAGAGTGGGCGGGGTCTATGGTGTAGCGTCGGCCTGGGTGTTGCCATGTCCGCCGATTGTAAGCGCTTTAGGGCCAATGTTGGTGTTATAGGGTTCGTTTGGTTTGGCCTCGTTTTCATAGACCTCGCTGCTTGTTTCTCTCGCGAAACCTGGCACACAACGACGCATGCGCAGTTTGATCACCAACACCACCGTGAGCTTACTAGAATTATAATAGGATTGCTCTAATGTGTATATAAAACGGAGAATACAATATGTAGCTTTGTTGGCTACTCTTCTCAAACGTTATTTCCATTGAAATACATAAAATATATATATTTGTTAAATGTTTTAAAGGTACTGTATTGACACTTGTGTAAAGCTAGCTGTTAGCATCATGCTAACCGTTAGCCGTTAGGTCCATATCAGCAGTGTTAGCTGGTGCTTAATTGCTTGGTTAGCTAACACTATTGTAGAATACACTAGCTACTATGTTCACATGTGTTTATATTACTGTTGCATGTTGCTAAATGTTATATATTATAAACATTTAAATGTACAACAAGGGGCCAGTTATATTAACATATTCATTCTCTCTCTCTCTCTCTCTCTCTCTCTCTCTCTCTCTCTCTCTCTCTCTCTCTCTCTCTCTCTCTCATATGTGCTGAAACATTGCCTGTACATCAGCTGCCAATGGTAAGTTAATTTCTTTTGTTTTTTATTCAAGATGCTAGATCTGCTTGTAGATCTGCTATTTTTGAAAAATCAAAACATTTTGCAAACCTTTGAATATATATTTTCGAATTTAATGAAGTAGCAGATCTGCTAAAATGGTACATCTGCTATTTTTGAAAAATCCTGAATCATTGAACCATTATCTTTTTTTAGTTTGGCCTATTCAAAAATAGCAGATCTACAAGCTCATAGCGTGGCACTGTGAGCTTGTAGATCTGCTATTTTTTTTAAATCTTAATTTTTTGCAAACCTTTGAATATATATAATTTTAAAATGAACATTTGTTACTCAAATCTTTGCTTCTGGGGATTCTACAAATGTATTCTAAATCCTAACAGTTTTTAGAAAAAACGTATGTTCTATAATCAGTGGTTTTCAAACCTTTTCATGTCAAGGGCCCCCAAAATGATATGCATTTGTCCGCGGACCCTCCCCCCCTCCAAAAGCACACATTTTCAAGATTTTTCAAAAATAGCAGATCTACAAGCTCATAGAGCAGAACTTGGTTCCGCACTATGAGCTTGTATATCTGCTATTTTTGAATAGCCAAAGTATAAAATAATGGTTAAAGTGGTTACACAGTTGTAATTAACAATTGTTAACTTTGTGCAGGCCTTCTGCCCACAACCCATAGCCCCAACTCCATTCATAATCTTGCAAGTGATCGCGCGTATGGGCATTAGAGAGAGCGCAAGACAGAGATTTATGTGTTGCTGTGTGCGAAAAATAAAACCGTACAAACTGACTGACCACAAGCAGGCGGGCAGTAGCCTATTCACACCTGACCGCTTGGATCATTGTTATAGTAGCCTATTGGGATCATTTGCGTCCATTCTGCGTGGATGTGTGTGAGGTGTAGTGTTAGACAGGGCAAAAGCTATAGACCATATTCACACGGCCGCCATATTGGAATTTAACATTGAAAGTGCCGCCACCCGGGGTGGCTACTTTCATTGACTTCATAGAAACATGGCCGCCGTATGAATATGGTCTTTAACAACCTCATTAACAGGTGTATCTAACTTCTCTCAGTTGTTCCTAATTTCACGTAGAATCTAATTCTGCTCGGGACATTTTTGTATTGTGCATAGTTAATAAGATCATTTGCATAAACAGACCTTTATTCCCGAAATGGGACCTGACCGTGGTGCTGGAAGCACTGTGTCGGCCCCCCTTTGAACCCTTTGAGACTATAGATCTGATCGTAAGTTTCAAAACGGCGCTCCTGGTGGCCCTTTGCACGGCGAAGCGTGTAGGTGACATTCAGGCTCTCTCGGTGAGTGAGGACTGCATGTGGTTTTCGGACGACGGCAAGAGGGTTTTGTTGAAACCAAACTTGGCCTTCGTGTCCAAGACCGGCGCATTCGCCAGGGCCCCGGTGGAACTGGGGGCTTTTCATCCTCCGCCGTTCTCTTCGGCGAAGGATAAGCGGTTGCACTGTCTCTGTCCAGTGAGGGCCCTGAGGCTCTACTGTCAGAGGACAGCAATGGGCCGCAAGTCGTCTCAGCTCTTCGTCTCCTTTGGCCGGGGTCAGAGGAAGGCGGTAGCTAAACCGACCCTGTCCAGATGGATTGTGGAGGCGATTCGGTTGGCCTACGTTAGTAGAGGGGTCCAGTGTTGTAGTGCTAATTTTGGAAGTGAGGGAGCGCACCCGCCCCCATGATTAAAAAATGTAAGAAAAATAAAAATTAAAACAGAAGAAAACAAGAAATGACTAAAGTCATAATATAGCCGCTAGCGGCAGGCTTTTTTTGCCCCAATCTGCCGTTGAAAAAAGGAAATTTAAAAAAAAAAATTAGAAAAAAAAAACTTTTTGAAAAAACTTTAAAAAAAAGAAAAAAAAAAGAAAAACTTTTTTGAAAAAATATATGTCCTTTTGAAAGAAAACAAGAATAAATATGATTTGACATTCATATTATTAGCAGCTGTATTGTGTGTGTGCCCCCCCCCCCCAACTACTCAAGTTAAAGTGTCAATACTGCAATGTAGAAATGTAGAAGAACTCTGCCAAAAAATGGCATACCTCAATATGACATTTTACGGCTATATTATGACTTTGTCATTTCTTGTTTTTTTATAGTGCTGTAACATGTTATGGCCTAATCACTGTCATTCAAGCATAAATGTCTTAACATTAAAATAAAAATAAGTAACTGGTATAGGACTAGCCTACCTATTGTGGTACAAAACAAGTCCTTCTGCAGTGAATTACAACATTAGGATTGTGCAGAATTCAAGAAGCTTTATTTGTTACTGACTCATAAAGATACAAGCAGCTAAATGTTGTTGGAACTTGTACCACAGATGGTTCTACATATAATTGATATAATGAAGAAAAGAAAATATTAAGCAAGAAAATAAAATGGACAATAATAAATAAATAAAAATAGCCTACAGATATATACAGTTTTACGAATACTCTGGGACTTGTCTTAGACAGGCATGTCATCAGTGGTGTAAAGTAACTACATGTACTCAAGTACTGTATTTAAGTACAATTTTGAGGTATTTTTCACTTTACTGTTGTATTTCCAGTTTTCATTACTTGTACTTCTACTCCACTACATATCAGAGGCAAATATTGTACTTTTACTCCACTACAATTATTTGAAAACTTGAGTTTCTAGTTACTTTGCAGATATAAATTATTACATTATAAAACATACATGAACCACTTTAGCCCTATTTTATACCAAGGCTATTTTCAAACATTTTTGTACTTTTACTTTTGGTACTTTAAATACATTTGGATACCAACACTTTTGTACTTTTACTCAAGTAAATTTTGAATTGCGGACTTTTACTTGTAACAGAGTACTTCTAACATTGCAGTATTGATACTTTTACTCAAGTAAAACATTTGAGTGCTTCCACTGCATGTCATCTAGGGCTGTCAGTTGTACTGTAAAATGGCATTCGAATTTCAAAGCATTTTTATGTGTAATATGCGCGCGCGTGCATGTTCCTGTGCGTGCGTGCGTGCGCGCGCGCGCGAAGCGATTTTTTTTTGGGGTTTTATTTTTGAAAATGTTCGGTTTTCGGGCGGGTTCGGGTACTTTTTCCCCGTTAAAAAAAAACTTTATTTCGGTTTTAGGGTTGGGTTCGGGTTACACAGTACAACGAACATCGAGGTAGTTAATTGTGCACGTTATGTCCACTAGACGGCGCCCCATCCAAAGCTACTTTTTCAACGCAACAACACTGATGTCGCTTGCATGTAATAATGGTAGGCAGGCACAAAATGTATAACGTTGGATACGTTGTATTTTATTGAGTACAGCACAGATTGCTATCTAATGCACTTCACTTGCACTCAGTAGACTCAATATGAAATGAGGAAGGAACAGTCTTTAACAGCAAGTCCAGTTTCTCTCTCTCCTTTTTTACCAGCTTGCAAAGCTGGTCTAAGAATCGACAGAC
Source organism: Gymnoscopelus microlampas (assembly GCF_963454915.1). NCBI lineage: Eukaryota > Metazoa > Chordata > Actinopteri > Myctophiformes > Myctophidae > Gymnoscopelus > Gymnoscopelus microlampas. The sequence goes on along the minus strand of NC_139940.1, from coordinate 25,791,059 downwards.
CTACTTTCAACACATTACAGATTTGCATTCAACACATTACAGATTTGCATTCAACACATTACAGATTTGCATTCGACACATTTGTGTGATTGGCTGTCCTTTAAGCCCCCCCCTCCCCCTGCAGAGGGCCATTACTGGTCTCAGCTGTGCAAACAAAAGACCTGCTTGAATGGAATGTTAAGTAGGCCTCTCTCTCTCTCTCTCTCTCTCTCTCTCTCTCTCTCTCTCTCTCTCTCTCTCTCTCTCTCTCTCTCTCTCTCTCTCTCTCTCTCTCTCTCTCTCTCTCTCTCTCTCTCTCTCTCTCTCTCTCTCTCTCTCTCTCTCTCTCTCTCTCTCTCTCTCTCTCTCTCTCTCTCTCTCTCTCTCTCTCTCTCTCTCTCTCTCTCTCTCTCTCTCTCTCTCTCTCTCTCTTCCCCCCCCCCCCCCATTGGAATGGCTGAGATTTTATTTTAAAGACAACTTTTACATTTTGTGCTGCAGATTGGGGCAGAAAAAGCCTCCCGCAAGCTGGTATATTATGACTTTGTCATTTCTTGTTTTAACAATGAATAGGCTATCAATCATGACATGAACACATTGTGTTCATGTACACTGACCAGTCCCAATAAGTCCAGCAATGAAAGTGAAATAAGCGAACATAGCGACATTGCAACTGTAGTGTAAATCTTAATCTGTTAAATTATCTTGTCAACTTTGACCAAACAAAACCACTGTTCCAAACGAATAAAATAATATGAAAATAATAAAGTGCTCAGCGTTCAGCAGCATCAAATAAAAACAAAATAAAACAACAACATTGGCGAGACTTAAAGGTTGTTAGCCAAGAACACAAGGCGATCCACATTTTCTGGATCTAATGCAGAGCGTTTTTTATTTACGATTATCCCGGCGGTGGAGAAAACCCTCTCTGCTCTAACTGAAGTACCCGGGATGCACAAATAGCGCCGTGCCAGCTGAGCAAGGTGGGGGTACTTGGAACATGACACCCGCCACCACTCCAGTGGGTTGCCGTCGCTCGGTAGCGGGGTCTCTCTCTCGTACGACACCATCTCTTGTTGTAGTAGGTCTACGGTGGCACCTATAGTAGGACCAGATTGAAAATAAGTGTTTTGTTACACTTTACACTGGGTTTAAGTTATATTGTGCTTACTTTTATTAATTGTACCCAAAAAATGTACCAAAATAAAATAAAAACAAACCTGATGGATCTGTGGCTTGACTGTAAACATTCCCAAACAGATCTCCCATGGCGCTAAGAGCTGTTTTCTTGGCTGTCTTGCCCTGGCGCGATGTCCCTGCTGTAGCCATGGCTGCTTCTTCCTCTTCTTGCACCGGGCCCTCAGCAATCACAATCACATCTCGCTCCTCGTCAACCCGCAGCAACTGCAGTTCAGTTTTAATTTTCTCACGTACTTTATGTTTTTGTCCGTCGTCCAAATGAACCAGCCGAAGGAACCGCGGGTTGAGGTAGCTAGCGGCGTTAAGTAGCATGAAGGCAGATTTGTCCTCGCTGTATCTCTTCTTGAGGTCAGTTGAGATCTTTGTTTTCATTTCATTGACTGCTGCTGGGTCGTCCGTGGAAGCCTGGAGTTGCGACAAAAGCACAAACTTAAGGGGAAGAACGGCTGATGCTGTTGGGAATCGGTCGGTTGATAAACCCTCAGTGGCCACTTTGAAAGGCTTAAGCACTTCTCTGACCCTCTCCATAATCCTCCACTCATTGGTGCTCAACTCCAGATGACTGAGTTTCTTTTCCATGATTACCGCTGCAACGGGAGCTTGTTGCTCAGCTGCCCGACACACCATGTCGTAGGTGCTATTCCACCGAGTAGCGCAGTCGTTGACTAGCTTATTTTGTGTGACTTGAAGTGCCGTCTGCTTGGCGTCCAGGAGGTACATGTCTGCTGGAGACTTGTTGAAATGCAGTGCTGTGGCCTTTAGTCTGCTGACCGGAGTTTGAATGGCTCGAACTGCTAGACCTTTCCTCACAGCCAGGTTAATTGTGTGAGCCATACACGGGACGCTGGTGGCATGGAGGTGCTGCTCCACCGCATTAATATAATTAGTTGCATTGTCCGTGGTGATGGCGAGAACGGACTCACTACTAACGTTGTACTCATCGAGTATGCCTTGTATGTAACCTGCGACATTCTCAGCTGTGTGGCTTGTCTGGGCTTCCGCGGTTTTGAGAATGACATCTTTCATCTCCCATTTCTCATTTATAAAATGTGCAGTGAGTGTCACATAGCTTTCCGTTGCTAGTGACGTCCACCCATCTGTGGTCAGGGCAATCTTTTCTCCAGTAACCATTTCTCTGACTTTGTTTTTAGTGACATCATATAGCTTCACAACTATGTCAGTGATTGTAGTGTTGCAGGGAATTATGTACCTTGGCTCAAGCTCCCGTATGAACTCTTGGAACCCAGCCCCCTGCGAGAGGTTAATCGGCCTCATATCTTTGCAGATAAATTGTGTCAATTTGTTTGTAATCGCCTTCTGGCGAGCAGCAGGTAAACCTCGCGACGAGGAGGAGGGGGGCAGAAACGAGGTGATCCTAGCCTGCTTTAAATGTGGTTCATCCACATCTGCCATCTCGGCAAACGTAGCAGGGTGCAACATTGCGACATGATTCCTCAGGTTGCTTGTAGTGGTGTGATACTTCATTTCGATCTTGCATACTCTACAGATTGCTATGTCTTTTCTTGTTATTTTTCCGTTTTTGGATGGAAATCCAAAAACTTTCCACACATCACTCCTTAAATGATCAGGAGTGGTGATCTCTGGTGCATCCACGACGTCGCCGCCTTCTGCCATGTTTACATCTACTGCACTCACTGTCGCGCGGTGCTGGCTCACAAACAGTATTGTTGATATCACGTGACCTGACGAGCACATTTTTTACATGCCTGCAGGCAAGAAGCGGGCTTGTTTCGCATCGTTAGATTCTTTAATAAAACACATTTTATTTAAAATATTATAAAAACAAAATGTATTTTTTTTAAAATAATAAATGATAAAAGCTACATTCGAATATCAATTTTAACATTCGAATATTATAAAAAAAAATATCATTCGAATTATTTTCGAATAGTGAAATTCGTTCTGACAGCCCTAATGTCATCACAGCTAACTCCTCAGAGTTAAATCAACACTGAAGGGAGCCGCGATGTCTATTGTGATGAGTGTGTGTGGAACGGCTGTTGTAAATCACAGATGATTAGCAGATTCTCCGCTGGCCGAGTTTTTATGACTCTCAGCCTCTCACTCTGTCCTCTCACTATTACGGTTAGCATAGCATGTTGCTAACACATCAGCACAGACAGTTGAATGCAACGTTGCCTTCTGAGGAAAAGCAACAACAAACTTTTCGCCGGAGCTGATGTGTGTGTGTGTGAGAGAGAGAGAGAGAGAGAGAAAGAGAGCGTGCGCGCGCGCGAGAGCGAGAGAGAGAGCGAGAGAGCGAGAGAGCGAGCGAGAGAGCGAGCGAGCGAGAGAGAGAGAGGGACAGATGGAGACGGAGGGGAGGTGCTGCGAGGGGAGGCGGGTGCTGCGAATGACGGCCGTCCATTGGCCGTCCATGGACTTTAAAGTAGTGTCTCCCCATTGGCTGTAAAGTAGTGAAGGACAGCCAGGACAGCCAATAGACAAATAGGTGTCGCGAAAACATGTCGTGTTGCGGATGATGATGTCTGAGGCTGTTTGTAGAGCCGCCGCGCTTTCAGCTAGCGGCTAAAAAGAAGTGAGGGAGCGCCGCTCCCCCGCGTCCCCCCTCCACTACACCCCTGGAGGGGTCCCTATTCCTGTGGGACTGAGGGCCCACTCTACTCGGAGCATAGCTGCATCCTGGGCCCTTTACAAAGAGGTTTCGATGCAGGAGATCTGCTCTGCGGCTACCTGGTCGTCTCCCTCGACCTTTGCCTGTTTCTACAGCCTTGACGTGGCGGCGTCTGAGATGGCGCGCACTGTCGGAAAGTGGTGGTGACACCACCGTGTGTGGCGTCACTCGAACCATGGACACACGCATCATTCCTATCCCAAGGGGTCAGGATAGGCGCAGTGGTGTCCTGGAAAGTGATCACCACGGACGCCAGCCTCTCAGCATGGGGGGCTGTACACGAAGGCTACTCAGCCTGGGGGTTGTGGGACTCCTCTCTGAGGAGGGCCCACATCAACTACCTGGAGCTTCTGGGAGTCTTTCTAGCTCTCAAGTATTTCGAGAGCCGCATCGTGGGGTGTCATGTCCTGGTCAGAACGGACAATACCACAACGATGTGTTATGTCAACAAACAAGGAGGCTTGGGGTCCCTTGTATTGGACAGACTAGCGCACGAGCTGACGCTTTGGAGCGTGCAACGCTTGACGTCGCTACGCGCCTATAATAACTTGTGATTTGTGAAATGGGACATTCTGCATAATGAGTAGCCTACTTTCTAGTTTTGGTACTTTATTTTGATACCAATATTTTTTTACTTTTACTTAAGTACATGAGTACATTTCCAACCACGAGGATAGTGCCAGGGACCACCATATAATATTTGTGGTGTTCAGTGTTTCCCCTAGCCAGAAGCTGAAAGTGTGGGGGAGGATGAGTGGCGTGAAGTTATTTTGCGTGCACGCCTGTGGTATTCATTTCTATCTGATTTTGACTTGCATACTGTTCATAAAATATAAGGAAATAAGGGCCAATATACGACACGTCCAATATTTTTTGGGTTCTCAAAATGCATATTTGTGCTCAAACACAAATATTTATATAGTACATGTGCACAGTAATGAGCAGGAAAATATCTGTATAGTTTACATATGAGTTGTCTCCAGATTTAGAAAAATATACTTTTATTAGACCAAGTAGTATAGACAAACTGTCAAACAAAAAAGACAGTGGTGGAGGAAGTACTCACACTTCTTACTTAAAGAACCAATGGGCTATATAGCCTGCAGTGCGCATCTGGCTCACTCATCTTCAACAGGAGTTGGATGGGATGGCTATTAGTAGGGGGTGCTAACCACAAAAAATGGCCAAATCGTTACGCGGCGGATAAAAGCATGAAATTTGATACAGATGTCCCTTGGGTCATCCTAAAACATCCTAGAAGGGGTGCCCAAAAAAATCTTAAACAGGAAGTGAGTTATGGACAAAATTCAAAATGGCCACCTAAACTGTTGACCGTTGACTCAAAAGACACCAAAAGAAACTCCAAAAAGCATAAAATTTGGCACATATGTCCCTTGGGTCATCCTAAGACATCCTAGAAGGGGTGCCCAAAGGAATCTGAAACAGGAAGTGAGTTATTGACGAAATTGAAAATGGCCGCCTAGTGTTGTCGATTGACTCAAAAGACAACTAAATAATCTCATAAAAGCATACAATTTGGCACACATGTCCCTTTGGTCATCCTAAGACATCCTAGAAGGGGTGCCCAAAAAAATCTTAAACAGGAAGTGAGTTATTGACAAATTTTAAAATTTAAGATTTTTTTGGGCACCCCTTCTAGGATGTTTTAGGATGACCCAAGGGACATCTGTATCAAATTTCATGCTTTTATCCGCCGCGTAACGATTTTTCACTTAGCACCCCCTACTATATAGCGTGTTTAATAAATGAATACATATTGTGGGGTATCGATCAAAGCCAAGAGTCAGACAGTGGTGGTACAAGCCCAAACATGGGTTTTTATTCAAGTAATATGGCACACTGCATAACGTTCAAATCATAATAAAGGTGAATTATCTAGCACTGTGAATAATTGTTCAACAAAAGTTCTTCCCAGGGTTGGGGCTCAGTTTGGGCATCAATCATTCAGCATGGTGCGACACAGATTCAAAGAGGGGGGGGGGGGCAGTCAGAGAGCATTGTTTACACAGGGAATCACTTCTTTAGAGGGGCTGTCCTCACCCCTTTCAATAGGCCTCGCTCTGCCTTTGCATGCGAGGCTTGTATACGTTCCATACGGTGCCTACAACATATAAGAGACAACATTTTAGCGGACTTTTCACTTATCAAACACACAAGCTTTGGAAGGGAAATAGTGGAGTCTTTTTCTTACCGCCTGGCTGCCCGTCCTTCACCATGGAGAGTCCTACACTAGTGAGGGAGAGAGAGCAGAGAGTGTTTATAGCCAACGCCCTGCCTGTCACACAGGTGCGCGGAGTTGTGGCTGATCGAGGAGGTAGAGTGGCAGGTACCGCCCCTCGATGACGCAACCTAGGCTACAGCGCTGTCTCCTTGTGTTCTCTCTGTCTCTCCACCTCTGTCTCCCCATGGTGGGGCGCTTACCTGCCAGGCGGTCTCGTGGCAAGACTCCACAATATATACATTTTGAATGGTCAATTCTAGATTTACTTGAGTAAAAGTACAAAAGTATTGGTATCAAAATATACTTAAAGTACAGAAGTAAAAGCAGTCATTATGCAGAATGTCCCATTTCAAGTTTTCAAAACGTATAAAAACTTTGTAAAATAGCAGATCTACAAGCTCACATTGAACTTGTAGATCTGCTATTTTCAAGACAAATCTGGGAAATTGGATAGCTCAGATTGTTGTTTTATTGATTTGTCTCAATGTAGGGGTTCCTAAATTTTTAATTAGAATCCTGTTTTTTTGGTACACACATCAGACAATGTGTGTTAGATTACATGAGTTTTCGTAAGTTTAGTATGTGTTCAGCTTCTGTGAAGTCCACACTATTCAAAGCTTTTTGTACACCTATGTATACTGCCCACTTGTGGCGGCGCTGAATGAATAGATGAATACTAAATGAATAATAAAGTCTTCCCGGTTCAAGCAATTACCTCCTTTTATCTTCTTCTTTACAGAACTGTCAACATGGGTGATTTTGCTGAGAGAATTAAAGACTGTCTCAAAGACAATGTCGATATCGCTGTCAAGTGCCCATCCGGGATTAGTGAGTTTGATATAGTGGAAGCAAAGGAAAAATCCACTAAGTATCAAGTGGAACATGGCTTCATGGCAATTGCCAGAGTAAACTTCGACAAGGACAAGCTTAAAGGTATGGATGGGTCAGAATCATCGAATATTCAAATAGTCGTTTTTAGGATACAAATTTAATATAAAAAATATTAGTAATGTTGTGGGCGTGGTCAAATATTGGAATCATCGTTATTAACACTTGCATGACTAAGCCATCAATAGGACCGATTTTGAGAATTTAAAGTGGATTATCTTCTCTCATGAAGCTCTGAGAAAGTTCCCCTTTCATGACTTTTCCTAAATATTTGTTTCAAATCATCTCCGTTTTTTTTTCTCCTGAAACATATTATAAATATGAAATATATACCATATATACCATCCCAGTCGTCATATTTTGGCTAAATTGACCGCTCTCCCCCTCTCTCCCCCAGGGTAGAGCACTTTACACCTCGAGACCCCCCACAGAGCGGCCCGTAGCGCAGCAGAGACTGCGTCTATGTTGCCATGTCTGCTTATTATAAGCGACTTTGGGCTTGTTTTTCACGTCTTTCTATTATTATTATTATTATTATTATTATTATTATTACACATATATAATTACATTATAATGGTAATAATGTTCTACTCCACTGCACCTCAGAGGCAAATCTTGTACTTTTACTCCACTACAGTTATTTGAAAACTTTAGTTACTAGTTACTCTTTTTCGAATTCAGTCATTGTAAAGTCACTTTATAAAGGTCGGCTATAGTAACTTTAGTTACTTTGCAGATATAAATAAAATATATAAAACAGTCAATAATAAAACCAATCACATCACTTTATAAACAAGCACTGAAAATAATGAATAAAAAACGATTAATACACTTTATTTAGTAAGACAAAAAAACAGAAAAACAGTACATGGAAGTAACAATGAGATCCCCACATACACAAATCACAAATCATGATGACATATAGGAGAGAATACACACTAGCCTATTGCTTCATGTCTCACTGTTTTCTATGCAGTAACATTTTCATAGACCTGCTTGCTTATTTCTCTCTCAAAATTTGGCAACCCATTCACTGCATCGTACAGCGCTACAGGTCGTGCTGTTTTAAAATGCTGTGCCAACAGATCTGATCTACAAGCAGATGGCGTGTCAGGCAGCGGCTGTTTTATGTTTGTAGATCAGATATTTAGCGCAGGAATGAGCACATTTGTGGAACATAGCGATGTGTTCACTTGTTACGCTGAGAGGAGAGGGACAAAGAGGAGACGATTCTGTCAGCGTGGACAGCTGATAGAATGAGAGCTTTACGCTGAGACAATAATGTGAATATTATATAATATAATATTGGTTTGTCAAGAGATATCCATGTGTTTTGGACAATGGAGATAGTCACGTTATTAGACAGTGGCTTCAGCGTTCATATAGGCTCCATGTTTCACTGAAGAGTTTAATGTGACGCTACAGATTGTGCTGTTTTATACGCTTTTTTTTATAAAGATTTGACATACATAATCTGCAGTTACCATTACATTTTATAATACTATTTTATATATATATATATATATATATATATATATATATATATATATATATATATATATATATATATATATATATATATATATATATATATATATATATTATATTATAATATATATATATATATATATATATATATATATATATATATATATATATATAAATATAATACATTACTATTTTATGTTTCTGCCTGCCTACAACAACAACATGTGGGCTCACTGACTGCGCAGAGTGCAATTGAGATGTTAATAGCTATTTAGAAGACAATGGAAGCCCCCACTGTTTAGGGGAGAAAGTGTGAACTAGTCTGGAGCACAGAGGGGAGACAGTAGCCAATAGGATAGCCTTATTTGGGGATCAAAATGATCATTTTTCAGGCAGTGTAGGGGATAATGAAACCTCAGTCATGCTAGTGTTAATAGAATTATAATAATCAAATCTCATTTTGGTCCTTTCCCCACAGGTTTCAAAAATAAAATTGAAGTGGGGTGGATACAATTCCTGGTTAAAACTAAAGGCAGCAATCCAGACCATGTCTATGAGGTCATTGGCTTTTATGAACCCGAGGATGAACACGTGACGGGAGGCGACCACGCAAAGGGGTAAGTGTTGTGACAGGTGCAGAAACAAAACAATGGATTAATAAAACAGAAGTGTATAGACCCTCCAGAAAAACTTGGGCAAAAATCCTTAATTATGCGGGCTAAAATTCTTGATTATGTGGGCTGAAATCCTACATTTTGCTAGATGATCCTAGATGAAATATGCAGGGTTTTTATGTGATTTTATGCGGTGAAATTGTGATATATGCGCCGCATATTATGCGATGCAATGCACATATTAATCGATGCTATGGGATGTGATGCGCATATTATACGATGCGATGTGGCCTTTTTGATTTTTTTTACCCCTGCATTATTATGCGCCTTTTTGCTGATTATGTGGTAAATTATGCGATTCATAATCACATTTATCTGGAGGGTAAAGTAATTGGAGCGAATGGCATTGCGTGCAGCACAAATCATTGTCTTTGAATAATAATAATAATAAATATAGCTGCAAGCAGCGATAATACGGGGCCAGTGAGAGAGAGAGAGAGAGACAGACAGACATGGAAACTGGAGAGAGAGAGAGAGTAATGGAAACTGGAGAGAGAGAGAGGGAGAGAGACATGGAAACGAGAGAGAGAGAGAGAGTGCGATGGAAGCGGAATAGATTGAAGAGAGACATGGAAACGGAATAGATTGATGAGAGAGAGAGATGGAAACAGAATGGATTGATTGGACATCTCAACCTATTGCCATTAACAGGAATCGAACTCTCAATGTGGTATCTTTAAAACCACAGACTTACAGGTTTTACTGCACTATTGAAGTTTGCCAACAACGCCATATTGTAAAGATAGTTTGATGTTCCAGAGATGTGAATGAGTAGTTGAAGAATGGATTTGAGACATCACTCCAGCAGTGAGGTTACTTATTCCAGTTTATTTCATAGCACAAACAGAGTATCAACAGCTTTCTATGGAGACCCTGAGGTCCCCACAGTCGGCCCTTCGGCCCTGACTGGCACACACACCCTAGCTTACATTTGAGTCCATCTTTTATAGCAGTGGTTACATTGAAATTGCCAACAACGCCATATTGTAAAGATAGTTTGATGTTCCAGAGATGTGTAGGATGTTTGAAGAATAGATTGAGACATCACTCCAGCAGTGAGGTTACTTCTTCCGATTTATTGCATAACACAAACAGAGTACAAGCAGCTTTCTATGGAGACCCTGAGGTCCCCACCGTCGGCCCTTCGGCCCTGACTGGCGCACACACTAACTTACATTTGAGTCCATCTTTTATAGCAGTGGTCACATAGAGAATAAGAGGAGGTACGTGTTGGGTGTGACAGCCCTGTAAGGTGAACCCCCACCTTCCCTGGCCCCACACATTTGCAACTATAATGGAGCCAGGAAGGGAAGGGTGTCAGCCTTGATTCCAAATGCATATCCGCTCTGTCTATCAACTAAAACAATAGGCAATGTTAATTGTCACCCCCACAGTGATGTTGCTAGGTATTCAATCTAATGGGTCCTGGGACCCAAGGGTGGTCTTTTAGATGGGTCCCACAAAAATGCACGGCGTTTAACTCGTGTTTCATCTTATATGGTTATATTCATGTAGAACAGTGTTTATCAACCTTTTTGGTGCCAAGGTACACCTGGCTTAGCCAAAATATCCCAGGGTACACCTAGATATATGGTGCGTATATATATATATATATATATATATATATATATATATATATATATATATATATATATATATATATATATATATATATATATATATAATATATATATATATATAATATATATATATATATAATATATTATATATATATATATATATATATAATATTATATATATATATATATATATATATATATAATATATTATATATTATATATAATATATATATATATATATATATATATATATATATATATATATATATATATATATACATACACATATACATACAGATTATTGGGCAGGTATAAAGAAACCTTGACCATTACAAATATATACATCTTTGGCCTACAAATATATACTGTCTGAATGAAAGCCATACTATTTTGGCACACTGAGTATAGCAACATTGTATGCCTTTCATTGCTTTCAAGGCAAAAAACAAACCATGTCACTCTGCCTTTCATGAATATTCAAGGCAAAAAAAGTACCATATGTCATTGCTATGCGCTAACTCCTAGCATCAAACTCCGCGGGAATTGATAGTTTTAAACTATCTAAAATGGATCTAAAATGTTGTGCTTACCTCGACAATAAGTGTTGTCCCTACCTACTTCAATGGACTACTTTATTTGGGCTGTTTGCTGGATTCTTTTTTTTTTAACGTGGCACAACGAGCGTGCGTGCGTGCGTGCGCACACACACACACACACACACACACACACACACACACACACACACACACTCTCACAGGCTGCAGGCTGCAGGCAACCCTAGCAGTGGCTGCACAGGACAACATATTTGCATTCCTGTGGGTGATGGTCCCTACATTGAATGGACTCGGCCGTGGCTGTGTGTGAAACGGATGATGGCCGTATCGATTGACCGACGCGCCATTGTTCTCGAGGGGCTGGTTTCACACGTTCTTCAAAGCTCACGGTACACCTCGCAAGTACACTTAGTGTACCATCTACCGCGGTTGATAAACACTGATGTAGAACATGTATCTGAAAGAAAAGTACACAATTCCAAATCCGACAACTTTAATAGTGCAAGTGTAACATAGAACAGTGCAAAGTATATGCAAACAGAACAGTGTATAAAGTTAATTAAATGGCATCAAAATAAATACAGTAAAATAAAGACATAGTAAATTAAATACTTTGTGGTGCACTCAGTGAGGTAAATACAGTGTACTGTATGGTACATTATGCACTGCTCAATTAAAGGCTCTGTAGCATAGAACATATATTAAATAGCACCAAAATAAATTATTTTCTTTTAGCAAAAATAAAGAGTTTGAGGTCCATTTGGGACTCTAGATTGAAAACTGAAAAATAAAGCAGAATTAAGTCTCAGTAGCACTTCTACTTCTTGTACTTCATTGTGTACAGCTTCCTATCCTTGGCATGTTTCCAGTGGCCAAGTGCCTCTTCAAAAGGGAACTCTGGCCATGTGGGACCCAGGTTGACCTTGAGGAGCTGCTCCTGGTGCTCCAATGTCAGCCTGTTCCTGAGAGGGGTGAGGATGAGGTTCTGTTTGGAAAACCCTCGTTCGCAGCCAGCTGTGTGCACAGCTAGGGTAGTGGCCAGTTGAGCTAGGATAGTGAGGTTAGGGAAATCTTTCTTGTGGTACTTAGTAACCAATGACCATAGCCTCCACATGCTGTCTTTGGGGTAGTGCTGCGCTATCACAACCTTCTTCACCAAAGCCCACTCCTCTCGTGTTTGTGCAGCGTTAATAAGGGGCTTAGAAGTTGTCTGGTGGTCCTCCCTGTCCTCCTTCCATCGATGGGTTTGCTCACACCCATAGTGAGCAATAAGTATTTCCAGCTCCTCCTCCCCAAAGACCTTCAACTCCTCCTCACCCATGAAGGCTACTGGGCGGAGACTCAGCACACCAAATGCAGACACCAGAGAGGTGTTTGGAAATCTGGAGTGCATGTTACCAATCATGTTGTCAATGAATTTGACGCATAGCTGCTCCAGATTTAATGTGCCCCTGGTGATTTGGTGCTCACCCTTGTACATGTTGTCCTGGATGTCGCTGGCTAATGCCATCAGGTTGGGGGATTTCATCTCTTTGATCTTTCCCAGATCTTGTATTGCCAGGTCCAGCTTCACTTTAACCAAGGCAATATCAATATTCTCAGTTTGCAGGAACTGGGACAAGATGGTCACAGGGGCCATTGCATCCATCATCAGAGCGGTGATGCTGATGAATTTGACTGTACCCATCTTCTTCTTCAGGCCATTTGCCTTGGGGTCTTTGCTGACATCCTGGGATACATCTGTGAAATAGGACAGCAAACTGTCCATGGTCCTGTGCACACTTTGCAGAGCATTGAAATATGACAGCCATCGGACTGAATGCATCTCTTTGTATGTCAACACAGGGTCTTCCAGCAGTATCTGTATATCTTTGATTCTGGCTGCTCTTTTGGGACTGCCACGGAAGTAGTAGAACAGATCAGTCAGAATCTGCTGATGTTCTTTGAGATCTGCTATTGACTCTGCTGCTTGAGATGTACACAAGGCAAGGGAATGGGCAGCACAGTGCACATTAACCATGTGTGGGTTGGCCCGAAGCAGTATTCCTGTAAAGCCTTTGTTTCTTCCTGTCATGACGGCCGCTCCATCCGATCCCATGCTCATTCAATTCAATTCAATTCAATTTTATTAAAGTGTCAAATCACAACAAGTTGTCTCAAGACACTTTACATGTAGAGAAGAGACCCAACATCCCACCCTGAGCAAGCAATTTTGCGACAGTGGCAACGAAAAACTCCCTCTTAATTCAACAGGAAGAAACGTCAGGCAGACCCTGGCTCTAGGGTGGGGGCCTTCTGCCTCGACCGTGTCGGGGGAAAGAAGAGAGAGAGAGAGAGTAGTAGTAACACAAGTAGTAACAATAACAATAATAGCAAATATAATAGTGTAAGATACTAGCATATGATAGTATAATATAGTACAGCAATAATGTGTATGCAGTATATAATGGAATAATATAAAAATCTTTAAGATAATATAATATACAGTATAGCGTAGTGGTATAGTGTAGTGTAGTAGAAATCCACGGTCGTGTCCAGGGTCATGCTCCATGGAGAGGCCCGGTCCGGTCCGCAGTCACAGCCTTGAGCCGCAGCTGGGGGTCCATAGTAATAGTTCATGGACCTGCGACGTGGGAGGTAGAAGAAACTCCGGGGAACGAGTCCCCGGTTGTAGAATTAGTGGCAGGCCTTACTAGAGCGTGAATCCGTACAGGGTTAATTACGATTGTACCAATGGGACACAAACCCACACAACCAAAGGGAGGACGAGAAGAGAGAGGACGAGGGGAGAGAGGAGAAAGGGGGAGGTGGGGGAGAGAGGATGACTATAGGGAGACTGAGTCTATACACTTCGGCTATAGGCTTTATCATAGAGAAAGGTTTTTAGTCTAGTTTTAAATATACAGAGTGTGTCTGCTTCACGGACTGAGACTGGGAGAAGGTTCCACAGCTGAGGTGCTTGAAACTTAAATGCTCTGCCTCCTGTTCTAGTTTTTTGGGGGTTTACTGGAGCCTTAAGCATTTTTTTATACTGTGAACGTAACCTTTATACTGTGAACGTCATCACCTTGGTTAATGGGACGTCCAGCTCTGACATCACTTCCTCAATGGCCTTTGCAATCCCCACACCCGTTGCATCCCTACACTCTTTATTGGCAACAAAATGAGTGCTTGGTTCAAATGTGCCAGCGTCAAGGATTTGGACATACACAACAAGCCGTTTATGGTTTGTGATGTCTGTAGACTCATCTGTGAGTACTGTCACAAATGGAGATTCCTTCAACTTCTTTTTTAGGCCAGCATCCAGAGTGGCTGTCATACTGGACAGCATTTCTGTGGCTGTGTATCGTGAACTGTATGAAACAGCCTTTTGCTGTAGATGTGCAAGATCTGGGACACCAATCTCTGTCATAAAGCTACTTAACGACCCAAACTTGGAAAGGGGGACCCCCTCCTGGGCCATCCAGTGAGTGGTTTTAAACAGTGCCAGTGCTGCCTTGTCCTGCTGGCTGTCCACCTTCACTTGAATTTGTTCTAAGTCTCTTTGCAGAGCAGGAACTTTGAGGCAGGACTTCGTTGGTAGTGACATGGCGAGTGAGGGCGGAGCACTGGAAGTTGTTGCATTGCTTAAATTTGTGCAGAGATGAGCTGGTTTTATTGTATTTTGTACAAATGTCACAGTACATGAATTCATCATTCGAGTATCGCAGCCATGTGAATGTGGTGAGCCTCTGCTTGAGAAAGGTCCGCTTTTTCTTTTTAGAGGGTGGAGGTGCAGAAGGTGGCAGTTCATCTGCAGTAGTTGGCTCATCAGACTTTGAAGTAGAGGCAGAGCTAATCATTGGCAATGGAGAGGTAGGCTGTGCGGCTGTGACAGGGAGGGGAGCATCACAGGGAAATGTAGGAGTAGAAGATACTGTATAACAGAAGAAGAAAGAAATTATTATAACTAAAACTAGCAAAATAGATAACTTACTGAATATGTGATGAGACAAAAACATCAATGTTTCATACTACATATAATATGTAGTATGTATACTAAATATGATATTTCATAGTATTTTGGCTATATAATCTATATTCCAATTATTTTTAGCTGTGCCAGTTTGAACTGTTAATACATCTTTACATCGATTGTTAAACAAAATAAAAATAATGAAACAATCTAAACTATTACCTTGAGATGAAGTAGAATCACAGGTAGATACAGAGGATGTAGTCATGGAGGTAGGTATGGGGTCATCATCATTAGCAGTACTTGATTTGGGTTTAGAAAATAGGCTTGCTATTTTCTGTTGCCCTGCAGCAGGCTTGAGAATCTTTTTTGGTGCCATTTTACACTAACATTATATATTTACGGGGCCAGGCTTCCAGCATGGACCCGTATTGTTATTGGCATTATTACGGGGCCAGGCTTCCAGCATGGACCCGTATTGTTATTGGCATTATTACGGGGCCAGGCTTCCAGCATGGACCCGTTTTGTTATTCAGATTATTCCGTTTCTTCTTCTGCCACTTTTGGCAGTTCTGGCTGAACCGTGCAGTCGCTTTTTATGAAACTCGGCCATATGATAGATGGTCATGAAAAACGATCAAGAAATAATTCTCACAATCTTTCGTCAAAAGGTGGCACTATAGCACTCAATTGAAAAATGCCAACTTTGAACAGGTACAACTCATGCCCTGTTTCACCTACAGCCATGAAACTTCGATGCACACATGCGTCTCTTCATGCTGAACAACGTTCACACTCTGACTTTTGACCTCTGACCTTTAGATCTTCCACCATTTTGAATGATATGAAAAACAGTTAAAACCTATCTCCTCCTGGGATTTTTGAGTAATCTGCACGAAACTTTTTACACATGAACTTTGGACCTATGCCAAAAAACGTTTGCAAAATATTTTCCATAAGTGAAAAAATGAAGCTTTAATGAGCCAATGAATATTGCAGTTTTATGACAATTATTCATCTGCCCCTAACACATACATGCAGACTTACCATTCTTTGAAACTTTGCAGAAATGTAAAGGGCCATTCCAAATATCACTGAAACCAATCTTACTCCAATTGGTCAAACGGGGGCGCTATAGCAATTTTTTGAAAATGCAAACTTTAAACAGGCAAAAGTCATGCCTCGTTTGGCCGACAGCCATTAGACCTGCTTACACATGTGCCTTGACTAATGAGGAACACATCTATCACTTTGACCAGTAAGCACCGTCCTTAGATTGTCCGCAATCTTGAGCAGTTTGAAAAACACTTAAACCCAGGATTTTTCAGCTATTTGCGTGAAACTGTATCATCTGTGTGATCTCCTTTCACAGGTTCTTGTCTGTTGGTGGCTTCTCGCTTAAATGTGTGCCCCACAACCTGAAGGTCACCAGTTCAAGCCTCACTTGGTGCAGACTTCATCTAAGTTGCATTTCACACAACATGACTATCAATGAATACATCTGCAATTGTTAAAGATAACATGAAATACTTAATTGAGTGTTTTTTTTACATACAGCTGATCTACAATCTCACAACTTTTCAGATAGCAATGAGAGTATGTTTTTTCAATGTATAACATACTTCATTGTGAAAATAGCCGATGTACAATCTGACAACTTTTAATGGTTTGTGAGCTTGTAGATCGGCTACTTTCACTAGTTTTGCTTCTGAGGAGATGTACAATTTCTTCATTGGTAAATGGTTTTGTGAACGAGTTGTGTTAGTGAAACAGGGGCTTGGGTCATGACAGAAGGCAAGAGTTTGTGATCCTCAACAGACAATATCAGCCTGGACAAAGCTATAGCACTATAGGTAGTGTTGCAGCTACCTAAGAGTGCCTCACGATCGCAAGGTTGCCGGTTCAAGCCTCACTTGATGCAGACTCATTTAAGTTGAATTGCAAAAAACATGACTCAATCTATTCCGTTTCCATGGCTGTCTCTCTCTCTCTTCAATCTATTCCGTTTCTATCTTCAATCTATTCCGTTTCCATGTCTCTCTCTCTGTCTCTTCAATCTATTCCGTTTCTATCTTCAATCTATTCCGTTTCCATGTCTCTCTCTCTGTCTCTTCAATCTATTCCGTTTCTATCTTCAATCTATTCCCTCTCTTTCAATCTATTCCGTTTCTATCTTCAATCTATTCCCCCTCTCTCTCTCTCTCTCTCTCTCTCTCTCTCTCTCTCTCTCTCTCTCTCTCTCTCTCTGAGGGTCGGCCATAGCTGAGTGGTTAGGGAGCCAGAGGCTCTGGTTGACCCAGGTACGATTCCAGGCCAGGTCAGCAAATGTGTCGATGAAATGAAATTTGTCCCTGAGCAAGACTCTTAACCCCTAATTGCTCACAGGCCCTCATTGGAAACAAGACCGCAAGGACTTTCATGAACTGACCTGTTAAAGGAATTATCATTTCTCTTTCTCTCTCCTGGCCCCGTATTATCGCTGCTTGCAGCTATATTTCCATTTCTTCTTCTTCTTCTTCTGCCGTTTTTGCCAGTTCTGGCTGAACCGTGCATACGCTTTTTACGAAACTCGGCCATATGATAGATGGTCATGAAAAACGATCAAAAAATAAATCTCACAATCTTTCGTCAAAAGGTGGCGCTATAGCACTCAGTTGAAAATGCCAACTTTGAACAGGTACAACTCATGCCCTGTTTGACCTACAGCCATGAAACTTCGATGCACACATGCGTCTCCTCATGCTGAACAACTTTCACACTCTGACTTTTGACCTCTGACCTTTAGATCTCCCACCATTTTGAATTATATGAAAAACAGTTAAAACCTATCTCCTCCTGGGATTTTTGAGTAATCTGCACAAAACTTTCTACACATGAACTTTGGACCTATGCCAAAAAACGTTTGCAAAATATTTTCCATAAGTGAAAAAATGAAGCTTTAATGAGCCAATGAATATTGCAGTTTTATGACAATTATTCATCTGCCCCTAACACATACATGCAGACTTACCATTCTTTGAAACTTTGCAGAAATGTAAAGGGCCATTCCAAATATCACTGAAACCAATCTTACTCCAATTGGTCAAACGGGGGCGCTATAGCAATTTTTTGAAAATTGAAACTTTAAACAGGCAAAAGTCATGCCTTGTTTGGCCGACAGCCATTAGACCTGCTTACACATGTGCCTTGACTAATGAGGAACACATCTATCACGTTGACCAGTAAGCACCGTCCTTAGATTGTCCGCAATCTTGAGCAGTTTGAAAAACACTTAAACCCAGGATTTTTCAGCCATTTGCGTGAAACTGTATGATCAGTGTGATCTCTTTTTTCAGAGGTTTGTCTGTTGGTCCAATAGCGTCCCGCTTAAGTGTATGTCTCACAACCTCAAGGTCACAGGTTCAAGCCTCACTTGGTGCAGACTTCATCTAAGTTGCATTTCACACAACATGACTATCAATGAATACATTTGCAATTGTTAAAGATAACATGAAATACTTAATTGAGTGTTTTTTACATACTTCATTGTGAAAATAGCTGATCTACAATCTCACAACTTTTCAGATAGCAATGAGAGAATGTTTTTTCAATGTATAACATACTTCATTGTGAAAATAGCCGATGTACAATCTGACAACTTTTAATGGTTTGTGAGCTTGTAGATCGGCTACTTTCACTAGTTTTGCTTCTGAGGAGATGTACAATTTCTTCATTGGTAAATGGTTTGTGAACGAGTGATCTCAGTGTTAGTGAAACAGGGGCTTGGGTCATGACAGAAGGCAAGATTTTTTTCATCCTCAACAGACAATATTAGCCTGGACAAAGCTATAGCACTATAGGTAGTGTTGCAGCTACCTAAGAGTTTCTCACGACCGCAAGGTTGCTGGTTCAAGCCTCACTTGATGCAGACTCATTTAAGTTGAATTGCAAAAAACATGACTCAATCTATTCCGCTTCCATGGCTCTTTCTCTCTCTCTCTCTTCAATCTATTCCGTTTCCATGTTTTTCTCTTCAATCTATTCCGTTTCCATGTCTCTCTCTCTGTCTCTTCAATCTATTCCGTTTCTATCTTCAATCTATTCCGTTTCCATCTCTCTCTCTCTCTCTCTCTCTCTCTCTCTCTCTCTCTCTCTCTCTCTCTCTCTCTCTCGTTTTGAAAAGGTTCTTAAGTTTTGAAAGGTTTGAAAGGTTTGAAAGGTTTGGAAGGTTTAAGGTTCTAAACGTTTGAAAGGTTCTTAAGTTTTGAAAGGTTTGAATGGTTTGAAAGGTGTTAAAGTATTAGTAGTGTTAAACGTTTTGATAGTGTTGAATAGTGTAACATAGTTTCCATCTCTCTCTCTCCCTCTCTCTCTCTCTCTCTCTCTCTCTCTCTCTCTCTCTCTCTCTCTCTCTCTCTCTCTCTCTCCGCAAGGACTTTCATGAACTGACCTGTTAAAGAAATTATCATTTCTCTTTCTCTCTCCTGGCCCCGTATTATCGCTGCTTGCAGCTATATTTTTTCTTTTTATTTGTATAGTTTATTTTTAATTCACGTTTGTTGTTTTCAAACGTGTTAACCATCAGGTCTGCTACGGATCTACAGGTCTACGTCATGGCAGAGACGTCACTTTTCAACTCTGCAACAGACGGCCCTTGTGTGTGTGTGTTACACGCAAAATCGTTACCCAAAGAATTCGGTCTGAGCAATGAGCATGCGCAAAATGGCGGCTCCCATGGATCCTTATTATCATTTGTATCGTCTTTCTAAGACTATTTCTACGTGGATTTTATTGTTTATAAAGTAGGATGTGGCCATGCAAAATGGTGGTGTCCCATGGATTTGTCAAATATTCGCGGTAAAAAAAATATTTTACCGCGAATTATTTTCATATTTTTTTCTGTTGGTGACAATTGTAGTGCGTCCCATGGACGCAACGACGGTGCCATGAATGCGTCCTTTTTCAATACGGTGCGTCAGAGACGCAGGACGAAACCTTTTACACATGAACTTTGGACCTCTGCCGACAAAACGATAGGAGTGGATTTTTTCTAAGTGAAAAAATGCAGAAGTTAGGAGCCAATGACGGAGATGTGTGAGATCTAAAGGTCAGAGGTCAAAAGTCAGAGGGTGAAAGTTGTTAAGCATGAGGAGACGCATATGTGTATCCAAGTTTCATGGCTGTAGGTCAAACAGGGCATGATTCAAAGTTGGCATTTTCAATTGAGTGCTATAGCGCCACCTTTTGACGAATGAGTGTGAGAATTATTTCTTGATCGTTTTTCATGACCATCTACCATATGGCCGAGTTTCGTAAAAAGCGACTGCACGGTTCTAGCCTGGTAAACCCTCCCTCCGGAAATCTCATTTCCATTTGATTTCAGGAAGGAGTCTGGTCTGAAACGCCTTTCTCCAATAATCGCTCTGCTCGCCGAGCCGACGAGCCTATCAGCGTCGTCGCTCATTGTTCTGTGATTGACAGCGACAGTTGGCCAATCAGGTGGCGAGTTCGAGTGAGCCCGAATGAACCCGAGTGCAGCCTGAGAGCCGCCGACAAAAGACGAACGGCAGCCATTGTTGTTGTCCGAGTGCCGTCACTTCTTAGTTTCGTTCTTAAAACGGTCTCAAACTTCTTTTTTGAGGCACGGTATTTACTATTAACATCGTTTGGATAGAATTTAGTTGTTTAACTTCATATATGTGGTCAATTAATCATGACAGAGCCTATTTAAAAATATAAATTTAGAGAACCGGCAGGGGCGGGGAGTGACACGCATGTATCCCAATAAGGCAACCTATTTTCGGCATGGCCGTCCCAAAAGTCCCGTTGCGTTACATAGTCTGGAGCTCGTCAAAATGAACTGCTCATTGGCTGAAGGGGAAAAACGATCATTGGTTGAAGGGGTTGTCAGTCAACGGTATTACTCCCGCCCAACTCCAGCCCACAGCGATTATTGCAGAAAGGCGTTTCAGACCAGACTCCTTCCTGAAATCAAATGGAAATGAGATTTCCGGAGGGAGGGTTTACCAGGCTAGCACGGTTCAGCCAGAACTGCGAAAAGTGGCAGAAGAAGAAGAAGAAGTGACAGAATAATGCCAATAATAAAACAGGTCCAGAGCTGAGCTCTGGCCCCGTAACTAGAAAATACTGTTCCTGAAGAAACAGTGTGGGATCGCTAAGAATGTAGTTGGTATTGAGTATTGATAGTTTTATAAGTGTTAAAGGTGTTAAAGTATTAGTAGTGTTAAAGGTTTTAAATGTTTAAGGTCTGAAAGGTTCGAAAGGTTTAAGGTTTGAAAGGTTTAAGGTTCTAAACGTTTGAAAGGTTCTTAAGTTTTGAAAGGTTTGAGAGGTTTGAAAGGTTTGAAAGGTTTGGAAGGTTTAAGGTTCTAAACGTTTGAAAGGTTCTTAAGTTTTGAAAGGTTTGAATGGTTTGAAAGGTGTTAAAGTATTAGTAGTGTTAAACGTTTTGATAGTGTTGAATAGTGTAACATAGTTTTTTAGGGTAAAACAGTGATTGCTAGGGTATAATAGGCATTTGCTATGGTCTAGTTGGCAGTGCAGTTTCTAATTAGTCCCCCCAGGAATTCGCGATCGCGGAAATTACCGCAAATTTGAAGGCCATCATTGGATTTCAAAGCCGTCCGCGGATTACAAGGTATAATGCAGAAAATCTTGGTAAAACACCGCCGTACGGAGAAGTATTCTCTCTCTGTCTCAGGGCAGTGCGAGCTGCTGCTAAACCCCCCCCCCCCTCCTCTCACACACACAGGCATGTAGAGGGAGAGAGAAAGAGAGAGGGAGAGAGAGTGAAAGTGCTGCGCAACTACAGCCCAACTTCAAAGCAAGTTAACGATGGCTCGTTGACCCCAATGTGACCACTAGGCAATCAACACTGAACAGCACTAATTAACTAATTAATTGCACCTGTGATTCTTGTATCTGTCCGTGCAGCCTAACTTCAAGTGTGACTTCTAAGTTCTACTTCTCCTCAGAAGGACAACTTTATTATTTCCCTTCCTGAATGACAAGAGTATTATTATTGCATTTGGCTATGTGCAATAACTGCAAGCCAATGTTCAGAGGCATTGTCAGTATTTGTATTAATTTCTTTCATTCATATTTCTTTAGTCGCCAATAATTCAAGCCTGTGTTTTGAGACATATTGTCTTGTATTTCTACAAAATAAATGGTAAAAATGCATTCTACATGCATAAATACAAAAATAATAAAAAATAAAAAATGATTGGATCGGTGATTACTATCGGCCTGATCGGACCACCTCTATTTATAACCAGTAACATTCACTCAATTACTATGTTCCACAGTATTTTAGTGTTTTAGAATGGTATAACAATTAATTGTATCTATTTCAATATGGAATTTACTTGATTATTATAACTTAATTTGTTTTAGCTTGATAACTGGCAATTTCAGGTTGTTTTTTAATGCCCGGAATATTAACGATAAGCCACGGAATCAAGAATTGCTCTCCGCGGAATCAAGACTTGCTCTCCGTGGAATCTAGACTTTTTCTCCGCGCTTTCCTGGGGGGACTATCTAATAGGCGATTGCAAGGGTAAAACTGGTTGCTAGTCTAAAAGTACAAATTATTTCAAAAAATTCAAATGGTAGCCGATATGTCCTAAGTAGGCCGAACGTAGAGTAGAGTTGGAACGGAGTTTGTAGCTAAAAGTATAAAGGACTAGTTAGGGTCCAAAAAACGGGCGGAATATGGTATATAACTAGAAAGTAGTTAAGTTTTATAAGTGTTAAAGGTGTTAAAGTAGTAGTAGTGTTAAAGATTTTAAAGGTTTAAGGTTCTAAAGGTTTGAAAGGTTTAAGGTGTTAAAGCAGGGGTCCTCAACTACAAATCTTGAAGGTCCACAAATCATTTTTTGAATAAGCCAAAGGTCCGGTCATTAAAGTCGGTCAATCAAGCCAAGCTTATCAAATCGGATCCCCTCCCAACCAACCAACTTGACAATACTGGGGTGCAGAGTATGAAAACATAAATGAAAAAAAAACATGTTCCTTTTAACTAAAATAAATACTAACATAAAACTAAAAATCATTTTAATTTGAACAACAATTCAAATACTTTATTACGCCCCCTCCAAGAATCCCCCAAAAATATATCAGGAGGGGGTTAAAGAACCCTCTCTTTTTAAATACAGGCAAGTGAGCACAGGAAAGGAGGGGGACTGCTGTGTTGTTCTTCCACTAAATCCTCCCCCCCTTAACGCCAGAGGTTAATCTCATAATGTACTCACCAGTGCCAAGCGTTTATTGTTGTTTTTTGTTTTCTTCATGTCGCCATAGACCCCGCTAAAAACGGTAAAACTCGCGTTCATTTGGTTCGACACAAACACGGGATCCGTGTGAAACAAACAGTGAAAACTGCGATCCGATCCTCCATTTTGAAGTTACAGCCTATAACGTTAGACAGGGCGATGCGAGGAGAAAAACCACAAAGGAGCTAAATCGATTCAAAGCTGATTCCTAGACAGGAAACAGATGCGAGCGAAAAAAACGGAACCAGTTTTATTTCGTTTCCGGTCGGCCCCCGGAACCGGAAGGGGTCGGAAAAAAATCCGGAAAGTGCACTTTTTCGGTTTAACATGGGATTTCAAGTTTGCGTAGATCTACGCGACTGGCACGCTGCGGCTTTAAATTGGTTCGCGTAGATCTACGCGATTGGCAGTCAATGTGTTAAAAGTTTTAACTCTACTCTCAACTCAGCAACTCAACTTTGTCACCACATCACTTGTACCTGTAAAACCTGTGATGTGGTAATACAGTTGAGTTGATCTGAGCAGATGAGCAGGGCTAAAGGTCAACCTCAAGGGGGCAGCGTTGCATTAGGTAATACTGCAGAGTCAGCTTTTTCCATTTACGTATCCATTCATTTAGTAAAAAAAACATTTAAAAAAATTAAGAGGTTTCAATTCAATTCAATGGTTAGAAGCTGAACACATCCTTAATGTACAGTAAGTTATGTCATTGTTAACAACATTATTAACACTTTTTTACATAAATTAATTTAATATACTTGATTGTATTTGAATATAAGATACGGGCTGCTATTTACCTGCACACTCGTTGGGCCTGCCTGATGATCTTCTGGAACCGTCTCCTCCAGAATTTCCTCATACATGTCCCTCAGTGACGGTCCGGCGACATCAGAGTCATTTTCTGCTCGCGTCTTCTTTCCTTGCGGTTCTTCTGGGTCAGGTGTCTCACTCTCAGATTGGATCATCTTCTCCACTAACTTCTGTAGCGCAGTTGTTGCCTCTTTTTTGTTGCTTAGTACATTAAAATAACGGTCTTTGAAGCGGGGTCTAGGATCGTTGCCAAGTAGTACAATGGCTCAGTGAAAACGTTAGCAAATCTGTCAGTCACCGCTTGTAGTAGAGTAGAGTGCTCTTCGAGGTGCCGACCCCACTGTCTGTTGCAACCGTCTTGCTCAGGAAACGTTTTAGTGCGAGAACTGATGGAATCACGTCAGCCGCATTAGCTGAATGAGAACTAATCTCACGGGTTAACTCTTCGAATGGTGCGAGAAGCGTGGTCATTTTTTCTATGAGGCCCCACTTGTATGCGCTCAACTTTTGATTCGCAGGGAGCTCATCATGTTCTGTCCCATAGACACCAAGTGCCCTCTTCTGCTCATAAAGTGTTTTCATCATATAAAATGTGCTATTCCACCTCGTTGCGACATCCTGTTGGAGCACCTTGTGAGTTTGATCCAGCTCCTTCTGTATGGCTTTCAGCCGAGAGGTGGCCAGTGGAGAGTGCCTAAAATGTCCTACTATTTTTCTCCCAACAGCGATACAGTCAGAGATGCTTTGCTGGCTTAAAGGACAACTTTGTTTTTTTACAACCAAGGTTTATATTTTAGCTTGTAATTAAAGTAAATAAAAGATGAGTGTTCTTTTTTTTTCATTTACTGCTTTCTATAGTTTTAGCAATTTTCGCGCTATTTTTTACAGTGGGCGGGGGCATTCTGTCCGGTGGCTAAATATGCATTTTTTACACAATAAAAAAGGTCCTGTGCTCTTTGATGGCCAGATGTGAGTTATTGGGGTCTAGAAGAGCTACTGTAAATAATAATAAAGAAAACGCCGGGTTATTGTGTAAAAAAAGACATATTTAGCCACCGGACCACTGTAAAAAAGATGGTGAAAATTGCTAAAACTATAGAAAGCAGTACATTTAAAAATTTTAACACTCATCTTTTATTTACTTTAATTACAATCTAAAACATAAGCCTTGGTTGTAAAAAAAACAAAGTTGTCCTTTAACACACCATCATGTATGGCTAGCTGCAGTGTATGAGCCATGCAGCCCAGGCTTTTAACACCACAGTCTCTCATTCCCTTCTCCATATTGCGGGCGTTGTCACGCAGCACAACGTGCACCTTATCTTTTGGTATGTTCCACTGAGCAAACATTCTGTTAAATGCGTCAGCTATGTTGGTCCCTGTGTGTGAACAATTAAATTCTTTTGACTGCAACACAGCTCTGTTTACATTAAAGTTGTCGTCAATCCATTGAGCAGTAAGGCTTAATATGCTCGTCTGGCTCACGCCAGAGCTCCAGATGTCCGTCGTAAAGCTCACGTCATTTACATTGCTGTCCAACAACTTCTGGATATGTGCGGCTACGATGTCATATAAAGCAGGGAGGGAAGTGTCGGTAAGGTACTTGCGACTTGGTAGGGTGTAACGCGGGTCCATATGTTGAATCAAACGGCGAAATCCAGGATCATCCACGATAGAAAATGGCTGGTCGTCCAGAGCGATCATCTCCATGATCTTATTTGTGATTGTCGCTGCCTTTACACTGTCTTTAACATATGTTTTGTTTTGTTTTTCAATGATTGGCGTATGGGGCTACCCTCTGTGGCTGTTGTTGCTTTTGGCTGCGTGGTTTTAGTTTTGGTTTTAGCGCCTTCCTTTCCCAATAACTCTTTGACAAGGCTCTCATGGCGGTTGTGCAAATGAGTCCTCATGTTGGTAGTGTTAAATGATTTTACATGGGATCCTCCTCGCAAAACTTCGCCATTGCATATTGCAATTCTTGGGTCTTCAGGTTTAACCTTGAATTATGCCCAGACGGCCGACATCTCTCTTTTTTTTATCCTCTCTTTACTTGGTTTCTTGTTTACTGTTGTCTCGGCCTGACAAAACAGTGGGTTGTCTGAGAAGTTGCAACCGGCTTTATCATACGTTTGTGGGCAAGAAGAAGATAGCAATTTTAAGAATAGAGCAACAACACGCCCATTGCCACACCTCCAGCCGCAAATAACAGAGTCGGCATAATGTATAGTGGGTTGTGTGGACGTAAGATATTGTTTGGGGACAGCGGGAGCTGCCTTGTGCGTAATTAACGGGTAGTGGGTAGTGCCAAGGGATAGTGCACCGCGGAAGATGTGTGTGCGTGCGTGCGTGTGCATACAGCATCCATCACACATTCTCTCACACACACACACACACACGCACACGCACACGCACACACGCACACACACACCAGGTAGCCCTGGTTGTTATTGTCAGTGAATCTCTCTGTCCTGCTCACTCTCTCTCTCTGCCCGCTACAGGATTGTGTCTTATTATGAAAGGCAACAAAAGCCCATCCTGGATCAATTAGATAAGTTCAGGTGTCATGACCGTGAGCACTTCCCCTGGGCCTGCAACAAAGGGACCGTGATGAAGGGTGGAGGCCAGTACATCGAAACATTCGACTATCCTTCCACCTCTTGGCAACTAAGAGAAAACTTCAAAGATGATGATGATGTATACAAGATGCACAGGTGAACTTAAGAAAGACCCAAGGCACTGCATTCAGTTGAGTTTTTTTTAAAAGCCTTTATTTTGTCATGGCTTGCTTGGCAAAGTTAAAAACACAGGTGACCAGCGTGTTTCGGCTCAGGGGCCTTCATAGGGTCCAATAGCTATGACATGCACACACTCGTCACTATATAGCGACCACAGACTGTCACTCATCATTAAAAACTCATTACAAATAGAGGTGTAGAAAGTTAATTTCTGATTTCCTGTACATGCCCAGGTTTACTTATATTCTATGGAAGATGGATTTCAGAAGCATCTTGGTGGCAATGGACACCGAAACAAAGGTAGGACTATAGCCATTTACACTGAGTACGATATACTATAACTATAACACGATAATGAATTACTGTATGTGAGCGTCCACACCGAAGAACGATAACGTTATGTAAACAGTGCACCAAACACGCACTGTGCAGTAGGCTACAGCTGTGTCAGCTGATTATTAATTATAAGAAGGTGAGCTTACCTTCAGTAATGCCAGCTAGCCTAAACGCTATCCTTAGCTATTCAGAATAAAGTGCATAATAAAACAAAATTGTTTTATAGGTAATAAAGTATTAATAGTGTTAAACGTGTTAACACATTACCTACTATCCACGGTTCTACTCGTGAATCAAAATGTACCCCTTTACCTGCCACGGGCTCATTCACGGTTTAAACCGTGAATGTGTTTTTTCATTGATTTACTGTATATTACACTCTTGCGCAGCCTGTGCGTTAATATTGGACCTGTAGATGAAGGGGTTAACCGAAAAAACACGTCATCAGTCAGCTGATCACAAACAGCTGTTTGCCCATTTGTGACAAAATGGAGACGGACGGTAGTCCTGCAGCGTCGGGCCGTCGGCCATTGCGCCCAAACATTTGCGAGAGACAGAGAGTGACGGTGATCGGAGTGAAAAGAGTGGGGGTTGGTAACAGCAATAGAGTTAAAATTATTTTTGAGACAGGTCAGTCAGTTTGTGAGTCAGTTAGTGATTGAGAGAGTGTGTGTGTGTGTGTGTGTGTGTGTGTGTGTGTGTGTGTGTGTGTGTGTGTGTGTGTGTGTGTGTGTGTGTGTGTGTGTGTGTGTGTGTGTGAGAGACTGCGTGAGAGTGTGTTAGAAAGTGTGAGCGTTTGAGTGTCTTTAGTTTAGTTTTAGTTTTTTAGTTTTATTTCAGTCGAGAGAAGAGAGGAGAGGAGATCATATGGTGTAGTGTAGTCGGAGAGAGAGGAGAAAAGCTTGTAGTTATCGGGGAGAAGAGGAGAGATAATTTGGTGTGGTCGGAGAGCGGAGCAGAGAGGAGAGGAGAGGTCAGTTATAGTGATCGGGAGAGGAGAAGAAAAGAAAAGAGGAGATCAGATATAGCGTAGTATAAGATAATACTGTCTCTCTCTGTGATAATATGAGGGCAAAAAAAAACTCAAACAAACAGGGGCGCCAAACAAGTGACCGGTTCGCTACGCCAGCAGACACTGTTGGAGTCGTTGATGACTCGGGCTACTGGGGCACAACCAGCGCCGCTTGTGGACGATAAGAAGTGGTTACGCCAGTTACTGGGATTGGGCCCGCAGCGGGCCCATCTACTGCCGCGGTACCGACCGATGGTGTTCGTCGGAGCGGCAGGACCCGTCCGGAGCCCGGAGCTCACTTCAGCAGTGGTAAGATTATTTTTTATTGTGTTTTATTGTGTGTGTTTGGTGGACTAGACACGAGAAGTTGTTGCCAGGTCTGCTTATAAGTTATAAGAGACACACACACACACACACACACACACACACACACACACACACACACACACACACACACACACACACACACACACACACACAGGATGATAATGTAGCCTATATAATTACTATGTTCTATTGTGTGATGCCTTATACAATTGCTAAAACCCCACAAAGCAATGGTACATGGAGGCTATATATTTATCATGCATGTGTGTGGTGCCATAACAAATAGCAGATCTACAAGCTCGTTGTGAGTTTGTAGATCTGCTCTTTTTATTATTTTTTTGGAGGGGGATGCATGTGCACACAGCCCCCCTGTGTGTTGATCTGAATTGGACTGACTATAGATTCACACACAACACTGTAGCACCACCAACACACTCTGTCTGATTATGAATGATGATAATGTAGGCTATGTATTTACTATGTTCTATTGTCGGATGCCTCATAAAAATAGCAGATCTACAAGCTCTTTGTGAGTTTGTAGATCTGCTATTTTTAGTCGCTCTGTCTGGACACGAGTGTTTGCTAAAAGTCTAAATTGGTATTTTGTGTATGTATATTTACAGCTAACCGACAGCCCTGCCGACTTTCTACAGCTACTCCTGCCTGATGTTCTGCTCCAGGAGATATGCAACCAAACCAACTCATATGCTAAGCAGAGACTTTCAGAGAAGCCACATGCCAAAGGAAACCGTTGGACAGCATTGACCGTTGTAGAGCTGAAGCGTTTCCTGGGGCTGCTGTTTCTGTCTGGGCTTGTTTCCAAACCTGAGCTTTCACACTACTGGTCAACCGATGAGAACCTAGTAACACCGTTCTTCGGCAGGACCATGAGCAGGAACCGCTTCCAGTTGATTTGGAGCAATCTTCACTTCAATGACACTCCTTCTAAAGACCCGATAAGTATGGCATCAAATCTTATATGCTCTGTGACTCAACGACCGGCTATCTTCACAACATGAAGCCAGACTGTGGCATCAAGTGTTCCATCCCGGATACCGTCACCTACCTGCTAGGAGGCCTTGCAGGTGAAGGATACCGATTGTGGATGGACAACCTCTACAATAGCAATCTCTACAATATAACCCTGTAACAATTGAGCACACACACACACACACACACACACACACACACACACACACACACACACACACACACTCTCTTTATTACTTTGAAAAGAAAGACTTTGAGCTGTGTTGCACTTGATATGCCATGTGATAAAATGTGTTCAAAAGCAGTTTTTTTTTTATAAAGTATTGTTTACATGACTGATGTCAATGAAGGCGAAAAATAAACGTCAAAGACTTGAAATCATTTTTTATGTCTAAACGTGTTTCTTTCACTAAAACTCTGAATCCAAGAGAAAGCTGTATGCAACTACCTCTAGCTAAAAAACAGAACATGCTATAAACTTACTTTTTTCCCAGATGAAAGAAGAGATTCTAAGCTTTATTTTGAGATATTCCATGTGTCCATAGTCCTAGCACAAAACATTCTGTGTGTCCTCAAAGATTTTTATGACTCTAAACGTGTTTATTTTACTAAATCGCTTATATCTCTGAATCTAAAGCAGTTTTTTTTCATTTTTTATTTTTATAAAGTATTGTTTACATGACTGATGTCAATGAAGGCGAAAAATAAACGTCAAAGACTTGAAATCATTTTTTATGTCTAAACGTGTTTCTTTCACTAAAACTCTGAATCCAAGAACAAAGGACAGTTTTTGGTGAAAACAAGCTGTATTCAACTACCTCTAGCTAAAAAACAGAACATGCTATAAACTCACTTTTTCCTTCAGATGAAAGAAGAGATTCTAAGCTTTATTTTGAGATATTCCATGTGTTCATAGTCCTAGCACAAAATGTTCTGTGTGTCCTCAAAGATTTTTATGACTCTAAACGTGTTTATTTTACTAAATCGCTTATATCTCTGAATCTAAGAAAAAAAGGTCATTTTTTGGTGAAAGCAAGCTGTATTCAACTACCTCTAGCTAAAGAACAGAACATGCTAGAAACTCACTTTTTCTTTCAGATGAAAGAAGAGATTCTAAGCTTTATTTTGAGATATTCTATGTGTTCATAGTCATAGCACAAAATGTCCTGTGTGTCCTCAAATATTAGTCAGAATGGTCAAAATCCCTGGCACTGAGGGAACCTTTTCTGAAAAACCCCTCTGGCAGGGAATGTGTTAAAGTACTTAAAGGTGGGAAAGTATTAGTAGTGTTAAATGTGTTAACGGTTTTAAAGGTGTTAATGGTTTTAAAGGTGTTCAAGTATTAATAGTGTTCAAAGTGTTGATAGTGTTGACAGTGTTGAGTAGTGTTAAATGAATTTTTTTAAGGGTAAAACAGTGGTTGCAAGGGTCTAATAGCTGGTTTCTAGGGTATAATAGGCGGTTGCTAGGGTCCAATAGGCAGTTGCTAGGGTATAACAGTGGTTGCTAGGGTCTAATAGGCGGTTGCTAGGGTCTAACAGGCGGTTGCTAAGGTTTAAAAGGAGGTTGCTATGGTCTAATGGGTAGTTGCTATGGTAAAACAGTGGTAAGGTCTAATATGCAGTTTCTATGTCCAATATGCAGTTGATAGGGTAGAACAGGTGGTTGTTACTAGGGTGCCTACTTGTTGTCAATTGTTTTATGAGCTCTTGTTTTATTGGATCTTGTTTATTTGATACACTTATTTGTTTGAGCTCTTTCTTATTTGATTTTCCTATTTGTCTCATCTGCTTAAGAAAGTAGGTAGCTGATATATTGCACTTTTACCTTAGCGCTAGGTATACTCTTAGTTGCTTGTTTTAGACTACTGGTGATTAGTAGTTTCTTGCCTACCTATGTTGAATGCACTTTTTGGAAGTCTCTTTGGATTAAAGCGTCTGCTAAATGACTGTAATGTAATAAGCCGTTGCTATGCTTCACTGGAGCTTTTTGGAAATGCAAAATGGCATTTCCCCTGAAATGAATGGGATTTTTGCAATTAAAAGTTAAATATCTCTAAAAGTACAAATTATTTAAAAAATGAATATGGTAGCCAACAAGTAGGCCGAACATTGTAGAGTTGGAAAAGGGGTAAAAAAACGGGCAGAATAAAGATAATAAGTAGTGAAGATAACCCTAGGTTACGTATGTAACCCAGGTTTTATTAGTATCGTAAGTGAGCTACTTACTATGGGATATCATCGCCCCCCCGGCGATACTACAGAGCAACACACAGGACTCCCGAGCTCCAATTTCATTGGTGTAGGGTCAATGTGACGCAAAACACCGGCGACAGGTGGTGGTATAAATACCATCGCGTCACAGGAGCTCGACCTCGGTAACCTTCCACTCTGCACGCTACACTGCGCACAGAGGGGGTTAAAAGCGTAAGTATCTCACTTACGATACTAATAAAACCTGGGTTACATACGTAACCTAGGGTTATTATTTCGTATCTCCAGTGAGATACTTACTATGGGACACATACACGTCCCCCGGGGGAGCCCATGTTTAACCAACCCCACCCAAATGCATGCCCACCGACTCGCCATTGAACCCGTCATGGCAAGCGGAGGTCGCCAGGTACACCTTAATGGTAGAGAAAGCTAAATCATGATCTAACCTGTCCTGCAGGTAGGTCAGAATGCTTACTACAGAAGCCTGGAAAGCCTCCACCGGAGGTGACTGCTCCAGGCACCAAGTCTCGAACATATTCCACCGAACGTCATACTGACGTCTGGTAGAATCCGCCCTAGCCCCCTGTATATTGGCTACCACCGCAGGGGGCAGGCCTTGCGAGTTTAAACTCAACTTTTCACGGGGTAAACCCACAGGTCTAGGTCTTTGGGGGTCTCGTGGAAAACCTTGTTCCCTCCTGGTGTCAGAAGGTCTCTGAACAGGGGGATCGGCCACGGCTCGTCTTAGAGGAGGGTAGTTATCTCCGACCTCCACGTGCCCCATGCTGGTGCTACTAGCAGAACTCTCCCCCCCTGGGTCCTGATCCTCTCCACTGTCGGACGGATCAGACCCAGAGGTGGAAATGCGTACAGTAGACCGCTCGGCCAACCGTGCGCTAGAGCGTCTACTCCCAGGGACTGGTCCTGGATCCTGACTGAGAAAAAACGCGAGCACTTCGCGTTCTCTCTGGATGCAAACAGATCGACCTGAGCCCGGCCGAACCGGGCCCAGATCAGATCCACGGCCTGCTGGCACAGCGATCATTCCTCGCCCCGGGGCCCCCCTCTGGACAGCAGGTCCACCCCGCTGTTCAGGTGATATTGTCCGTCCTGACCAGGACATGACACCCTTTGATGCGGCTCTCGAAGTGTTTGAGAGCTAGGAAGACCCCCAGCAGCTCCAGGTAGTTGATGTGGGCTCTCCTCTGGGAGGAGTGCCACACCCCCCGGGCTGAGTAGACCTCGTGAACAGCCCCCCATCCTGAGAGGCTGGCGTCCGTGGTGATCACCTTCCAGGACACTACAGCGCCTATCTTGACCCCTTCGGACAAGAAGGCCGCCTGCATCCATGGTCGGAGTGACGTCACAAAACGTGGTGGCACTACCACCGTCCGAGAGCCCATGGAGTGCGGTATCCTGAGAGACCGCATCCATCTCTGGAAAGGTCTCATGTAGAACCTGCCCAGCTGGACCAGGTGTATGGCCGAGGCCATGAGACCGGCAGCTTGCATGCAAGTTCTGTACGTGACCCTGCGCCCCAGGCGCAAGGATCTCACGCATGACAGAAAGCTTGTTATCCTGTCCTGGGACAGGCGCGCCACCATCTTGGTGGAATCCAAGGATATCCCCAAGAAGGTGGCTTGTTGGGACGGAATCAAAACGCTTTTCTGAGCGTTCACTGTGAAGCCCAGGGACTGTAGCTGCGCAATGGTCAACTTTGTGTGCCGCGCCACCTCTTCCCTCGACTCCGCTGCCAGCAGCCAATCGTCTATATACGTCGCCAGACACAGACCCTGCTGTCGCAGCGGGGCTATCGCCGCCTCCGTGCATTTCGCGAACACCCTGGGGCTCAGTGACATGCCAAACGGGAGCACCGTGTACTCGTACACTTTGCCTTCGTAGCCAAAGCGTAGGAACTTTCAGTGCGGTGGGTAGATTGGGACGTGAAAGTAAGCATCCTTGAGATCTATACTCGTCCACCAATCCCCTTGACGTATCGTCTGCAACAACGTCGCCGTTGTAAGCATTTGAAAGTTGAAAACCCTCAGAAACCTGTTCAAACCCTTGAGGTTCAGAATAGGTCTCACCCCCCCCCCCCTTTCTTTTTCACCAGGAAATACCCTGAATAAAAACCCAGTCGGTTCTGATCCGGAGATAGTTCCCTGATAGCGCCCTTGCTCAGGAGAGCCAACACCTCGTCCCTCAGCGTTATGGCCGCTTGGCCCGACGCTCGGGAGAACACTAATTTGGTTGTTAGTGGAGGTATGCTCGAGAATTGCAACCTGTATCCTTTTAGTACGGTGCGTAGCACCCAAGGATGCGGATTGCAAGCTTTCCATTTGGAAAAACATTGAGCGAGAGGATTCACGGGGAAGGTGGGGGCTACTGACGTCACCTGCCCTGTCGGGTTCTGACCATCCGCCCTGTAGCATTGCACGTTAGCGCTAGCTGGGCTAATGTCGTTTTCGTCATGGAGCGAGCGCCCGTTCCCATGGGAACGTGAGACGCTGTCGCTCTGCGTGACGAGACAACGGAACCGAGTTGCGGTGTTGTACCTATCCGAATTGCGACACCCCTCGGGGAGCGTTGATGGAGTAGCACCGGGGTTCGTTGATGTGAGTTCCGTCTCGCCTCGTCCGCCATGTTGGCGAGGTCGAGGGGAACGGACCTTTTGTGTGGTGTGTTTACCCGGAGCGAAACTTGTGTTCCCCCTGGGGAGCTTCGCTGGTGTAACACCGGGGTTCTCCGAGACGTAAACTTCCGCCTCTCCTCCGCCATTTTGAGATGACTGAGGGAGGCGGCCATTTTGTGCTTCTTCCGAGCCCCAGAGGCGTTTTGCCGCCATCTGCCGGACGGAAGAAGGTACTGCAATGGCGCAGATGGAATTAAAGTTTCGACTACATTGAACCCCCTATTTACACAAGACATTTGATACATTTGATTCATTAGCAAAGGTTTCTCTACCTGCGTTTGAGTCATCATGTTTACAGCATGCACAGTATTTGACAGGGAATCAGCTGGGCGCCCGACAAAGACGGGCGATGAATGTCACTTCGTCTGCCTCCCTTTACGAGCAGGCCCGCTGCTGTCCTTGTGCTGGGGCCTGGGTGAAGGTGGAGGAGGTTGAGCACGCTTTTCATCCTTGCGCCTGACATCCTGAGCACCGAAGGAGCCTTGAGGGCGCTCCCAGGAGCTGGCTTTGGTACTGGATGCCCTGGACGCTCCACGTTTGCGTCCAGATGTGCGCCTGCCACCCGCAGCCCCCTGTTGTTGTGGCCTAGCCGCGGTGGGGGCGGTGGGTGGTGAGAGGAGGCCTGCGGCTGTCTCCTTTAGCTGTTTCTCCGCTACCTGGGTCCTGGTGATCAGGTCGGCTGCGGTGTCAAACAGGTTGTTGGCCTTGAGTGGAAGGCCTCTGAGACCCGTGGTCATGATGGCCTTCGACTCCGAGCCCGTCCACATCAGCGCGTTGCATGTGCAGAGAATCGCGAGCTGGACCAGCTTCGCGAGCTCCACAGCGTCGTCGACCGAGGTGGAGTGCAGGTCCGCCGCTGTGTCCGTCTCCAGCAGAGGCCGGGCTAGTTGCTCTTTAAGCTTCGCCGCGGCCGAGCCCTGGAGCAGCGACCCCACGTTCATGGCCTTGACAGCCGATGCAGAGGCCTTGTACAGCGCGGCGTGTGCGGCGGTGGTGGACCTTTTCTTGTGATTGACGAAGACGGGGCCACTCCCGTGGCTCAGTCTCACCGACCCTGATTTGGCCATCTCGATGGCAGTGGCGAGGTCCCTGTCCATCGGCGGGAGGTCCCCGTCAGGATGTCGGAGGCGAAACCGAGAGGGATCGGCTCCTTCCTGACCGCCCAGGAGTACTGCACTGCGTCCCTGACGCCGCAGGCCTCTGGTAGCAGCTTGGACTCGATCACTCGAGGGGGGAGGGGTGCCAATGCTTGGAACCCCGGTATGGGGACCCCGACGGACGCCTTCGCTGGCTCCATCGGCTGTGCCAGGCCGCATCTGGCCACAGCCCTCTTGAGCACGACGGAGACGGCCTCCTCGGATATCCTCGCCTGGCTAGGAATCTCCGGGGATATCGCCGTCTCTGGAACAGGCACAGGAGGACCCGGGCTGGTCATCGTTACCTCCTGTGACTCCTGTTCTTGGTAGGATGTGAGGCCTCCACCCTCCTCGTCCACCCCCAGGATGAGGACATCGTAGTGTCTCCCCAGGCGGCGATGGAGGTAGTGGGGGAGAAGACGAGGTCGTCGCTCTCTTGGGAAGGCCCGATGGCCTCGACAGCGGCGTCCGGGTCCGGAGATGAGGATGCGGCCCTCGAGGCCTCCTCATTCCGGATCTTGCTGACGGCTCCACTGGCACGTGGGGCCGAGTGGAGAGAAGGGCCCAGGGCCCCCAGGCTAGTGCTAGCCGCCGGCGCCCTTGGTGCTTTGGCGGGCGACGCTTCGGGGCTAGCACTGCCGTTAGCTGAGGCAGCTAGCGCCGTGGCCCTGGCCAGGCGACGCTCCAGCTGGGCCTCAGACAGGGCCCCGCAGGGGCTGCAGCCGTGTTCCGCCCAGTCTCGGTTACGGGTGACCCAGGCGTGAGCGAGCCCCAGGCAGGACAGACAGAGGGTGTGGTCGTCGTCTGCGGCGATGAGGAATTCACATCCCCGCATGCCGCAGGCACGAGGCGCCTACATCTTCTTTTCTCCGTCGAGCACGAGGCAAACAAACAAAAGGCTAGGTTAGCCTTACCGCTGTTTACAGCGCTTTAACGTTAGCGTTAGCTTTAGCTTAGCTGCGCGCCTCGTGTCGAGAAAACGGAGAGGATAGGAAAAATAAAGTAATAAAGTTGAAGGAACTCGGGAGAGTTATCGATTTAACTGAAACTTGTTTCACGAAAGCACCCGTGGAGGAACACGTGAGTGCCCAAGCTTTGGGTTGTGTTGGAATTCGTCAAGTTTCTCCGTGGTTTGTAGTTCAGCTCCGTGCGCAGTCGCGTTGCAGAGTGGAAGAAGAGGTCGAGCTCCTGTGACGCGATGATTTTTATACCACCATCGGTCGCCGGTGTTTTGCGTCACACTGACCCTACACCAATGAAATTGGAGCTCGGGAGTCCTGTGTGTTGCTCTGTAGTATCGCCGGGGGGCGATGATATCCCATAGTAAGTATCTCACTGGAGATACAAAATAATAACATTAGTTATTATTAATTGTGCAGCTGATTCTGAACTCAACTCAACTTCACTTTGTTGTCACATCACAAGTTTACAGGTGTAAAGGAGCTAAAGGGATAGTTCACCCCAAAATTACTTTTTTTCCCTATGGATCAGTCACTCCATGGAGACTTGAATTGATGGATATGTTTTTGTCTCATTCCTAAGACAATAATTTGATGACCAGCGGACCGGTTGGCAGCAGTTCCAGTAGGAGACACAAAGGAGACTCTTTGTGTCTCCTACCGAAACCGTCAAATTATTGTCTTAGGAATTAGACAAAAACTAAAGAATATCCATGAATTCAAGTCTCCATGGGGTGTGTAATCCATAGAATAAAAGTCATTTTGGGGATGAACTATCCCTTTAAGATTTTGTGCCAGCTACTCACAACTTGCAATTACATTTATGTAAATATGTATAAAAAATCACACCCCGTGTGAAGAGAGCGGTGCCTTTGATGAGCCCCGTATTGATGTTGTCATCAATGTTTGTCTTTTGGACAGACACACAGACAAAGCCAGATATAGGAGTGTTTGGCACCACTCAAAAATCACACCCCGTGTGAAGAGAGTGGTGCCTTTGATGAGCCCCGTATTGATGTTGTCATCAATGTTTGTTTATTGGACACACACCCGGACACATACACGGACACACAGACAAAGTCAGATATAGGAGTGGTTGGCACCACTCAAAAAACGAATAAGAATAAGAATCTCAAATCTCAAAACAAATATCAACAAGTTTGCTATGCATGAGGCCACGCACTCGGATTGGATACCATTTATTATCTGTGATACCCCAGTGTACACTGTAATATCCTCAGTGATAATTCACTGTCCATTTGGAACCTCTGGAGGTCCCCGGACCTCACATTTATGCAGAAATGGATGCGGAAATGTGAGGTGTTGTGTGAAACACAAGGCCTAGTTCTCGTCATGAATTTAAAATAGACTGTGCCTCTAATGCCCAATGCTGTACACCGATTGCCACGTATCATATACCGCCTCTGTTGGATGGAAACCTCATAAGTCCAAATTCCAAAACTTACTTTTCAGGATTCAAATTCAGAAACAGCAAAAGTAGCTGATCTACAAGCTCAAAGCGCTTGCGCTGCGTTTTGAGCTTGCGGATCTCCTACTTTTGATACTTTTGTGTGACGCTGTAGTATGATCATGTCACTCAAGTCACTCATTTACGAAAAAAACACAAAAAGTTAGAATATGGCGATGAGAGGTTTCTGCCCCACAGCAATGATATATAAAATATACTAACATTACACTTTCCTCTCTCTCAACCCAAGGAAATGGCAGAGCTTGGACGGGTCGACTGGTGCATTGATACGGCGTACGATGTCAAACTTAAACAATGTGCCAAAAAGGACAACAAGGCAACAAAAGAAGTGGACGGACCTTCTGGACTCAATTTCCCTCGTTGGGCTAGTGGTGACTATCACGCGGCGAAATGTGAACACATGAAGCGTATGATTAAAAAAGAGTACTCATAAGGAAATAAGTACTTTTTCCACCAATTTGGAATGTCCTCAGAAAAGTTAATCAATTACAGTAACGCGACTTTTGCCCCTGATAAGCAACGTATTATGCTGTATCTTGATAAGAAAGTCGTCTAAATGCCCAATGATAATTACTGGGCATTTAAATTACTAAAAAAAATCACTCTGTCCTTTGTCACAGGCTTTCCTTTAGTTGTACACGTTCCATTTCCACTTCCATTTCCTGTCAATAGAAAGTAGAAAGGAAGCTTAATTAGAGAGAGCAAAGTACAGGTGCTCATGCTCAAGGCTATTCTTCGGCACACATAACCTACCTACCTCTGTAATATCCTGAGCAACAACACCACAGGCACGCGCGCGCACGCGCACACACACACACACA
Source organism: Gymnoscopelus microlampas (assembly GCF_963454915.1). Classification (NCBI taxonomy): domain Eukaryota; kingdom Metazoa; phylum Chordata; class Actinopteri; order Myctophiformes; family Myctophidae; genus Gymnoscopelus; species Gymnoscopelus microlampas. Next base: position 25,752,047 of record NC_139940.1, on the reverse strand, counting down.
CACACACACACACACACACACACACACACACACACACACACACACACACACACACACACAGTATTCTTCCATGAGCCATCAGTCCTGGCAGTAAGTGCTGTCCTGGTGTTTTTACTGTAGGTGATTCTGAATTATTTTAGGATTGATTCTCTACCGAAAGTTATCTCAGTGACTTTAATCTGCCTTTCCTCTTCATTTGTCATCAAATTTGGTATCTCCACCTCATATTAAATTCATCTCACACAAACTTTTGTATAATATCTATATCAGTGGAAGTCTGAGACAGTGGCATATTGTAAGCAGCAGAATAAACATTTGTTTTCCATTATCTATTCTTTTACCATCTTTCTTTCATACCTCTCATTTTTGCCAGACCCAGAGGGTCGGCCTACATGAGGCTTTGTCTCACACACACACACACACACACACACACACACACACACACACACACACACACACACACACACACACACACACACACACACATCCCCTTCATCTTTCAGACCATTTTAAGCTGTATTTCTTTCAGACTGGGGTTCAATGGCACTTGTCTACGTTTCTGATTGTTAGTTTTAACTTCCAGGTACACTGTCTGTCGTAGCAAAGCATACATAATTGACTTATAACTATCCATTGCTGAAATTTTTGCAGGTAAAGGCAGTATTTGCCTTTACCTGTGTTCTGGAGTGACCCCACTCTGCATGTTTTCCAAGGAAAACAAAACAGCAAGTAGCCTACTTCTTGACCCTGGAGTGAAGTCTTGATAATGTTCCAATCCCCAGTCGATCTTCCACACATTACTATGTCATGTGCTTTGTAAAGACATATGTCCTTGTCTAGAAATCGCTATATATCACATTGACAGTAAAGAAGTGTACACACACACACACACACACACACACACACACACGCACACGTTCACACACACACACACACACACACACACACACACACACACACACACACACACACACACACACACACGTGTACACGCGCACACACAGGTCAGTACTAAGCCAGGGTTGTGTCCGGGGTTCAAGGGTAGCTGAAGGACACAGCCCCAGTTCTTCCTCTTAGGAGGGGTTTTGACATATCCTGTTATTCAGACAAATCACCTCCACCAACACTGGATAAGTCAGAACATGCTGACTGGACCCTGGATATCCTTCAGTTGTTACATCATAGTCTGTGTGAACTGCAGAGCTACAGGGTAGCAATCTGATAAAAGAAATTGTAGGTCTGTAAAGCATAAAACACACTTTAGGCCAGTATGCACTTCAATGTTCAATGTTTACACTCAGGATTCTGCTAGAATGTCTCATAATCTGTCCAAGTCACTCATAGAGAAAAAACAATTACCACCTGTTACCAAGTGGTGCCGCTTTATTTATGGGAAACATAGAGCCATCCAGAAAAGTAATCTACTTGCTTATGTAAGACTTGACATTAGTGAATTGTGATATATCTCATTATCTTATATTAAATGACTATTATAATGACTATTATGTCCGGTGTAATGTATTTGAATGAATGATCTGAATGTTTCTCCATGCATTGTCCATGTAGTTTGTCTGTATGTAGTCCATCTTAAATTATTTCTTCTTGCCATGAGTAACAGGCTCCTGCTGTACCACATTTCTAGCTGCCTATTGTTTTTGTTTAGTTTTTTTGCGACAGCACCACCTAGCAAATTGGTTCCATCCGCAGGCTTGCAGACCCATTTATTTATTTATTAGAATATCCCCTTGGCTAAAGGGAGGGCGCGCCGGCCGGCCGGCGGGCGGACCTCTGACGTCACGATCATGTCACCGTGTCACCATGACTCAGCCATAACCAGGACGGATCTGTTACCAAACGATCAGTTGTGTGCGAACAGATTCAACAAATATGTTTGGACGTTGACATTGTGGTAACGAGCAGCACAGACAAGGCTGGTCAATAGGAGGGTCTTTCACTCAACAACAGGATTGTGGGCAGGATGGGAGCCTCATCTTCAACCCCTGTTCCTCCAACCGCCAAGGCTGAGGCAGTGGCTTTCACACCACCTCAGGGCTGTCCCATGCACCACGATCAACAGTCTGTCAAAGTGTCTCCTCCGTCAGAGTGTCCCATGCACCAAGCACAGCCAGTAAGTGAATTTCCCATGCAGCAAGCAGCGCCACCAGCAGCTCCAGCTCATCAGGACAGGGCCTATGAGTTTGTGGGATGTCCAATGAAGGGAGCAGCGGCGGGCATGAAGAGTGTCATCGACCCGACAAACATGATGCCTCCTCCTAACCAGATACCCGCTCCAGACCAGCCCTTCCCCCTGCCCGTCAACCGGCAGGAGTCCATGATACCCCGGCACGGTTCAAGCAAGAACTGGGTCTACCCTTCCGAACAGATGTTCTGGAACGCCATGCTCCGGAAGGGGTGGCGCTGGCGTGAGGAAGACCTGGGTCCACATGACATGAGCAACATCATTAAGCTCCACAACCAGAACAACGAGCAGGCCTGGCAGGAGATCCTCAAGTGGGAGGCTCTTCATGCACAGGAATGTCCTTGTGGTCCCTCTCTCAAACGGTTTGGAGGTAAAACAGAGTTTTCTCCCAGGGCACGCATCCGCCACTGGATGGGGTACGAGCTGCCGTTTGATCGCCACGACTGGATCGTGGACCGATGCGGGAAGGAGGTGCGCTACGTCATCGACTACTACGACGGAGATATCAACAAGGAAACATACGAGTTCTCCATCTTGGACGTCCGTCCCGCCTACGACTCCCTGGACGCGGTCTGGGACCGCATAAAGGTGGCCTGGTGGCGTTGGACCTCCTAAAAAAGACTGTCCCTCGTTCTCTTCTCATTCGTCGGGATGTGACGTGTTGTGAGCTTGTAGGTGTGCTGTTTTCAGAACATGCCCAAAATAGGAACACCAGCTGTAAAGCACTTAATTCATACTCCATCGTACTAGGATCTACATGCTAACAATGCGTCACGGTGCTCGCTTGTTTATCAGTTCTTTCTGGCAAGTGACATTGTCGTACTAGTATAAATTAAGCTTAAAGGATTTAAGTACTTAAAGTATCTCACACACAGACACACTTCAAAATACTTGTTTGGACGGAATCCTCTTTTCACATTTGGAACTAGTGAAGCAAGTCAAGAACACTCAACATTACCTCAAAGGAACAGGCTGTACCGATATTCACCATGCTAATCATATTGATGATATTTAAACATTGAATTATTTCCTTTAGGCTTGTCATGCAATTAGGAGGTCTATTAAATAGACCTCCTGCATTGACTGAAGCTGCTCCTCTGATAGACCCAAGTGGAACCCATAGGATTCGTTGTTAGAATTATTGTTTGATGATAGATATTGGGAAAACAAAAGAACCCTTCCCTGGGTGCCTTTTCTCCTTCCAGACTGGGTAGGACGTTCTGGGACCCCAAGCCGGCTCAAGGTCCTGACCGTTTCCAGTCGTATCCCTGGTCACCGTCACAACCTCTGCTGCACGCTGTCTGTCTGAATGGCTTCGTAGTTTGAACCAAATGGACCCGCTCTCAGAGTTACGGAGCCACAAGGGTCCATTTGGTTCGTGACTGTTAGTCATATAGCTGGGGACCCCCTCTAAGGTCCCCGGGCCCCACTTTGAGAACCGTTGGTGTACAGCATCCATGCACTGTCGCTACAATCAGATTTTGGTCAAACCCACCTTATTTAGGCCATACCGTGATCCGAGTTGAGCTGAAATCGAATCGTCGGTTGGGGTTTAAGTGGAAATGTGCCTCAATTTCATGTGAATGCTTTGAAAAAGTCGTTTTTGATGTCCAGCACGCTGGATTCATATTGTTTATAGAGTTGAAGTGGGTTTGACCAAAGGGCCGTGTAAGTGTTAACCCTGTAAGGACAAGACTAAAATATTACTTTTAATGCAATAAGTCAGACTTATTGCATAACTGTTTATTGCAGTTACAATTGCCCCTGTGATGGGGGCAATTGTGGCTGGGGGCAATTGTAACACTGTGAAAATAAGTCATATTAACACACTATATCTCAAATAAAAGCACATCACTAAGTAATATGTATTGTATTGTATAATTTAATATTGTTACTTAAGAATGTTTTATATAAAATTACAATTATTGTTTTTTTATACAAATTATTTTAATTTATTTTTTGTTTTTCCAAATGTAAATTTTTTATTTAAATGTATTTTTACTTTGAAATGTAGTGAAATATGTTAATTTACTAACATAAAAGTATGTAATCCCATACAAAAAAATCTGCTTGCACTGTAACACATTGTTACAATTGACCCCGGTCACAATTGCCCCCCATCGGGCAGCCATGATGAAATCCCATATCCTAGCTAGAAACACCTATACTAGCATAGGCTACTAATGTTAATTTGTGACCAATAACATAGAGATGCAATTCATCTAAGTTTAAATTAGCTGTCGTCTAAACTTTAGACAGCAGAAGGGAAATACTACTTTCAAAAATGTACTTTTACACCTCAAAATCTGTTTTTGTTGAAAACTTCTGCTGAGATTAAATGATCAATTATTTTACCCTTCCATAGCATGTGCAGAAGAAGCCTCATCCCTCTAGCTTGTTTCTGATTAGAATTATTGAGTGTGTTACATTTGGCCCCTGTTACTTTTGACTCCAGTCTCCCCTATAGTTTTCTTTTTTTAAGAAAAGGAAGGAAAAATAAGTTCTCAGCTCTGAGAATCAGAATCCCTCCCTTCTCCCTCCCGGTTTGTGTGTGTGGTTTTGAATGCTGAGGGGTGATTTCGTATCGGAGGAGGGTTAGGGTTATGCTTATTTCATGGTTTGGATTGGAGGATTGATTGACAGCCCCAACCACTATCCTGTCCCAGTACTGTAAAGTCATCATCGCACATTGCATCGTAGGGCTGGCCAATAAATCCTTATTATATTAATATGATAAGAGACTAGATGTCATATGGGATTTGGATATTGTATATGGCATAAGTGTTATCTTGTCCTGGTTTTTAACTTGAGCCTTAATTTATACCTTCCAAAATTGTCCCGAACTTTCAAAAATAGTGAAAATAGACAATCTGGCGTCAGTTCAGCAAAAGCTAAGGTAAGGTTAGGGTATGCCACCTCATACCCTGATGAAGACATAATATGTCGAAATGTTGGTAACTTATAAATAAAAAAGTTTATTGCATCGTGGCTGCGAGTCTGTGCGACCTCTCCTTTCCCCTTTTTTAGTTTACTATTCCAGTGGTCAGCACCTCCTTACTGCTGGTGTGCGCTTTTGTTCTTCTGTTTGATAGGGTATGGCACCTGCCATACCCAATTGACACCCCTGCTCAACGAATCGCAATGCAAAGCACTCACCATATATGTGCATAAAAGGGACAAGCAAAGCAAAAAGCAAAGTTTGTTGTTTACCCAGGGTGTCGGACTAAGCACGAAGCTTGTTTCCAGCCGGACCCTGCATGGAAGCCTTGCTCAAGGGCTATTCAGCGGTGATTCATGATTGATGTGATGAATTGGGGAATCGAACTAGGGACCTTCCGGTATCAAGGCCGCCCCTCTAACCACTAGGCCACCGCTGCCACTAAGGACTGACAGATACAGAAATCTCCATATATGGGCATGAGAGAGAGAGAGAGAGAGAGAGAGAGAGAGAGAGAGAGAGAGAGAGAGAGAGAGAGAGAGAGAGAGAGAGAGAGAGAGAGAGAGAGAGAGAGAGAGAGAGAGAGAGAGAGAGAGAGAGAGAGAGAGAGAGAGAGAGAGAGAGAGAGAGAGAGAGAGAGAGAGAGAGAGAGAGAGAGAGAACCCGATCCTAAGTTGGCTAGAAAGTACTTCAATTTTTAAGTATAATATTCTACCCTCAGGCCACCAACTTGACCTCCCTCAGGGGACTGCAGCCGAAAGAGAGAGCAAGGGGAAGTCATTCAGGTTTTCCTGAACGGTTCTCCCTGCCTCCACTTGTCGGCTCTTGTTAGTGCTGAGTGTCAACATGTTCTGTCTGGCCCAGTCTGTCACCCTGTGTCCTTGAGGTAAGCACACAAAATGTCTGGATTATGCAATCTGCCAGATGGTCACCCTATCTAGCCCCTCTATACTTTCTCCTCTGGTGAGCACTGGGAATGAAAACATGAAAGCAAAAAACAAAAAATGAAAGAAAGAGAACGTGTGTGTGTGCGTGCGCGCGTGTGTGTCTGTGTGTGGCACAGAGGTCTAGCCCTAATCTTTTCACAACTTACCCTCTTCCTCTCTTCTCTGAAGCCAAACGGAGAGACAGGCAATGTAGATAGATGGATAGAAAATAATCAATAACTATAATCCACTTTATATAATACCTTTCTTGAACAATGTTTACAAAATGGTTAACAGAATAGAAACAGAAAGCAACATAAAACAACACAACAATCCAATGTTAAGAATTCTGAAACAACCAGAATAATGAAAGAGTAAAACATAGGGAAGACTAGAAGGTGCACTCAGTAGAGCCCAAATCTGTGCCAGGAGGCATGCCTACTAGTAATAGGACTAATAGCGATGTATGCAGTTCCATTTCTACATACAACCATGATAGAGAAAGGTGGCATGTGATACCAGTGGTATATTTTATGTACTAGCTTCCTCCCAGGATATCCTGATCACATCACCCTGATCACATCACCCAAAACTTATTTTGAAATCCGGCATGCTTGTTCGTCAACTTTACATGTCTGTGATTTCAAGACAGTGCTCTACAAGGCTTTAGTCTTTGTCCAAGCTTTTCGGAATTCGTTTCGGAATTCTGTACTCTAAATTCTGTAAAACAGGCCTTAGCTCGTTTTACAGAGTCTTTAAACTGCAAACACCTCGGACTGAGTTGCGCAGACATTAAGAAGGCCTGTCATTCTTTTGTGCCATGACCAGTTAAATCATCTGAAGGGCTTTGAGAGACGTTTTGCTAATGACAGAGCAACAATGGGAATTGTAATAAACTACAGGAGGTTATGAACGCATGGATGACAGATAGATGCTCCTTTCCTTCCTCTAGATCCCACTCATACGGCTCTCTCCTCCCCTTGCCTCTTCTTCCCTGACCCCTCCCCTCCACTTCCTCTCCACACATGAGATACGAGTTGACGCTAGCTGTTGCAAGCCCTTGTTCCGGTTCCGGACATTCCTGGCCGTTACTCAAGGCAGACCGGAACCTGGATATGAGCTTCAGACGCGCATCGGGACGGTCTTTTCGGTTTCCGACGACTTGTATCTTATGTGTTGATGCACCCTCTGACTACTCTTCTCACTCTCTCTATCTCCCCTCCCTCCCTTTTCATCACTTCCTTCAGAGACATGACCATAATACAGAGATAAATAAACAGATCGGCTTTCATGTGGATATGGATTGAACTTGTCAGTCTGCTTAGTGGAAAGATCAGTACTCTGTACATCTGTCCATAGCTTGCCAAAATGAAGATACGGTAGACAATTATTGTGTCTACTGAACACTGATAAGGGGCTCTTTAAGCTGGTGATGTGGCGCCCTGGGGAGCATGGCAAGATTAAGTGTACCTGTGGATAAGAGAGCATCACTGAAGATGACGTCAATGTGCTCATCTGGTCGCACTGACATCTGATGGCGGCGTTGGATATGGATAGGGCATTAGATAGGCTCCTGTTTGAATTGTCTCAAAAAACAAACAAATACCTCCAGTGACAAAGCATTCTGTTTATTAAATACTGTGGTGTTCTTTGTAACAGAACCATGAGTTCTGACATCCCCAAACAAATGATAAGACAGCGATAGCGACACATTTTGGTGGTGGTGGGGCGATACTGAGTCAAGACCGAACCAGAAGAATATGAATCCCAATAAATTCCATGACCAAATAATTCTGTTGTACAAATTTTAAAATGTGTATATATATATATATATATATATTTATATAAATGTAAGTAAAATATAACTCATACAACATTTTACTGACTTTGGAACAGTTCAGAAAGTGTCAAACACCTTATTGCCCACGCTGATAAATATGATACCATCTGGCCTGCATTCAAAAGAATGTGTAAATAATTTACATCAAACCTTTTGAAATACGCGAAACAAAATGTACTGTATGCATAAATTACTCAAATTAGGAAGTAATTATTCAGGTGATTAATTACAAAATAAATTGAAAATCAAAAAATAAATTAAATAAACTGTATTAGATCGAGATCGAAACATCAACATGAGACAACATTAAAGCCTTACTCCCTGCTGTAAAGTACTGTAAAGAACTTGGACATACTAGTCTGGTGGTGACGGTTTAATTTAATTTAGAGAAAAAACAAGTGGCATCCATTAACACAAAAACAAATGTGCTTTGACCCCAGCTTTGACTGAGGTCATGTAGCCTACTAATCACATGTTGAGGTTGAATGCTTGGTTATCTGAACCAAAGAGCTGTGAATTTTACAGCAACCCATTGCTCATATGCCTTGTCTTGCTTTCAGGATATATAGATATACCAGCCTCAGACCACTTTCAGCCTGGTGTCCCTATTTTGGGCATGTTGGCGAAAGGTTCAACTTTTAATTAAAAAAAAAAACATTAGCAAAATAGATGACAAGCAGCTCACTGTGCCTTTGTGAGGTGTATGTGTATACGGTGGATGAGGTGAGGTGAGGTGAATATGTATGACCGGAGGGTGCTATTGGAAACATTTGAAAATTGTGGAGGCAAGATATATTATAACTATCATGGGCGAGTGGGCGACAGTCTGGCCACGCGAGACTATCCGCCTGGTAACGCTATGTTAATTGGCTCCTGACCTTATTTTTAGCTCTATGCTCCTGATAGCTTGGGTTCTGAAGGCTGAAGGGGCGTTCCCATTACTCTATGGGCGTTCCGCAGCGCGCAGCACGTACCACATTCATCATCATCATCAGTCTCCCTCTACTCTGGAGGACACAGTGGAAGGACGCCGCTGGCTCAGTCCGTGGATATTCGCCAAGATGCTTCTCTCATATGCACAATATAAACATTAAAATAAAGCAAGCCTGGGCTAAACCACCACAACAGCAACAGCATCAACTAGGCTCCTCCATAAATTGAGGAATCGAACGTTTTCAGACCGTTAAAAACCCTGTCAGTTCAGTTGGTACTTGGTACGTTGATAACGTCAGATTGTCTTTGTTCACTGTCTCGCTGCGAAATGGATCATTTAAAGGAAAACAGATCGGATGAAGAAACTGAATACGAAGAAGAAGAGGTGGACCCTAGAATTCAGGTAACATTATGCAAAAAAATACCATGCGGTTATTGACATGCTGTCTGGTGACATTTCTCTCAATCGAGTCGAGTGTGCAAGAGCATAATGTAAGAATATCTTCTGTGCATTATTGGGGTAGATTTGTTGAACGGTTCTTTCTAACTTCTTATTTAGACCTCTAAATAATGGCAATCTAGTTAGTAGTAGACTATTCTTCACAGGTTTGACCTGGTTTGGTTAAATCTGGAGCTGGTGACAACCAATGCCCAAGATACAACAATTAGCTGATTTAACGGCATTAAACCTGGGTACCTATTTTAATGTAATAATAATAAAGGTTTTCAAACCTTTTCAATATTTGATATAATGTTCAATATAACTATTAGGATACATGTTTTAAATAGGCTACAGATGGTTGAAATTGACTATTTTTAAACCATTGTTCAGTCTCCTATGGGTTTTACATATAATATTTCAACATTATATAAGCTAATTCATTCCAGCTGTTGGCCTTTCCCCCACTAGTATATCAATATACATTTTTGGATTGCTTTCTCTCTCTCCCCCTCTCCTTACTATTGCTCAACCTTCTCCATGGTTCTCCTTGTTCCAGGGAGAGCTGGAGAAACTCAACCAGTCCACAGATGACATCAACAGATGTGAGACAGAACTGGAGGTGAGTTTATGGGACGATAAGTACACACACACACACACACACACACACACACACACACACACACACACACACACACACACACACACACACACACACACACACACACACACACACACACACACAATAATGTCTGTGTCAGGACCTTGTACATGAACTATCCTTCACTATGCAACTTATGACCAGATAAGACAGACTGACATTGACAGGCAGTTAAATTAAACTGACATTTTCAGATGTATGCTTAATCATTACAGTTAACATAACGTCCTACATATCTTAAAGTATCCAAGAAGAAATATGTTCACATGTTATTATGCTTGTCTTACCAGATATGGTCTGGTACGTTAGAGTACAATTTGGGTGTTGTCTAACATTCACAATGAATGGGTCAATGGACACCACCACAGTATTAAGGCAGGGTAACTGCATTATTATAGGGGCAGCGGTATCGGCTACCAATTGTGATACATATACAGTACTTGAATTTAGAAGTTTAGCAGACGCTCTCATCCAAAGCGTCTTTCAAATTGCAAGGTTGGAGTAAGTGCCATTAACCTATAACCATTAAAACACAGACTTTGACCCGGGGAATCCAGTGTGCCTTTTTGGTGTCAGCAAGCTCAGTCAAGTTGCATAACTCTGATCTTTGGAAGCTATTGGCCTATAAAGGCTGATGGCTTACATTTCTGTGTGTGTGTGTGTGTGTGTGTGTGTGTGTGTGTGTGTGTGTGTGTGTGTGTGTGTGTGTGTGTGTGTGTGTGTGTGTGTGTGTGTGTGTGTGTGTGTGTGTGTGTGTGTGTGTGTGTGTGTGTGTGTGTGTGGGCTCAAAACGCATTGTGAGCTTGTCGTGATTTAAGTGACTTTATCCTTTCATGTGAGGATAGAGAGAGTGAACTCTTCAAATCTGAAGGGCAGTACAGAGGGTTTGGATGCTATTATCATGTTGACGATAGGGCTGAAGTTTTTGTTTAAAAAAAAGCTTTTTTTTACCTCTTTCTCCCCAATTTAGTCACTATGCCAATTGGATCAATTCCTCCCAAGACACATTTGTGCGTTGTCACTGCTGTTGTATCCTACTGACTCACCTGCCAGTAAGGAGCCTCCTTTTTACTCCTCTCGCCCAAAACTCCTGCTGACAGGTGCCGCTCCAGCCTGCAGGAGTATGTGCAGTGACAAATATCACCCTCCATGCCCCCTTTGCCAATTGTGTTCCTATAAACGCTCAACAAAGCCGGATACACCGCGGTGGATTCGAACACCCAGCCTTCGTGTGGTGGGCAGGCACTTTACCACTGTGCCCAACTGTTGATTATTTTCTTAGTGATTATTCGATCAATTGCTTTTTTGAATAATCAAGAAGTACATTTTAGTTGTTTTGTATATCAATGAATCAACATGGAGGAGAAAAAAAGAAATTATGATTTAAAAGAAAAAGAGTTCATGGTCCGCTTATATCATTGTATGTATGTATGTATGTATGTATGTATGCATGTATGCATGTATGCATATGTATGTATATGTATATATATATATATATATATATATATATATATATATATATATATATACACATACACATACACATACACATACATATACATGACATGTAGAAACGACATCTAGGATTCAAGCCTATAGAAATAATTACTAACAATTGGTCACCCAGAAGAAATTCCCCATGTTTAATAATGCACTGTACTTCCCCCTTGCATGCAAAGCAGAAGTGATGAGCAGCTGAAAATGTTTGTTTCTCCGGAAGCCAACGATGTTCACTAAACATAAGCTTATTTTCATAATAACACACATGGCACTGTCGTAACTTTCACCAGCAAAAGTGGAAACGAAAGAAATACAAAATCGATTATTTTATTTAAATTGTTTATTTGCCATAATCGAGTAAAAATCGAATAGTCCGATAACTGTTGCAGCCCTAGTTGATGAGAAGAATTGCATCACTGTTTGACCCCAGGTGTGAGGACAGAGTGTCCGCACTGCAGCCTCCGCATCTCTGCCATCAGCAAGAGAGGAAGAATTAACCCATTAAGACCTGAGATACAATTCTACAAATGTCTTCTAGATCCTAACAGTTTTCTGAAACACTTATGTTGCTATAATATCAGTGGTGCAGTGGCGCTCCAACGCTTTCATGTCAAGGACCCCCAAAATTATATGTATTTGGCCTCAGACCCCCATCTGAAAATATTTTGTTCCAGGGACCCCCAGAAGCAAAGATTTGAGTACAAAATGTTTGCTTTAAAATATATATATATAAGATACAAGAATATATACAAGATTTTTCAAAAATAGCAGATCTACAAGCTTCATATCAGTGCCGCGCTATGAGCTTGTATATCTGCTATTTTTGATTAGCCAAAGTATAAAATAATGGTTTAGGTGGTTACACAGATGAGTTTCCGTTTTTAACGGGTTAAAAGGGGAGCAGAGAGTGATGGGGATGAAGTATAGAAGTAAAAGCAACAGCATTTAGCATGCTGTTGCATATCCATCTGGAATGGATATGCTTGGGCATAATGAAAACGGTTGAAATCACGTTATTCTTGTTGGACGACATGGTCGTTTGATTAAGTAGAAGTTCCAGAGAGATAATACTGGATTGCAATGAAATAAAATAGAATAACAAAATAAAAGTAAGATACAAATAAGGATAAGCGGTACTGGTAAGACTCTCATTCAAAACCTCTTAGCAGCAATGTTGAATGTGCAGAATTTGGAAGATATACTGTACCTGTATATCTCAGAAAACAGGCTTCATCATTCAAATTTTCATGCATACGTTTTATTTATGGTTATGCTGTATGCAGCTACTTGCTTAAGTTGATCTGTCTGGGTGCTGTGGCGTTGTTCCTTGCGATCTGTATTGGTTCAATTTTTATGCTTTTGTCTAGGAATGATGTGCTAATTTCAAGCAATTGCCATTGCTGCTCTGAAGTCACTCTAGAGTTACAGTGTAACGAACAGATCCTCATGATCCTAGAATGATCATGCATGATATCGTCGCTGTCGGGTGAAAAACATGTATGTCCTAAACCGTTCGTTTTTTTTATTATTTTAAGTAGTGAAAATAGCCAATCTACAAGTTTGTAGATAGGCTGTTTTCACTTTTGTGCGACACTCTTGTACGATGAAGTAGGGCATTCATTTACGAAAAAACATTAGAAGTTGAAATATGGAGATACAAGGTTTCTGCCTGACAGCGACTACATGCTGCAGTAAGTAGAAGGGTAGACAGGATGAAGTTGTCTCAGAAAGAATGAGGAAGACAGCCAGTGACTGTATACACTGTATACTGTAAGTCCCATACCAAGCTGAGATCTTGTTGTTGTCTTCAAGTCACCATCCTCCGTGTATTTGATCTAATGCTAATGTGATTCTTGAATCTCCGAAATTCAGAGAGGTTGAAAATAGAATTAAGGTCAAGCATTTATTTGTAAATTCTTAGTTGTCAAGTGTGTCGAGTTTCCTTTGAATGTTCAATTTTATTATTTTATTGTTGATTTAATTAGCCTTGATTTTACACTAACCAAGTTGATGTAATTTAGCTAATGTGCTATATTAAATCTTTAATAAATAAAACTCTTGCCATCCTCACATGGCCACACACACACACACACACACACACACACACTGGACCTAATTAAAACCATCAATTAGCTAAGTTGCAGCAGGTTCATATATAGACATTTTTTAAATCTTAGATTTCTAGTAACTTTGAAATTGTATGAATTGATTAAATGTTTCTGTATGTCTCTTATACCCCCCCCCCCCCCCCCAACAACATGTTTTAAGAGATACATTTTTTACAGAAGTTGTTTAGAAACATCCAAGTTACATTTTGGCCTGTTCTGATTTTGTTCAGTGCTCATACATGATTTGCTGATCAGTGATCATGATTCATTTATGCTGTTTTTCTTCAACATCACCCCGCTTCACTGCCTTTGAAGCGATGGTAAATGTTTGGGTTTAGTGCCTTGCTCAAGGGTACCTCATAGATCATCGAGGAAGGGATCGAGGGAGTAAAAGTAAAAATATTTCCCCACATTTATCATATATAAAACCCTTTAAAAATATAGATATTTTAATTCAGGCAAGTACCGGTACTGAAGTTACCATCTGATGTTTATAAATGTAGCCTAATATGCTTTTATTTATCCGGACTAAGTAATTTAACCCAATTTCTTGGTTTCTCTCGTGTCCTCTCCCCCATAAGGATGCAAGACAGAAGTTTCGCTCTGTGCTGGTGGAGGCCACTGTGAAGCTGGATGAGCTGGTGAAGAAGATTGGCAAGGCTGTAGAGGAGTCCAAGCCTTACTGGGAAGCCCGCAGGATAGCCAGACAGGTCAGACACCAGGGATGGATGGATGAGAGGGAAACGGGATGGATAGGTGAAGGGAGGGAAAGCTGCATACACTCAGTGGATAGAAGGGCTGATGTGGAGGTGGGTGGAGGTGTGATTGACAAATGAGCAAGGAGATGGTCATTATGGAGATAAAATGGCATCCTTTCTGCTGAGACTGAGAATAGTGCAGAGAAAGTGATTCATTATTTGAGACCGCGTTGGTTTGTCCCCATTTAGCCTGATGTGTGTGTTTGTGTGGTGGTGGTGGAGGAGGGGGGGCAGCAGAATTAGCAGCCACCTGTGCTTCTAGATAAGCCCACACAGCTAGAAATGTGCATAGAGGAGGAAGCACAGGGATCGACTGACATGTGAAACCGTTTGAAAGGTTTCTTTGTGCCATTTGTTGCATCTTTTCTCCTGTAATTATGCCATTGCAGGGTATTGGCAACGTAGTAATTTTAAGTGGTCTCTTTTGTCAAGCTGAGTAAATGAGGGACTTGTTTTTATTGTCTAATGCAACACTGGCTGATGAGGAATGCAGGACTGACTTTTCAGTTGGATCATCCTTTTTCAATGCCTCTGCTGGTAATCTCAAAATCATAAGCTAGCAGCTTGGAACATTCCAATTTATGAGTTGATAATATATAAATAAATGAGACTCTAATCCAGCTCTAAGAGCTGGGCCGGATTTGTGAAGTACAGCATGATGCTATGAATACAGTATGTTTCATGAAAGTTGTTTTCATATTGCGATGCGTCGCGTTGTAGATTGGCTATTTTCACTATTTTCTTTTTTATTAATGTTTTGAAACTTTTCACCTATAATTAATGACCCAAAATAAGGATAAATTATTAGTCGATTATCTTATGAAATGCCATACCATAAATTATTTTTTATAATTAATGATTAATAATTATCAATAATTAAATTGATTAGTTTGCTGTTGCACCTCTACAGTGGATCACTTACAGTATGTGATTATAAACATTATATGAGTATGTTGTAAACTCATGTTGTTAAACCTGTGCTTTATCTTTGCCATAACTTGTTATATTGTTCACTAACTGGAATGACCCTTGTGATTTTGGTGCATTGAACATCCCTGACATCAAACCACAAAGCTTCCCTATGGGAACTGAGATTAGGATGTAAAGTTTTGTTTTGGTTCTTATTTCTGTCTTTTCTCAAGAGGAAATGCAGAAGCATACGATGTGTGTGTGTGAGTGATGGGAGTGTTGAATATTAGGTGGTAGGAGTTTAAAGTTTGGGCTGTACTCAGTGGTGTAGCTTACATAGGGATGCTGGGTTACAGCAAGGGGGCCCCCCTGCTGGTGAGGATTTTTTTCCTTTTTTTGTTCCTCTTAGCACCAAACGGCGTGGAGAAAGTGAAATTTAAAACAGAAATGTATACGGACCTGGGGGGCCCTTTTGATCTGGAAAACCCATGCGGAAAAAGGTCTGTCTACGCCACTGGCTGTACTCCAAGCATGCCTGAATTAAAGGGTAATTCAGGGTAAAGATTTTCTGGTGAAGCAGAGTACTAATTATGTTCAAGATTATCTGGTGGTCAGGATTTCAAACTTCGCGGAACTTGGAGGTCCCATATTTCATCCTTCATGTCCCCAAGAATCCAGCCTATGAAAGTGCCCTTGTTTGAACAATTTGAATAAGAAACCTATCAACAACAAGTCAGCTTTATCTTCAATCTGTATATCTACAGTAGTAAGCTTTATTGGGTTTCTCAAAAGCTTCTTAGAAAAGGCCTCTGTTTAATTGAAAATATAAGGGTCAAGATGTTTCTTGGAAGCGACCTTGTAGATTTTTATCAATCCTTTCTCAGTTTGTCTCTTTGCTTGGTCCGCTCACTGCTAGCTAGACTGCAGTGGAGTTTTTATCAGATCTATGTCTCGCTGCACTGCAGTAGCAGCCAAGCTCCTAATGAGAATCTTACACTGGCTGCAAGGAATGTGATGATTCCAGGAAGGGTTATTCTGGATAAGACTATTTTGTTTGATAGTTTTAAATAAAAGACCTACAGAAGATTAATTGTACTTCCATAATACTAAGAAATTCCATCCAACTCACCATATAGATGCATGGTACTGTATATGCATCTTGAACTTGTGGTAGGTAACCGCTAATTGTCATGGTGAATTCAGCCGCCATAGTTTGTTTGAAAATGTATCTTTTCACCAACAGAGTTTACTGGTGACTACAGACTATCAGCCTGGTTTCCTGTCAAATTTAGGGTGGATGTGAGGGACAGGCATGATTAGATTTTCCTGTTACAGCTGTCAGTCATGCTCAATAGCACTGTTGTGCTCTCTTGTCCTGTTATTAATGGAGCCAAATGAAAACAAAAAATCTAAAACCGTATGTTTTGGCTCATACATTCACTAGAGATTTGCATTTCAACCATTTCTTCATCTGTGAGGGCGCTTTAAGGCGTTTGTATCTGTCTTCTCTGTCTCGGCTTTCACACCAGCAGACTCCAAAAAGCATCTGTGTGTTCTTACAAAGCTATCCTCACCTCCCATATGTTGTGGTGTTTTTGGATACAGGAATATTTTCCTGTACAGATGGGAAATGGATACTGTACTCAATTGAGTTTGAAAAGACACAATTGTTTTGTACCCTGAAGAGTATTCTGGTCTGAAAAACAACACTCTTAGTGATTGAGTCTGTTTGAAGAAAGGTAGCAGGTAGTTGACACTCACCATAAGCTCATGAATGCGAAGTAATAGTTATATTATAGCGGAAGTTGTATAAACACACACACACACACACACACACACACACACACACACACACACACACACACACACACACACACACACACACACACACACACACACACACACACACACACACACACACACACACAGATGTCATTAGTTAAGTTGGTCAAATGTCGAAGTGAGTAGTAGCCTAGACACAGAAACACAGTCATTCTCTGTTATGATTATATGATTAGGACTGACATTTATCTGCTTGACCAGTGAATACATTAATTTCACACTCATCTGCGTAAGCACATACTAAAGCACTTGATGCCATGGCCATCAACTGCTTTATGAGATAGACTGATGCTTGTATCTGCACAATGATACGAGATGCATCTATTGTTTTCCTACTCATTCTGTTCTTTTCTATTTCTCATATCTTCTGGTCACGGCCATGCGTCCAGTACTGTATATTCTCTGTGTGTGTAATAAACTAATAGAACTTGTCGTGTGATATTGCCTGGTGTCACACCTTGTTCTCCAACCACCTTTTAGATAGAGGGACACTATCAGGACCACATGGAGGGTTGACTAAATTCACAACATTTTTCTCTTTCACACTTACTTACACACCGATTTCAAAATATGGCTTCCATTATTGCACAGTATGTGCTGTAATGGCACTTTAACACAACCTGACAGCTTTCCTAATCCACCCTCCAAATTACCCTTCCTTCATTCCTGCCTTCCTTCCTTCATCCCTGCACAGCTCTGCCGTTCTCAGTCATCACTCGTCATGTTCTACTAATACACCAACACGACGACTGTTAGTTTTTAATATTGAGTTAGTATCAGTGAATTGGAAAGTCTTTGCACGCTCTCCCCCATGCTGTAGTACTGATAAGTGCACATTATTTACTGTTCGAGATAAGCAACAGCAGCAAGGAGTATTGAAGGGTGGAGGAAACCCACTTACTTTAACCTTGGAGAGTTTCAGTATAAAATGCAAAACTGTTGTTTTAAAAAACAAACCAAGCAGATGCCTTCCTGTTATAGAACAGTCTCTCTAACCCCCAGGAACATGCTATATAATTTACATAATCTAAAACCTGTCAATTAAGAGTAACAGAAATTCACAATACGCACATTTTAGACACTTAGCCGATGTTCTTACACATGGAAAATTGATATCTTTGCACAGACAGTGTATTGCTCATGACCACTGTTAACCCATTAAGGCCTGAGGTTCCGATTCTTTAAGGTTCCGAAAAACGTATGTTGCTTTTTCATGTCAAGGACCTCCAAAATTAGATGTATTTGGCCGCAAACCAACATCTCAAACTATTTTGTTCCAGGGACTCCACCATAAGCAAAGATTTGAGTTAAAAAAGATTATTTAAAAATATATATATTCAAAGATTTGCACAAATCTTCACGATTTAAAAAAAATAGCAGATATACAAGCTCGTAGTGCGGCACTCTGTGCCATGCTATGAGCTTGTATATCTGCTATTTAGAATAGCCAAAGTATAAAATTATGGTTTAAGTGGTTACACAGATGCGTTCCCGGTTTTAATGGGCACGTCGGCTGTTGGGGGAATGAAACCTGTGATCTTTCATTCATGGAATGATCTCTTCAGCCACTACTGTATGTCAGCACATGCTCCCTAATAGTGCTACTGCATATTTCAATCACTGACCACTTTGAATGCACATTTTTCTGTATGCTGAGTCTGCTGCTCTTGTAGCTGAACCAACCATGAGCAGTTTTAAACTTTCAGGAGTGTTCTTTGTAACATCATGAAATATAGATGACCTCCATTTTACTTTCCACTTTCCATGCCTCTTGATTATTTAGTTGCTTTTGTAGAAAGTCACTCAGGAGTTTTCAACGGTCCTGATCCAAACTCTTCAGCTGCCCCCTGGTGTGGCCCATTCTCTTGGCATGTACCTCCAAGTCTCTGTGCTAGTAAATGTTACCTGCTCTCCTTTTTATAAATACCAATGCTTGTTTTATTTTTTTGCCATTCATCAAAAGGTTTGTAAGTTGTAGGCATCACTTAAAAAGAAAAAAAAAGGATCTGATTTGGCTCACTATTACACTCAGTTAAATTTAATTTAAATGTTGTTCTCCCTTTTGTGTGGCCTGACAGAAGGTGGTATAGGCATCCAATCCTGTGGCATCCTTGTTGTTGCTGCCAATTACCACTCTCATCTCTTGCACCTGCAGCAATAGTATTGCAGCGACTGATGTCCTTTAACAAGAAATGATTTGAATAAATCATATGCCACAGGCTTCTCTGCCTTTTCTATACAGTATGTGAACACATGCAGGGGAATTAATGTTGACAGAAATGTACACACACATACACACACATACGCACGCTTACACGCACACGCGCACACACACACACACACACACACACACACACACACACACACACACACACACACACACACACACACACACACACACACACACACACACACACACACACACACACTTTAAGGGTCTACACCATGACTTTTAACTTTTTCTTCATTCTTGTGTGTTTTTGGTCTTCCCCACCTCTCTTCTGTTACAAAAAATACCCGACTTCGAGCATGCAGGCTTTCATAGGCACTGTGTTTTTTATGTAAATTGGTCTGAAAACAGTCCGTCAGATTTGTTCCCCCTGCCTACGTCACGTCTGGGAACAATAACTCCCGTTTTTCAGTTCTAACCAAAAAAAAAAAAGTTTTTATTTTATTTTAATTTTTTCAATTTTTTTTCTTATTTTTTTTTTTTCCTTTTTCCACACAGAACCAGGACATAACATGCATACAAACTGGCTCAATAGCGCCCCGTGCCAAACAGGACAATGTGGTATTGCAGGTGAAAGTGCTTTATAAGCCAGAGAGAAGTTAGTTGGAATGAGTATATCTGAGGCTTGATTTAGACTCAAACCTTTTGAAAAACGTTTGAGGGACATAAACAATATGATATTAAATATTTTTTTTTTTTTTAAATTCATGGTGTAGCTCCTTTAATAGTTTATGCCTTACATAAAGAGCAAAGACTCCAATTTTGAGCGATTCAGAAAAAAAATACTAGAAAACAAGGACTCCGCCCCCAGAGGGGACGATGGGGGCGTTGTCACTTTTTTTTTTTTAAATACTTTTTTATTGGAATTTTTAGTAATATGATAAACACATCAGAGAATTCAAAAATAAAATATACAACATAAAAACAACAACAAACAGTTATACAGATACAAACAAAAAACAGAACAACAACACACTCTTGCTCACATACTCTCCCTGCACAGATCTTTTGTAAAAAATCATGAGAAAAATAAAAACACTCCAGTTCCTTCTCTTTTTTTTATAAGTTAACCATTATGTAGGAGGGGTCAGCGTTGCCAGGTCTTGTAAAATTTGTCTTCACTCCCTCTCAATTCAAACTTTATCTTTTCCAATTCCAAATAGTGCATTACATCTTTCATAAGTGCAGTATGGGTTGGAGCCTGCACTTGTTTCCAATTTAACAATATCAGTCTGCGAGCCAGTAGAGTCACAAATGTTACCATATTGTACTGAACACTAGTCAGTTTGATCGTAGGCCCTCTGACTCCCAATACTGCTGTCAGTGGATCTGGGTCAAAAGGTTTTTTAACTATGTCTGACAGTGATTTAAATATATTTAGCCAAATTATGTTAATTTTGTGCAGTGCCAGAACATATGGGCTAAAGTGGCTGGTGACTGGCCACATCTGTCGCAGGATTAATTTACAGTTGGATACATTTTGTTGAGCTTTTCCTTTGACAAATGTAATCTGTGTAATATTTTATCCTGGCGCATACTGAAGAGGAATATACTAGTTTTTGTGATGTAGACCATTGTTCATCCGTGATAGATATTCCTAGATTGTTTTCCCAAGCTGCTTTCAAATGATCCAAGGAGGTATTGTTGTCTAAATACGAGAGAGAATTATAAATAATAGAAATACCTCCTTTGGTCAGAGGGTTAAACAGAAATATAGAATCCATTGGCGAGTCATCAGGGATATTTGGAAATGTTGCAGTGGTTCGAGTTAAAAAAATACGTATCTGTAAGAACCTGAAAAAATGTGATTGGGGTAAATGAAATGTACGTCGTATTTGTTCAAAAGTTGGAAATAACCCTTCGATATAAAGATCTTTAAAAGAGTGAATACCATATCTGTGCCACACTTGAAACAATACATCGGAAAGGGAGGGAGGAAAAGCATGGTTCGCAACCAATGGAGACCGCACAGAGCCTGGGTGCCAACCGAAATGTTTTCGTATTGAGAGCCATATTTTAAGAGATTGCGAGACTATGGAATTCTTTGGCACGTTGTCACTTTCTAATACAGCCCAGAACCCAAGTTTTCCAACTGGTGTGGTGGCGTGGCTTGCTAAGCATTGGACTGCCAACCCCAACCTCCCGTGATCGAGAATCCCACAGACTGTTGGCACTCTTTTTCCGACAACGTGGACATTTTTTTGCAGATAAAGTATAGTTTTGGACCGCGACGGAGGCGCGCAGTCTCAAGCGAACTTGAGCCACGAGAGGCACCACCGAGCGAGCCAAAGCGAGTGAGTTGCCGTGCCGAACGTTGCGAAGTTCTTGAGCCTACTCAGCGGCGTCCGAGTTACGTACCGATAGGGACAGAATAGTAAATGTTAGTAATGTTTTGGGGCGAGTGTTTGCCCCAACTGCCACTCTAAGTGACTACTAGCCAATCACAGCGCGTCTTTTTCGGGACTTGGCAGAATCCAGTTGATTAAAACTATCACGTACCGTGGAGAGAGCTATGTGTGGACAGAATACTGTAGGAGGACCTCAGGGGGTTTGTGAACAGGGAAAGGAAGAGAGATTGAACGTATTGTAAGTTGGACAATGGTATCCAAGACAGTGGTTTTGAAAAGCAAATGATGCCAGCAGACAGGAAGGAAAGAGGGGGAAAGAAAGACATGGATAACATCATGCATACAAAAACAAAGACATCTTCTGCCTGGTGTTGAAGTTAAGTCCTCCATGAGTACCGCTGTACGTAGATTAAACAGATGTGAGGCTTTGTCGATTCACATACAAGGGAGGGGGGATAACGGAGGGAAAATGAGAGGGAGAAGCAATGAGCTAATATCTCAGTCCTTTAGACGATGATCCTCTGGAATGGTGACAGCGGGGATTATTATTTTTTGGCGCAGCTGGAATTGAGTGCAGTGAGGGGGAGAGGGTAATATGATGGCTAAAGAGAATAAGAAGAGATGGGGGGGGGGGGGTGGGGGCACTTCAGTTGATGTATGAGATTGTTCTGGCTCTGAGTAAAGGAGGAGACTTGAGCCCACAAACCTGTCTCATTTAAGATGGATGGAAAATAGCAAGAAGCTGCATTTTGGGTAGAGATAGACCTGCAGTGCATTGTGCCAGGAGGGAGCAGTTTGTGTTTTTGGACTACGGCACTCTGTGTGAAAGCATGATGAATCCTTGTTAATGATTCGCTGTCAAGTGCAAAACTTAAACTTGTTTCAATTTCTCAATGAAAACAATCTCAAAGCCCCAAAAGTCTTTTGCTTTGTTTTTCCTTTTCCTTTTTTTTTTCCTTACTGTGGGGAACGTTCCAGACGTGGGATTTGAACAGGGATCTGATGCCATATGGCCATGAAGCTAGTCTAGTCGTAACCCTGTGGTTATGTTGGCTGGTGCTGTGTCGTCCCGCAAGCCTGCATCGGTGACCTTTTGCTTTTCTCTCTTGGCCTTTGTCTAGCTTTCTGTTGCTTTCGCTTTTGTCATTTGCTTCTTATTTCTTTTTGTTTCTCTACTCATTTCCACTCCCTATATCTCTGTCTGTCTGTCTGTCTGTCTGTCTGTCTGTCTGATGATGCATGGATGGCACAGCTGACAAGGGCCAGTGGGACTTGTAGGGGGGGGCGGTATATAGAGAGATGGATGGATTTGAGGGGGAAAGGGAAACTATAAGAAGGTCAAAGCCATCTGGTCTTGTGCTGGCCTCCTGGGATGTGTGTGTTTTCACACTGCAGTACACCAGTCAGTCCTTAGTTGTAATTGCATCAACGCACGTCATAGTAGCAGCCTTGACACAATGTTGTGTGTATGGGTGTGGGTTTCCTATTGTTCCTCTATGAGTGACTCAAAGTGTGTGTGTGTGTGCGCACTAGCCGATATAAATATATGACAACTGGTAAATGTGTATTTCTTGTGTACTGTGTTGTACAGTATGTTATTTCATATGTACTGTGTGGACAGTTGGAGGGACTGTGCGTGCATATAATTATTACATTGTTTTTGTGTGTGTATGAAGCTATCAACCATAGCACTACATGTTTTATTCTTTCGTGTCATCATGACACTGCAGTCAGTCTGCTGTACACTAGACTGACAAAAGAAACTCCTCTTATTCATTGCCCCAATCCGATTTCTCCACCAGAAAAGCCATGTTATGCAATGGACAGCTTTTACTGGCTCCATTGTCTTAACATCAGAACAGGGTCTGAGCCGAGATGCAGCTGTCAATGGAAATTTAAGTGCTGTCAGGGGAAAATATGCATTTCCAACTTGGTTCTGCTTCAAAACCCACGTTGACGTTTGAAAGCTACATGGCTGTCAGCTTAATCTTTTGTTGGTTCCAGAAAAATGCTCTCATCTGACAACTGTGAGGGAATCGGACTGTAGTCCTAAACCACAGCAGAATAAGCTAAATTTGGAAGGAGAGGCAAAAACAGTACAAAAGAACAGAATAGTTTTTTTGTTCCAGTATTTACTGGACTAATATCATCAGCTCATCTGCATGTTTTCGACTTTTACCTTTGTCTTGTTTGTGATGTTGTCTGGGTGACTGAAATTCCCCCACGGGATCAATAAAGGTATCTATCTACAGTATCTATGTCCCGTCACGTCCTGACAAAGGCAAAAGGCTGAAACATATTGATAATATGATGAAATTTGCCAATGATCAAGCGTGCTCAACGGCTTAAGTATGTTACTTTGAAATGGTTTACATGTTGTCTGCCTACTCAAAGTGGGAGGATGAGAAAACACAGGAGCAGTATGTTTCAACTGTGAAATATCATCAGTAAAATGTTTAAATGGCTTGTTTTCTTAGCTCTTTTTATGCAAAGGGCTATACTGCTTTCTTACAAGTAAGTATCATGCTAGCATGCCCCTTTTAAGAGCTGAAAAGGAAAATGAAATCACATTTTAGGGTTTGAGGAGATGGTGATCTCACAACTTCAAGGTTGTTTAAGCTTCAGTCTGACCCTTCACTTAACTCATTCAGTGCCTGACTTATTTCTGGCAGTTTGGGTCTGAGTGCCATTTTTTTTTAACGTCTTATCCAGTGGCACAGGGCTTATGATACAACGGACGTCTTAGACGTCGAGTGGCACTGAATGAGTTAACTATCCAGACCCCTCACAGCATTCATGAGGGGAGAATTGACCACATCTCATACGGTCAATGAGGGCAGGAGTCATACAGCTAAAGGACGTGCCATATCTGGGTTAATTTGTCCATAAAAGAGCGTAACATGAAGATCAGTAGTCGATAACCTCCCTACACTTGAGGCACGTGCGGTCCATTCCGTCTTTGAACTCTGCAGCTCCTCTGCAGATATCTAGGCCAGTCATAACTTGTTTTCGTCTCTCCCCAAACAGCGACTGTCCCAATGAAGGGTCATGGTTAGTTGAATGTGACCGGGCAGAAAGCAGGGCATGTCAACATCCAGCAGCTGGCCTCCGTAAGGAAAGGACACTTAGTTGACTAATCTTACTTCCTTGTCACAGACCTTAATTGCCTGGCTTACTTGAGCAGGAAGAGTTAAAAGTGGCAAATTCTGGTGGCAAATTGTCCCCCTTCCTCCTGTGTTATTTATTTGCCAGAGAAGTCGGGGGGGGGGGGGGGGCGGAAGTGGCTCAAAGTTCGGTGAACTTTGAAGTCTGTTTTGGTTGGCACGTCATTGATGCCAGGAAGACGGGAAGGCCTCTCATGATGAACCAGAGTCTCCCGCTGATGGGCTGACTTCACAGACAACAGAGGAGCTTGGACACAGCCAGGAGCTTATCTTCAACATGCCAGCTCACTAGTGAGTTCTCTGTTAAGGGCTCTCAAAGGAGTCATGGGGTCCTGTGAATAATTCCAACAGATTATTATTCAAATCAACTTTCTTAATGTTCAAAGGAGTCTTGTGGCTTCTTTAAATACTTACTTTCCTTATACTGTACTTACTGCATGCAGCTGTCTTGTGGCTTAATGTTGAGACAGACATTTTGCAGAGCCATCACAAATCTGAATAAGAACAAAGTATCAGATGTTAAAAGGTGTGTGTGTGTGTGTGTGTGTGTGTGTGTGTGTGTGTGTGTGTGTGTGTGTGTGTGTGTGTGTGTGTGTGTGTGTGTGTGTGTGTGTGTGTGTGTGTGTGTGTGTGTGTGTGTGTGTGTGTGTGTGTGTGTGTGTGTGTGTGTGTGTGTGTGTGTGTGGTGGTGGGTGTGAAAGCGAGAATTGGGAAGAGAGTGAAAACAAATGCTCAGTCTCACTCAACTCTACCGTACAGAATGGGGAAATGAGAGAATAGAGTCTCTTGCAGGTGAATGCAGAGCTCGGTGATTAAAGGGGAAGTTCACACCAAGATGAACTGTCAAGGGCCGCTCACGCCAAAAAAGCACTCGCACCAAACAGTGATAAAGGGCCGTGGATTAACTTGTCTTTGCATCCAGGCTCCAAGCAGCTTTATTGGAGAGCTGATCAAGGAGCTTGTGTGGAAGAGATCTATTAAATAACCAAAAATAAATGTGTCTCTGATATGTGAGAAATAGACCACGCTGACAGAACCACTTGTACCTATTGAAGAGGGAAAGAATCGATTTTCTATGTCCTCTCTTCTCTCACTATCTATCCCTCTCTTCTTCATGTCCACCAGGGTTCACCATTCTAAATCCTGTCACATCTATATCCATCCTCTATTCCCTCAATTATTTCATTACCCAGCTCTCTCTACCTCTTTTCCTTCTCTTTCCTTCACAACCACTAGTCACTCTTCCACCCATCTCTCCAACCTATCTCCTTGCTGTTCTGCGCTCTCATCGCTAGTATTGTCCCCTTCCCTCCCCTCCTCCTGCATCACTTTTCTCATCCTCTCTCTTGCTCTCTCGCTTTCTCTCTGTCCAGTTTTGTTTACTCTCTTCTTGTCTTTCAAAGTCACTCCCATCCTTCAGGAGGATTTTGAAAGGAGCAATGAGGCTGATACACAGTGAAATTCACAATGTTCAATTTAACCATTTTAAAAGGGTTTCCAATTTTACACTTTAAACAGTTAAATGAACACTCCTGGTTCTACTGTGTACAGATGGCTTCTGGCTGACACTATGATGTCACAGAGGACAGCACAGGATAGGATACAGTGAGCAGTCTGAATACAACAGTTGGTAAGGTTGATAAGCCAGTCTGTTTAGAGTAGGGTCATATTCAGTATATTGATTAGTTGGTCATATGCCTCCTGCTCATTTGTTACATGTATGCGGCGTGTTTGATTTGTACTGAGTTTTGCATTGGCTCGTTTTTGACTGAGTTTCAAGCCCTGTACAGCCAAGCACAATTGAAAGATGCACGTGAAGGCATGTTTAGCTTATTTGATGTGCACTATTGAGGACGATTAACTTCTACACTGCTTCTGAAAGAGTGTGCATGGTACATTATTCAACATTATCGGCCTGTTGTTAAAGATGAACAGGAAAAGAGCAAGGAATCTATTATGTTTTGGAAAATTGGGTCAGGGGAAATAATGGAATGTTAAAGTGAAATGTGTAACCATGGTAACCATGGTTATTGTGCATGCAGAGAAGATGTTCTCTGCGTTATGAATTGTAAAAAACACACAGTATAATGAAATGGACCTTTTAACGTTTCTTGACTAAAATAGACCAAACAGGCTGGAAGTGTTTACTAGTCTATAGAGAGTGTTTGATAGAGAAAGAAAGAGAGAGAGGCAGGGGCACAGGATGAGAACACGTGTACTGTAGTTTGGAAGTCTTGTGGCCAACGTGACAGACTGACACACTTTTCACAGGATGATGTTGTGGGTGAAAAAAGAAAAGGGTACAGTCCCTGGCTTTCTCTTTCTGACATGAACAAATATGTAGACTTGTGATTGACTCTCAATAAGACCCAAATTATGGGTCTGATTCCCCACCCTATACGCAGGTGAGTCATGTCAGAAAAGGCGAACCAGAATGACTGGAATGCATCTGTGTCATTTTAGATTTTAGCTATAGCCATTATTTTACGCTTTGGCTATTCAAAAATAGCAGATCTACAAGCTCATGAGCTTGAAGATCTGCTATTTTTGAAAAATCATTAAAACGTCCAAATCTTTGAATACAGTATATATTCTTTTAAAGCGAACAACTTTTCATGTCAAGAGACCCCCCCCCCCCCCCAGAAGCAAAGATTTGAGTTAGAAATGTTCTCTTTAAAAAAAGAATATATATATATATATATATATATATATTATATATATATTCAAAGACTTCACACATTTTCATGATTTTTCAAAAATAGCAGATATCTGCTATTTTTGAATAGCCAAAGACATCGTAAAATGACACAGATGCGTTCCCGGTCTTAATGGATTAACTGGGAACGTTCCGACTCCAAGACAGCCGCTCTTCCTCCTGAGCCTGGTACAGGAATAACGGGATGGGCCATATGATGCAAGAAGACTGTATAACAGATGCATGTTATAGACAATGCGGTACACATGACTGTCTACAATTCTACATACAGCATTGAATGGTATACAGAAGAGGCCATAATGATGGCAACAAGGCCGAGGTTGTTTTGACTTTTGCTGCACTGGCACATTGATGGCCACGGGTAATGTCATTACACTGAGCACGCGGTGATGTCAGAAGGTCTGGAAATATGCTAGCTTGCAGGTCCTCTCTGTGGCCTTTCCAAGAAAAATGTGTCACGTGTTGACTGATAGTTAATCTGGAGAGGAATCTCCTAATTTGTAGCCTGATGTTTTAGCTGACATTGTTGTCCTCCAATGGGATTTAATTCTGTACTTGGAACTTGATGTCTGTTTGTGATGGTGACCCAGATTTAACTGATAGATAGTAGGAAAGAGGGATAGAGAGAGTAAAGTTACTTAGTGGAGCTGTTGGGTCCTGAAGTCAGTCTCTAAATGCTTTGCTCAACTAGAGACTGAGGACTATCTCACAGCTTTTGGACTGGGTGGAAACAATTAGAGAGAGAGAGAAAAATAGAAAACTACATTGCAGAATTAATCAAAAGTCTTTAGGGTGGCCCTTCATATTGGGACAGTGAGTGGTTTCCAAAGCAGTAGGTGTAGGTTTGTTATTGCCATTCTAGCAACTACCCAATGTATTTGTACTTGTATTTATAGAAGTCCTGAGATGATCAGTAGATGGAGATCATCTGATTGTTAGGTATCGTGAGACTAGCATCCCCTTGACAAATGAAAACGTACTTAAAATGTGTTGTGGCCAAGCCCAGGAGATCTGTCCCTATCAACCTCCCATCTGTTTCTCACTCATATACAGTACTGTACCAGTGGTAGGTCATCTACTGAAGTAGAGCACACGATCAGTGCTTCAGAACTTAGAAACCTTCACAGACATCCAGAAAATGTTCTTTAAAATGGAAAGAGAAACACACGCATGCACGCACACTTGCTCTCTTTACTCTGACACACACACACACACACACACACACACACACACACACACACACACACACACACACACACACACACACACACACACACACAGCTTAGTTTGGTTTAACCCATTAAGACCTGAGGCCGATTCTACAAATGTCTTCTAAATCCTACGTTTAAGAAATTACAATATCATTGGTGCTCAAACTTTTTCATGTCAAGGACCCCCAAAATGATATGTATTTGGCCACGGACCCCCATCTCAACATATTTTGTCCCAGTGACCCCCAGAAGCAAATATTTGATTACAAGCTTGAGTGCCGCGCTACGAGCTTGTAGATCTGCTATTTTTGAATAGCCAAAGAAATCTAAAATGACACAGATGTGTTCCCGACTTTAATGGGTTAAAGCCATGACTCGGCTCTTTTCACCCACAGATATATAAAGAGCTTAACACAATCCAGTCAGCTAGGAAGGCATACTGCCAGCTGTTACAATGAACAGATTAGAGGAGGAAAGTAGGAAACGGGAAAAGATGAACTTTGTGCTGTTGGTAGCATCTTGATGTTTCATTACTGTAACAGCTACAGGCAAGTATCATTCTGGATCTGAGCCATTGGTTCTCAAAGTCTGGTCCGGGGACCCCCAGGAGTCATTGAGGGCGTTCCAATGGGGTCTCCAGCAAAATGAGGATGGTTCTCTACACCAGGGTTTCTCTAAGTGGGTGCTGTGATGCAAGTCCAGGGGTGCTGCGGAATACTTTGATAATATTTGACTTTGTAAAACTAACCTGAGTTGCACTGTACTTGGTGCGTTCTTTTTCAGTCTACGCTTGTAGCATTGTGACGCGTTGTGACGCGTAGATCGCCAATTGTTTGCCGAATGTTCCCCTCAGAATAGGGATGCTGGGGTTAAATGTTTAAAGTTTCCTAATGGAAACTGATATTCTCTCAAGTTTTCCTTGTGACTTAACTGTATCTTCGGGGGAAACATTTACACATTTACTTACAGTAATATGACCGTAATATGACATAAATATAAGGTTCTATAAATTAACAATGCAATTCAGGGGTGCGTGGATGAAAAAGTTGTTTACAGGGGTGCCCTGAGCCAAAAATGTGTGAGAAGCCCTGCTCTATACTCTCTCCACTGTTATGTCCCCACTTACCATATACAGTAGACAACTATAGAAGTTTTTACTAAATATCTAACAACAAACAAACACAAAACATATAAAAATGGGGGTCCATGGCCTAATACGTATCAATTTAGAATATGTGACACGAAAATATTTGAGAACCACTGTTTTAGGCTACCGTACATGTCAAGTATTTTTTGTCTGAGCCTAGGAGAGCACACATACAGTGACTAAGGAGGAGGAGAGCACACATACAGTGACCGAGCTGGCAGCGGCTGATGCCGCAGGATGAAGATGTTATTTATATCTGACATCCATCATATTAAAATAGACGTGACACCTGTTTCTGACAAAATCAAGAAAATGGAAGCTCCTTGAATGCAGAACAATATTTAATTGCGCTGTAAGGCAGTGCAAAGTACAAAATGGCACTTGACATGTACATGTTGACATGGCAACAAAAGTGGGAACGGAAGAACTCTGGTTTGACACATGTTGCCATTCTGTGTTGCATGTGTGTCGACAGACGTTGAAGTGTTCCTTGCCGTTAAAGGTGCTTTTTTTCCTACTTTGTAGTTTGCATTGCCTTATAGCACGATTAAATATTTTTCCTGAATTCAAGGACCCAGTATTTTGGACCAGTTTGGAAGCCTTTCTCCTGCTATTCTTTGTTGTTACCCTTTTCTAATCAAATGATCTATTTACATTTTAGTGCTTTTTGCAAGATAGAACACCTTTTCTTCAAATACAGCAGAGTGCATGTCTTAAGTCGATACATTGGTGCAAACCTATTGTGTCGAGAAAAACTGAGGCTACAGTTTAACATGAAACATTCAAATTTAAAGCACTTCTCTATGTGTGAAGAAACCCCAAGTGTGAGGAAAACACTTTACTTTGAGCTTGAGCAACATAATGCTCTGTTTGTCTGTCTGTGTGTGTGTGTGTGTGTGTGTGTGTGTGTGTGTGTGTGTGTGTGTGTGTGTGTGTGGGAGGGGGGGTAGTCCACTGATGTCAGGGATGTGTTATGCATGGTAATGCTTGGCGTAGGTCCACTCTGGGACACAAAGACTTGGTGTTGTTGTTGGGTACTACTGGTCATAGTTGCTATTTTTTTCACAGTGACAAATCTGATGTTGTGCTATTTTTAGCCAAGTCAGCTGTGTATGTGGTTGGTTATAACACAAGTTTGTAGTCCTAGTATAATAGATCAACAACAACAATGCACTGAAAAAATATATATCCTCATAATTACATTTTTTTTAATAATAATCCTCATAATTAATTAAACCCTCATTACAAAAAAATGCCTTCTTTTTGCTATGAAAAGCTCTGATATCGTAATTTTCAAGCCTTTATTTGTATAGGACAGTGAAGAGAGACAGGAAATGGCAGGAGAGAGAAATGGGGAAGGACATGCAACAAAGGTTCTCGGTCGGATTCAACAGATGCCCCATCTAAACAGTTTTTATGGTTTAATCACTGTGATGGGAAGTGATAATTACATTAGTTAATGAGTTGTAACAGGTTCCTTTTACAGTACCCGTGTTGTACTTTGCTATTTTACTTATCTAGTATGTTGACATTTTGTGACCGTATTATTTATTGATTATATTTTTTGCAGTATATGTTCAACAGCTCAACAGGCTCTCTCTTCCTACCTTTCTCTCAGGCTCAGCTAGAAGCCCAGAAGGCCACCCAGGATTTCCAGAGGGCCACGGAGGTTCTACGGGCAGCAAAGGAAACCATCTCCTTGGCAGAGCAGAGGCTTCTAGAGGAGGACAACCGGCAATTTGACTCTGCCTGGCAGGAGATGCTTAACCATGCCACTCAGAGGGTGAGGACACAGTGAAGGGTGCTTTTTTGTTTCTTTAGGGGTCGTTCTATTTGCATCTCACCTGCACTAAACTCTTTCCATGGTTAATTCTGTGTATTGACTTATCATGACTTCTGACCGGCTTCTGCAGGTGATGGAGGCAGAGCAGACGAAGACGAGAAGCGAGCTGGTTCACAAGGAGACGGCCGCTAAATACACATCAGCCATAAGTCGCATGAAACAGCTGGAGAAGAAACTCAAACGCACTATCAACAAGTCCAAGTGAGTCCCCTGCTCTGTTCTGACTACTAGCAACCACATTGCTATGCTACTTTCTGCTTGCATTCATTCCGTTGGATGAATGCTAGGTAGAGCACCAATAATGACACAGCAATAAGAGAGACATACAAAAAAATCAAGTTATGCTTCCCCATTCTTTCTTAGACACTGAAACTTGCCCAAAATGCAAAGTTAATTTGCAAACCACATTGAATAGGTCTCTG
This sequence comes from Gymnoscopelus microlampas, assembly GCF_963454915.1. Classification (NCBI taxonomy): domain Eukaryota; kingdom Metazoa; phylum Chordata; class Actinopteri; order Myctophiformes; family Myctophidae; genus Gymnoscopelus; species Gymnoscopelus microlampas. The sequence goes on along the minus strand of NC_139940.1, from coordinate 25,719,912 downwards.
AAAATAAAGTCAGATGATCGAGGGGGAGGTCGAACTTGTCGTTCCTCTTCTGAAATATCACTAAATGATGACACTGTCACTACATGGAGACATTGAAAGAGGCAAAGATACAGCGTCAATGTTAAATCTTTGAAAATACTTAGTTGGGTAATGTCATTTTATAAAATTGCAAATAGGACACTGGCTGTGTCCTATTTGCGGCACATTCAACAGAACGATGAGATCTATTATAGATAATATAACCAAAGATAATCAACTAAACAAGGAATTAAATATATGTGTAACATAAAAAATGTGATATACAGTATGTAACTGTTTCCCGGTGATTCTCCGATATTAACAAACAATCAGAGTTGTGGACTGTTAAATAAGGTACTTTATCTCTCAAAACGACTTTAGAGGCAGGTTACCACAACAACAAGGGGAACCTTATTGACCTACTGAGTGTAAGGATCTTTTTAAAAAGCCATTTCCCTTCATGTCAACAAGGACCCTTGAACAAAAGACAGGAAATTCTTAACCTAAACCTAACCTATTCTTAACCACTGTTCAACGAAATTGTTAATCCTCAACCACAACTTATGTAAGACATTCCGTGAGTGCCGTGTCCATACATCACTCATTAGACAGTGTTTGTGGAAGGCAGTGTCAGGCACACTCCTATAGTCTTTCCAGCTGTCAGAGTGAGCTCATTGGCCAACACTCCCAACGGGGTTGAAAGTTCTCTCTGCATTGCCTCTGTTAGCCCTGACCTGCATAACATATTGCTTGCTGTTGGAAACCATGTGGGTATTTACATACATTGTTAAAGGAGTAGTTCACCCAAAAAAGTATGTATTTTCTATCAATTACACACCCCATGAAGCAATGAATTCATGGAGGTTATTTAGTTTTTGTCGCATTCCTAAACCAATAATTTGATGACCGGCGGTCTCTCGGTAAGAGACTCAAAGTCTCAAAGACTCAAAGTCTCCTACCGGATACATTAGCATCTTTATGCCGCTAAGAAAATGATTGGCTTTGGAATGTGACAAAAACAAAAAAATCTCCATGAATTCAAGGCTTCAAGGGGTGTGTAATGATAGTGTTGTAGTTTTGGGTGAAGTACACCTTTAATATACTGTAGGCATTCCCAATACGAATGGAACCCTTAGGGCCTTTTTTAAAATACCTATTATATCGCAAGGGAACGTCAGTTTTCAGTTTCACTCAGCTGAGTGCTGCCCACATAGGAGCACGGAGGGGGAGCAGTTCGGGGTTAAGTGTCTTGCTCAGGGACACTTCGACACAGTGCTGAGGGCTGGAATCGTACCTCCGGACTCCCAGACGGGCTCTCTAACCATTCAGCTATGGCTGCCCCTTTACAAAAGGAACAGAACCTCTAACTCTGGCAGTGTTAGTTCCATATTCTACCCATAGTGTTTTAGGATCACGGTCAGTTTAAGTTAACAGATGTGCTGTTAATTTTGTGTGTGAATGGAGCTGGCTTATGTTTAAGGCTTGCTGTGTGTTGCCTCAGCTGTGGGTTAATCCATTCTGCACAGCTAACGCATCCACCCCCTTCCAGGTTGTCATGGCAATAATGTTGCTACAGTGCTTTTCTGGGTTATTTGTTTTTCCTTTCCTATTGCTTCTAACCCCCCTCCCTCTCTATCCCCTTTCTTCCACAGGCCTTACTTTGAGCTGAAGGCAAAGTACTATCTGCAGCTGGAGGTATGTGCTGGCTACTGGCTTGTAGCATACTTCCAATAGCCCAGTGATTGCATCTTAAGTTTGTAATGACTGTGTTGTTGTGGCCATAGCAGGGGTTATTTCTAGGCTATTTTGGTTTATCTTTGGTAAACAACCTTGACCTTGAACTGTGAACATCATTTTACAAGTAATCTCTGCTCTAGAAGATTGCCTTTTTGGTGCTACAGGTACACCCTATATCCACTAAACCCTTACCTTTGTAGCATTGCATTAGATGGCCTCTCTGTCTACAGTAGCTTACCAAATTTTGCAGTTAGCCAGGTTCCTACTATTGAATGTTAATCAACAGGAAAATAAAATGTATTCTTTGGTGTTCTACCAAGTTGATATGTCTGACATCAATAATTAATGTGTTTTGAGAAATGTGTTTTCATTGTCACCATCACACTTTAATCTAAAGCCTGATTTATACTTTGTGGTAGGGTTGTCCGATATTGGCTTTTTTACCGATAACCGATATACCGATATTGTCCAACTCTTAATTACCGATACCGATATCAACCGATACCGATATATGCGGGGATTATTGTGATTAGGGTAAGCTCAAATTTCATATCATACACACCATATACAGTAAGAACTCCTGTAACTTATTTATAAAGCAAAAAAATATATAGGTATCGTTTTTTTTCAAAAACCGATACCGATATTTTCCCCGATATCAATTTTTATGCTAATATCGGCCGATAATATCGGGAGGCCGATAATATCGGACATCCCTACTTTGTGGGCTGTCTGAAATCCCAGATCTTCTGCACGCAACAAAGTATAAAATAAGCACAACACCCCTCCCTTATACATTGTGCTGCTTGTGCTCTAGCAATTGAAGAAGAATGTGGATGAGCTCCAGGCCAAGCTGTCCCAGGCCAAAGGCCAGTACAAGACTGCCCTCAAGAACCTGGAAATGATCTCTGACGAGATCCATGAGCGCCGCCGCAATTCCACCATCGGCCCCCGGGGGCGGGGTGTCGGCGCCGAGGGAGACAGCGTTGCTGGGGACGACATCTCCAGCTTCAAGATGGAGTCAGATGGTATTTCCAGTAAGTACAAGAGTCCTAATTGTGCTGCAACAGAACCGAAACAAGTCTTTTTTTCTGTATAATTTAACCCATTTTAAGGATTGAATACTTTATTAGTCAGAAACAGAACGTGGTACAGTAAGACATTAAAGCTAAACGGATAACACAAAAAGGTCCTGGGGACTTGTTTCCATTGTGGTCCTGGTCCATTCAAGCCGGTAACGTCTCTGTGTCATTTTAGTTCAGTTGCTATAAAGCAACATAATTTTTTTAATTGTTTTTTTAAAAAAGATTTGAAGGTCTTCAGAAAACGTTACATTTAGGATTTAGAAGGCGTTTTTAGAATCGGTCTCGGGTCTAAATGGGTTAATGCCTTCATTAAGGTGGAAGATAAACAACGGACTGTGGCTGCTGTAGAGCCTGTGCAGATAGAAAGGAGCACTGTTGTGGCAAAATCTTAACATTCATTTATACTTCATCAAAGATTTAAAAAAAATATATATATATATATATTTATTCTTTTTTTAATTATTATTTTTTTCCCTGACTGGGAAAAAGTGTTGACGTTGACAACTTTCAGTGGAAAATATTCCACTTTGTTGAATGAAAATGATTATTCAGCATATTTTAGGTGTTGTTTTTAACTGCTGCAACTCTAGATACTGTATCAGTTCTCAAGTCCTTGGAGCCTGCAGAGTTGTTATGTACATGAAAACATAACTAATCTTAAAAAGATCTTGAAAGCACTTGGCATGCAATGGCTTTGTTGTCAACATACCATTGTGAGTGGTATCAAGCCTGGATCTAATGTGTGGCGATTAGCGGAGCATCGCCACTCCCACCCACTGATTATGTGTGTATTCAGTTAATTCACGTGTATTCAGTTCATTCACGTGATGACGTTGCCCAGCCGCACTCACTTTTATTAATGCAATGACGTCACTCTACCTGCCTGAGTAGAGTTGCCGTCTCGTCTCTCGTTTGCTGCAGCGGTCCGCGTGTTTATTTGTTTGTAGCCACTCAAAGTTAGGTTTTGTCACATGGATCGGGTTGCTCGGAATCGGAGGATACAGGTTCATTGGAGGATCACACTAAGAGGACGCATTTGCTCTGGGGATCGTTGCGATCATCGGGAGTAAACCCTCGGAGGAGTGGGGATTTAACCAGCGAACTTTCTGCACGTTCGTTACTCACGGTCAGAAAGTGTGCTGGTTAAATCCCCACTCCTCCGCAGCCAGTCCTCACGGAGCTCCGACGAGACGCCAACTCTACTCAGGCAGTTAGTGACGTCATTCCATTCATAAAAGTGAGTGCGGCTGGGCAACGTCATCACGTGAAATTAACTGAATACACGTGAATGAACTGAACACACACATAATCAGTGGGCGGGAGTGGCGATGCGCAGCTAATCGCCACAAATGCATGAGTCTGATTTGATCCACACTATAAGGCAATGGCCAATTAGGAAAGGTAGAGCCCTCACTTGTCTTAACTCTCTTAATTCCTGTGTCCATACCATTCTTCCAAACCCACATGTACAGTATAGTGCTTATTCCAGATCAGTTTAGTTTATGGCACTGATAGTGTGAAACTGCAGCTGAACTGTGGAGAAGCAAGTTGGTGGTCCACCTCCATTCGGCCTTGATTATGAGATATATATGTGGTCCCCATGGTAACCGCATGGCACCAGAGCATTAGCCAACCCAAATGCAGACAAGGTTATTGCTGTTGCATGTTAACCCGTATTAAAAAGGAATGTGCTGTATTGGCTGTAATTTTAATTGGACAGTTTAAAGTGCATGGGTGTGAGCACACATGTAGACATGCAGTAAAAGTAAGCAATGACAATTTAATCGTTATCTCTTTGCTTAGGGTAAGGGTTTAGGTTCCTCCAGGTTGGTTCATGGTTGTGTAACACACACACACACACACACACACACACACACACACACACACACACACACACACACACACACACACACACACACACACACACACACACACACACACACACACACACACACACACACACACACATTTGATGAGGTTTTGTATCTGTTGGCTCCTCCTCCCTGTCACTATGATGTACATTTCTCTCTGTTTCATATCTTCCATTTCTCGCTTCTCTCATCTCCTCCTCCTCTCCTTTAGTCTTGTTTAGTCTCAATGCTGTGATGCAGATACTGCAAACGTTAGTCACTTAGATTAATTTCTCCCCATCCCTCTCTTTTGTCTTTCTCTCCCTCTTGTCTTTATCTGCCTCCTCCGCCTCTTTGTCCTCCCATCCGTTTCCTCTGCTTTCCATCCATTCCCTCTCTCCATCATCTGAAATCCCTACCACTGCCCCTCTGTTCCACTGCTGTCACCCTTTCATCTCTCTCATCCTCTGTTCCATCCCTCCCTCTATACTGTATGTCTCACTGCCTTTCTTCCCATTAATTCTTCATCTTCCCCAACATTCTCTCCGTCCCTCTAACGTCACCGTTCTCTCTTTTCAGTGACGTCAGTGTGTTTTGAGGATGAGGCGTGCAGCAGCAGTGTCATGTCTGAGGAGGACGACTCTGAGACTCGATCCACCTGCAGTCTCAGCTCCTCGCCCAACAGCCCGCAGGACCTCCTCACAGCCTGCCCCTTCACCAGCTCTTGCTCCTCTCCTTCCTCGTCGCCGTCGCCCAGCCCCTCTCCTTCCTCTTCATCCTCCTCTTCCTCGCCAGCTCCCCTGTCGTCGAGGCCCTGCAGCCTGGACCTCCCCAGTACGGTGTCGCTGTCCGACTTCGGCCTCATCTCACCCGTCCTGGGCCCGCGCAGTGAGTGCAGCGGGGCGTCCTCACCTGACTGTGACCTGGAGAGAGGTGGGTGATGTGTGTGTGTGTGTGTGTGTGTGTGTGTGTGTGTGTGTGTGTGTGTTTCAGCTTTGAGGCAGACACTGCAGTGCAAGTGTGTGCGCGTGCAGAAAACAAACAGAAGTGAGATGAATGGTGTGTTAGAATCTATTCCCAGTATGACATGTGATATTGTGGTACCTGAGAATCTGTTCCCAGTAAGATATATGATATTGTGGTGCCTGTCTGACTCAACACCTGCGCCACAGGAAAAGCCTATTAGTCAAAGTGACAGCCAACCAGGTGCAGGTGGCCTGCATGCACTTGCTGCTTTTACCTCTGGGTCCATAGTGCAATTTGCTTCGGCTCATTTGGATGGAGGAAAGCTCTCGGCTGCTGTGTTTCATATGTCAGTCATGATAGGGAAAATCTTTGTGGAAGGGATTTGCGTGGCCTCTGAATGTACAGTACATGACTGGAAACGTTTTTTGTAGGGTTTCTAGAGTGCATACCTTTCACAAATACACCAACAGTAATGCATGAAGCAGCAGCAGGACTTTCAGGCAATGAATCCCAGTGCTTTAACTGTGAACAATTATCCATTCTTGTTATTATTGTATCAGAAAACAACATCATTTCTTCTGTGGTTCAGGTGACAGAGCAGAAGGAGCAGAAGGGGATTTGGACAACACCCCTAACAACAATAATAACTCCACAACTAACACCAGGAAGCTCCTTACCCTGGAGGGTCGCTTCAGCTTTCTCAATCTGCGACGCCCGCGTACGGATAGCACCAGGAAATTGGACGGTGACAGCCCAACCTCTCCCCAGAATCCCATCCAGACCATCACCCATTAACCAAAAGGAAGTTTGGGTTTGAGGGGGAAAAGGGCCACTCTTAACCAAACTGTCTGATTAAAGATAAGATCGTCATGCTAACTGTCACAGCTATGTGCCATTTGTGAACTCTATGAACAATGAGTGACTAAATGTTATGGTCTGTGTATATACAATACGGTTCCTATGGATCATAGTAATGATGTTAATGACTGTCTGCGTTCTAGGATTTTTGTGTTTTCTTAGCCCCACTTCCTGACCATTCACTTTTGAACGTTAAAAGCTAAAGTATCACAGTTTTGGAGTATGGATATATGTTGATAGTGAGTGGTTATGGAAGGGAAATAGGGGTCCAGGTTTTTCTTTTTTTTTTTTTACTGTTGATGCTGATGGATTACTGCACTTAATGTCAAAAAGTAAATACACTGCATATGCTACCTTTTGATTTGAGATTATTCTTACAACTTTTGTACTTCTGTGACTGCCTTCCTTTAATACCAAATGGAAAATGAGGGCTGGTGATAAAAACGGAGGACTTTTGAGTTTGGCATGCTTTAAAGCATTGAATGGTCATCTACTGCTTAGTATTTTAAAAGAAGAAGTCACAGGTGTAGTTTAATGAATAACCTCAATAATAAACCTTCACATATATGCCCTTATAAATACCTGTACTATGGAATATGTTGTTTTTTTGCATTCAGAAAGATGTATGGGCGTCATGGTACATCATGGGCCCTCAAGCATTACTAGTTCTACTTCAGTTTCCATTGAGTTGCATAAAAGACTACCCACATCCACAGGCAGTGTAAGCATGTGATCAAGTCTGGATCTTGCATATACTATGGGGAATTGGACCATGAGCAGGCTATCTTTATAGATTTGAAGAGGATTTGATTCTCAAAATGGCCCATAATGGATTGGTTAGAGAATATGCATAGAAGTGAAGAATGACTTGTTTTTCCACCTCCATGACCCATTTGTTCAATTATCACTTCTGCTTTTGTGTGGTGGCAGAGAAATGGGTGTCCAGATCTTGAGACGGCATGCACACTTTCTCCTGAGGATGATCATAATAAAAGATAAAGCAATAAAATAACATAATTCTGAGTGTTCACAGATATTTATAAACATGGACCTTTTTCTGGAATGAGATGTCCACATTAAAAATGGAGACATCTATATGTCATCTATCTGTATTTTAAACACAGCCAAGATTGCAGGGCTCTTGAGTGCAGAGGGAGTAAGTTGCCCGATGAAACTGCTGCTGGAATGTGTTAGTGAGTGAAGTGATTTGTGTACATTGGCAGAATGATGGATGAGTGATATTTGAGATTGCATCCTCTGCACAGTGTCAACAAAATGGATCTGTATTAGCGGTTAGATACACGCTGTCCAAAATGTACCACAGTAGTGTGTAGGATTATACTGTATGTGTGGACTTGGCTATGTTACATTAGTTTAAGATGAACCTTTATATGCTCAATTTTTGTGTTATTTGTCTTTGTAATGCACTTGTCACATTATGAGAGAAAACATCTGCCATTGTTGGCATGCGTCATTGAAATTAATTGTTACCAATTGTTAAATAAGTTGAATATAATTAACTTGTGGTTGACAGTACCGTACCTATTACTTTCAGTGAGGCATGCTCAATTGTTGATTAGCTTGAGTGCCAAATATAAAAATCACATTGTGAACAGTGTTGGGTGATGAAAAATAACTGTCTAAAATGAAAAAAAAAATCCTTTACAAGCTTCCTCTCCTTGCGTCTTTGTAGTAGCGTTAAGAAAGTGTGCAAGGAACGGAGACTGTTAGGAAAGCATTGCTTCCTGTAAACTTTATCCTGTCTATGTGTGTACAACATGTAATGTTATGCGTGTATTACGTGTCACATTCTGGTGTGGAATTAATGATGTACCCATGACCAATGTCCTTTGATAGCTGTATTTTTCCAGTGGGCCATGTTATGGTAGAACTTTCCGTCTTATTTCCACATCTTATGTGCCTGTTTTTCAGAGAGTAAAATAAAAGGTTGTTCACTGCATTGTCGCCCTGCTCTCATCCAAGTCTATTTGCTGTTTGAATGGTACAGTAAGTCATCCAGTATGCTTTTAAATTGGCTAATGTTATACACCATTGAGATTGCATCCTCTGCACAAAAAAAATCATAATTCTATACTGTAATGACCCAAATATGTCATACTATAGACTATAGAGCCATGCCATACAGAGACGTTTGGGGGCGCTGGAAGCAATATCAGGGGGATGCTGAGGTCCTATTGGGGGTGGGGCAATTTAATATATTCAAGTGCACATTTTCTTTTTTTTCATTAACTCTGCAGTCAAATGAGGTGTGGTTTCTGAATTGTGTGTAGTTGCACATTTTTTATTGGGACGATGGAAGATTGGCTAGATTTGTAAGTGTTGAATGGGGTTTGTACAGGCGGGAGCATGTCATGTTCAGTATCATATATGAATGTGACATGATACTGACTGTGATACATGATACTGACCATGATACTGATATACTAGGATGAATTACAGTGGTGCAGTGATTGAGATACAGGACTTAAAATCAGAAGGTTGCTGGTTCAAATCCAACAAGGACATTTTTTGGTAGCACTTTACAATAATGACCCGTTATAAAGCATTTATAAACGTTTATAAGTAGTTTGTAAACTATTAACAAATCATTAACAACCTGTTTGTTGACATTCGTAAATGATTACTAAAACCTTTATAACTACAGTTACAAATCATTTGTAAAGTATTAGTAAGTAGTGAACTATTCATGAATAAGCCATTTATATACATCTGTAAAAGATTATTAAATCATTTGTAACGACCCATTCTAAAGCATTTATAAACGTTTATAAGCAGTTTGTAGACTATTAACAAATCATTAACAACCTGTTTATTGACATTCGTAAATGATTACTAAAACCTTTATAACTACGGTTACAAATCATCTATAAAGGTATTAGTAACTATTCATGAATAAGCCATGTATAATACATCTGTAAATGATTATTAAATCATTTGTAACTGATGTTACATAATATATACAAGCTATTGGTAGCTTGTTCATGTTTAACATATGCTTTGTTAAACATTCCTAAAGTATCTATAAATCCTTAGTACATGTTATTATGTGCCCTATAGTAAAGTGAAGACAGTTCATCATTTACAACTGTCTGTTAATGTGTTTGTTCATGTTTAACATGCTTTGTAAAACATTCCTAAAATATCTACAAATCCTTTGTACATGTTATTATGTGCCCTACAGTAAAGTGAAGACAGTTCATCATTTATGACTGTCTGTTAATGTGGACTTTCTCCTTACCTGTTGCAAACTACCTGGCTTTCATGAATGCAGACACCAAACAATTACTAGAATTATCATTCATGTTAAGCAAATGATGCGTAAGACATTCGTAAAGAGTATGTAAACCATTTGTGGTGTTAGGGACCAAAAAAGTCACTACAAAGTACTACCAATCAACTCTAAATTGCCTGAAACGTACTCCTAACAGGTTTTTGGGGGGACGATTTTGGCCTCCACACTTAGTGATTATTTCGGATTTAACTTTCGTTTCGGTGGTGACCAACTTTCGTTTCGGTAGTTTGATTACAAAATGTAAGTTGTGTAAAAAATAATCTGACTATACTAAGTTGTTATTTGTTTGTTTAAGTCAGGCTATACTCTACTCAGAGTCATAAGTTTACAAAATGTACTAAAGTACAGTGAACGTCTGTGCGGTTTGTCTTCATCACTGAAAATAACGTACATGTAAACTGATGTCATGTGCAGTTGGGGTGAAGAAACACAACCATTTCACTCCTAATAATACCTATTTGATTTGACATCCTGACTTGCTGCTGTAGCTGAGGCTTGAACCTGTTACCTGCGGCTCACTAGTCAGTGACTCTATCCATTCACCTACAGCTGTTTCCTTGGAATCTGTGGTTCTGAAACGTTTTGTTGTCAACCCCCCAAATTGACATGTACTTGGGCAGTGGACCCCAATGTGAAAAGATGTAGTGTCAGGGCCCCCCATGAAAAAGATTTATATTTATGCTGTAACACATTTTTTTAAAGTTATTTGTCTTGTTTGTTGTTCAAGTCAAAGCACCAGGAAGGCTTTGACTTTTGCAGACTGGCTTCCAGAAGATCAACTGAAAACTACCAGGAAGGCTATATTTGTCATCCAACTGTTAGCTCAATGGGTTGAGACGCAGTATACATGATCCAGAGGCCATGAGTTCAAATCCCATTGATGTCTTTCGTATGATTCTTTCCTTTGCAGACTGGCTTCCAGAAGATCAACTGAAAACTACCAGGAAGGCTGTACTTGTCAGCCATCTGTTAGCTCAATGGGTTGAGACGCAGTATTCATGATCCAGAGGCCATGAGTTCAAATCCCATTGATGTCTTTCCTATGATTCTTTCCTTTGCAGACTGGCTTCCAGAAGATCAACTGAAAACTAACAGGAAGGCTGTACTTGTCAGCCATCTGTTAGCTCAATGGGTTGAGACGCAGTATTCATGATCCAGAGGCCATGAGTTCAAATCCCATTGATGTCTTTCCTATGATTCTTTCCTTTGCAGACTGGCTTCCAGAAGATCAACTGAAAACTACCAGGAAGGCTGTACTTGTCAGCCATCTGTTAACTCAATGGGTTGAGACGCAGTATACATGATCCAGAGGCCATGAGTTCAAATCGCACTGGTGTCTTTACTGTGATGCTTCCCTTTACAGACTAACTTCTAGAAAAACAAGTTAAAACCACCAGAAAACCTGTAACTCTCAGCCAACAGCATAGCTCAACTGGTAGAGTGTCTGTCCAATAACATGACTTGACTTGACTGGGTTCGATTCCCACTCGAGTCAAGTGTCCCCGGTAACTTGGGGTAACGGATAAATTGACTGATATCCTTAGTGATGCTTCCCTTTGCAGACTAACTTCTAGAAAAACAAGTTAAAACCACCAGGAAACCTGTAACTCTCAGCCTACAGCATAGCTCAACTGGTAGAGCGTCTGTCCAATAACATGACTTGACTTGACTTGACTTGAGTGGGTTCGATTCCCACTTGAGTCAAGTGTCCCCGGTATCTTGGGGCAACGGATAAATTGACTGATATCCTTAGTGATGCTTCCCTTTGCAGACTAACTTCTAGAAAACAAGTTAAAACCACCAGGAAACCTGTAACTCTCAGCCAACAGCATAGCTCGACTGGTAGAGCGTCTGTCCAATAACTTGACTTGACTTGAGTGGGTTCGATTCCCACTCGAGTCAAGTGTCCCAGTTAACTTGGGGCAACGGATAAATTGACTGATCCGTAGAATAACTTGTAGGAGTGTGCTGGTTCAAATCCAGTACAACCCAGGACCGAGCGGTCCTGGGTTCGATTCCCACTAACGTCAAGTCCCCGGTAAATTGGGGCAGCGGATAAATTGACTGATATCCGTAGAATAACTTGTAGGAGTGTCCTGGTTCAAATCCAGTCACCACCTTAGTAACTGAAACCGAATCTGGCCAATTCGGTCTCAGTTACTGAGATAGATAGAGGGTGTGTAGAGTAGGTGGAGTAGAGTAGTGAGTAGAGTAGGGGTAGAGTAAAGAGGGAATATAGTCGGGGAGTAGGAGAAGGGCCCAGAGTAGGGGGAGGCGTAGGAATAGGGGGAGGAGTAGGGCCTAGAGTAGGGGGAGGAGTAGGAATAGGGCCCGGGGTAGGAGTAGGGCGAGCCCTACTCCTCCCCTGAGCCCTACTCCCCCCCCTATTCCTACTCCTCCCCCTACTCTGGGCCCTTCTGGGACCTACTCCTCCCCCTACTCCCCGACTACATTTACTCTACTCCGCCTACTCTACACACCCTCTATCTATCTCTCGTCTCTTTGTAGTGGAGTAAACTTTTTTTTTCACCATTGTGTCACTACCGAAACGTTTTTGTGTCACTACCGAAACGAAAGTTAAATCCGAAAAAATCACTAAGTGTGGAAGCCAAAATTGTCCCCCCAAAAACATGTTAGGAGTACGTTTCAGGCAATTTAAAGTTGATTGGTAGTACTTTGTAGTGGAGTAATTTTTTTTCACCATTCTCTCACTACCGAAACGTTTTTGTGTCACTAGTAGTGACATAAAAACGGGTGTCAATGGTGTCAACTTGACACCATATTGCATACTTGCATGAAAATGAATGAAAATATATGAATAACCATGTTTATGAATCATTACATTTGTCTAAGATGGACTGTTGTTAGCTTTAAGCCCAAGCTGCAGGTTACAGACAGCCCAGTACACAATTATACAATCCCAGGTTGATCTAAAAACGAATGTTACATGATTTAGTGGCTGTCAAGTTCTTTCACAGTTCAGCTCCAAACCCAAGACAAGGACACAACTCAGTCTTAAACTCAATCAACTCCTTTATTTTTCCAACTCTTATATTTCATTTTGGTTGGTTTCTTTTCGTTGATTGGTCAATCATAGTCAGGTTGTAAACCTTAAAAGACAGAGAGAAAACAAGGTTTAACAACATTGCCGTTTTACAACAAATTAGGGTATTTATTAAACAACTTAGGGTTTTCAAATAATAAATGTTTTAAAACAATAAATGTTTTAAAACAATAAATGTCTTAAATGTCTCACTGATTCACATATATCGCATTACTGCTCATAACTGGCGCACACTTTCCCATCATGACTACACTCACCTTCTCGCACATTCTATGTCCACCCAAAGCACGCCACGTCTCCCACCTGCACTTAATCCTTTTCATCCAATGTGTACCTCATATACTGTACATGCCACATCACTTCTCAGATGCCGGTCATGATGCCACACCACAACGCCAGCTTCACACCCCTTCATTGCAGCTGCCTGACAGCCAAGGTAGACTTTACTGCATTCCCAAACTTCCAGCCATTCTCTTCGCAAAAGCATATGTACATACTCATGCTATTACATTGACCTCCAACACATTCTCTTTATTTCACATCCTCACCCTCACCTACTTCTCTTCCACAGTACACCTACCGTGTCAAAAACACATTGCTCATTGATGCCTTTACTTGGCTTTCCAATGCAACAAATATATCCACCTCAACTGTCTTCCATTATTAGGTGCAGACCATCAACCCAATCACCTCAGCACACACCTGCCTACTGGCACAGAACAACAACACCATCAACACAGTCACCACACACCGGAGCACGCTGCACACACAGCAGGCCCTTCCTTGCAGCTGCCTCACAAGCAAGGTACTGCCTAATGCAATTCTCATTACTTCCACTCATGCAGTCCACTGTCATCCATGTACTACCTACTCTTTCACATCACCACCATGCACACACAACTACAGCCTGTGTGTCTGTGTGTGCGTGTGTGTGTGTGTCTGTCTGTCTGTCTGTCTGGCAGTGTGTGTGTGTGTGTGTGTGTGTGTGTGTGTGTGTGTGTGTGTGTGTGTGTGTGTGTGTGTGTGTGTGTGTGTGGGGCAATAAGGTGAGTCTGCAATGAGCCAATATTCACAACGCCTCTTTGCAAACAACAGAATCCCACGATCCACCTCCCTTAAAGGAGCATACATCCCATCTTAATGCCCACTCTGTGCTACAGCGACACAAACACAAAGACAGACACACGTAGGCACCAGTGAACGCAAAGCCCCGCGCAACGGCTGGGGTCTCGGGGGGCGTAGTCCCCCGAGACTCTAGTAAATGGATAAAGTGGTTAAAATGTTTATGATGCTACCTTAACTACTCTAGCTGGGAACCCCCTGAAATCCCCCCAAGTACCCCTGGGGGTCCCCGGACCCCACTTTGAGACAGGCTAAGAGCTTGTAGCTGCGTTAGCATTTGGAACCGTATCCATCACACTAAGAGCTGGTGTGTGGACTTCACGTCTGATAAACCATTACAATACCAGTGGTCTTCAAACTTTTACGTTTCAAGGACCACCATAACGGGTCCATTTGGTTCCATTTGTACACTAAAGAGTTACAGACCTGTAATGGTCCATTTGGTCATCAACAATTATAATGATAATGAAGGATCCCAACCCTACACAATAAACATAAAGAATAAAACAAACCATGTAAGGGTAAATACAACATTATGAACATAAAGATAAAATAAACCACATAAGGGGAAATACAACACTATGAACAAAGAATTAAACAAATCATGTAAGGGTAAATACAACACAATGAACATAAAGAAAACATAAAACCATAAAGGGTAAATACAACACTATGAACATAAATAAAACAGACCATATAAAATGGTAAATACAACACTATGAGTAGGGCACTGCAGGGAATTGAACCCCATCCCGGTAAACCAGGAGAACCACACCAGAGCCTTTGTTTTTATGTTGTTATTTACAAATCACATGGTAACATTCACTCATTTAAATTTCAACAGTAAAGTCACTTCACAATTTTCAATGTAGATATTCATCTATACTCTTTGTCCAGAGTGACTCACAATAAACAAGGTAAACACATACATAGAATACCATCACATTCAAATACAGTAAATGGAAGTTAAAACAAAACATACATTACAACTGAAATATTTTTTGTGCAAATAGTACATAATTTCCAATGATATTATCCATCAAAGACTAATGCTATTATGTAATTTTGACAAGCCTATGAAGTCATGACGACCAAGAAGAAAACAGGAAAACAATAACCCAAAATACATGTCAATGATTAACATTACAACAATAAAAAAGGAGAAAAACAAAATACAGATAAGATACAATAAACTAAAAGATATTCAAATTAATATTTGCACAAAAAAAAACTCTTGCTGACCTCCCTCATCTATCCCGTCACAGTTCATCCATTTACCAATTTAGTTTATCCACTTAACAAGGCTGCCATGTTAAAGGACAAGTCCGGACTAGAATAACAGCCTTTTTTCCTACTTTTATTTATACCAAATGTCTGGCCATGGAAAATTCATGAACAGGCCATAAATAGGTAGCCATGTTTTCACTCCACACAAACTTTAAGGAAAACTCCTTAGACAGAGATTAAGAAAATATATTTGAATTTTATTTGTTCATGCTCATAAAGTGCTCCAAGAGCTAAGTGAAAAGTGCAGCAGCAAACTTTTGGGTCAAAGGACCATCGTCAGTGCCTCGCCTACTGACCGCCGTGAATAATGAAGCTTTACCCGCAAATGACAACACATAAATCCACATCACATACAGCGCCTATGGTCATATGTGATGTGGACTGACGTGATGAAGACTTACCTGCACATGACTGAATTGACGTGAAATGATAAGACGAGACGCAAATCAAATTACGCAAAATGAAACTAGACATAAATCCACATCACATACTACACTACACTACACTACACTACACTACACCAGACATACACTATGGTCATATGTGATGTGGACTGACGTAATGAAGCTTTAACCGCAAATGATTAGATCTGATGATATAGCACTGACGATGGTCGTATGACCTAAATGTTTGCTGCTGCACTTTTCACTTTGATCCCTTGGAGCACTTTATGATCATGAAACGAATAAAATAAAAATAGCTTTTCTTTGTCTCCGTCTAAGGAGTTTGTGGAGGGAGTCTTTTTTCTGACAGTTTTGCTTTGTTTTTGAGACCAGCTACAGTCAGTAAATATTCCTCTTTTTCCTTTTAGTTTCCTACAATAAAAAAAAGTAAGAAATGTACAGAAATAAAACGTTATTTTTCAAAGGAACCTCATATATTTAAGGAAACATGGAACAAAATGGACCCTTGTCCACTGTTTCCCAAGTTATGGGTCGGGACTCAATAATGGGTCGTGGACACATTTTCTTGGGTCATGAGTAAATAACCCCCCCCCCCCCCCCCAACCTGTTAATTAAGTATTCAATCAAAGCTTCCAGCAGGTGATTGGCCTGTGGATTACGGTTCATTGAACATTAAATACATTTGAAAATGACATTGGTTTGTTCTGAATAGAGCAGATATGACATATTGGAATATTGTTGATGTCCAAAAAACATTATACAATGTGAAAATAGCCGATCTACAAGATCAATGTCACAAAAATAAAGAAAAACATTTAAAATAATGTCATTTAGGAAAATGCTAAATAAGAAATTCCATAAAGAAAATAAAATAATGAAAATCTACAAGAGTGAAGATCTACAAGCTCAAACTAATTTAATAAAGTAAATTAAAAAAGAAGCAATTCCATAAAGTAGGGGAATCATTTGTTTAACATACAACTTACATTTAGTTGAAATTTAAACCAGTGGTTCTCCTAAATATTTGGCAAAAACATTAAGATTTAATATAAAAAAGTTATACTAAATAAATAATTTATACTAAGTTAGTACCAATGGATTGATTGGTCTTTAAAGCATGATCTGAAAAGTCCCACCCATCTGTCCACTTAACACGGCTGCCATGTTAAGTGGTCAGATCCAGAATAAGGTTGACAACTACAGCAGATGAATGGATTAACACTCTGTACATGAACATTTAATTAAAGATCTACAACTACGGCAGATGAAAACCTAAACCTATGGATTAAGTACATGAGCAACATGTAATTAAGTTTCACAATTAAGATTGACATTTTTAGAGGAACTTTATTTTATTTAACACTTTTTAAAGCTCTGTGGACATCGTTTTAATAAAAACCTGACAATGCTTTTAATCGGGTAAATGACATATAGATCATATTTGTTATTGGTCGGTTATGGGTCGGTCAAGTTATGGGTCGGGACTCAATGGTGGGTCGTGGACACATTTTCTTGGGTCATGAGTAAATCCCCCCCCCCCCCCCCCCCCCCAAACCTGTTAATAAAGTATTCAATTGAAATCAAAGATCTACAACATCAAAACATAACCCTATCGATTAACGCTCTGTACATGAGCAAAATGTAGTTCACAATTAAGATTGTTTTTAAAGGAAAAACTATTTTATTCAACACTTTTTAAAGCTCTGTGGATTTTTTTTTTTTAAATGACAACCTGATAATGCATTTAATCATCGGGTAAACAATACATCATATTTTTATCAAAAAAACAAGGCAAAAATATCCACAGAACTTACAAGTGTGAAATACAATCTTGACTCTTCCAAACAAAAACATTTAGAAATTTGTAGTAATTTAATCATTACAGACCATAAATGTGAAGCCATGTTAACATCTTTATACGAAAGGAAAACCGGTTGAAGAAAAGACTCACTCCACAAAAACCTTAAGAAAAACACCTTAGACAGAGACTAAAAAAATATATTAGTGTTTTATTTGTTCATGCTCATAAAGAGCTCCAAGTGCTAAAAGTGAAAAGTGCAGCAGCAAACGTTTGGGTCAAAGGACCATCGTCAGTGCCTCGCCTATTGACCGGCATGAATAATGAAGCTTTACCCACAAATGACAACACAGAAATCCACATCACATACTACACTACACTACATTACGGTCATTATGTGATGTGGACTGACG
The DNA here is from genome assembly GCF_963454915.1 of Gymnoscopelus microlampas. NCBI lineage: Eukaryota > Metazoa > Chordata > Actinopteri > Myctophiformes > Myctophidae > Gymnoscopelus > Gymnoscopelus microlampas. The sequence goes on along the minus strand of NC_139940.1, from coordinate 25,701,997 downwards.
TGATGAAGGTTTAATTGCACTGACGATGGTCCTACGACCTAAATGTGTGTCGCTGCACTTTTCACTTTGAGCACCTGGAGCACTTTATGAACATAGAAAAAATAAAATAAAAATATATGTTCTTAGTCTCTGTCTGAGGAGTTTTCCTTAAGGTTTTTATGGAGTGAGTCTTTATTTCTGCCAGTTTTAATTTGTTTTTGAGATCAGTCAGTGAATATTCCTCTTTCCTTTTAGTATCCTACATTTGTTTTACATGAATAAAATACAATATTTAGAGTAGTAAAACGTTCTTATGTTTCAAAAGAACCCGATACATTTAAAAACAAAAATCAAAGAAATTCAATTTAAAATATTAAAATAAGAGTAATGAAAATAGCAGATCTACAAGCCGAGCTTGTAGATCTGCTATTCTCACTAGGTCCCAGGGAGACATCACATTTCTCTTTTGGGTCTCGAGCTAAAACGTTATGAAAATCTTTACACTGAAATGTTTACATTCCAGTGTGTTTTTGCCATTGCTTGTTTATTGATAATTTCAGATCCAGATTCAAACAGTGACAATTTTTTCTGGGGTCAAATAGTAAAATGAAAATTAATTAAAAGCACATATAAGAAGCAAGCAAAATAGAACATGTGCTATTTCGTGAAAACAACAAATCTAAGCAATAAATTAGAAACAAAACAAAAAAAAGAGGTTGTGAAAATAGATTTACATGCTCGTTGTGAGCTTGCAAATCTATTATCTTCACTAGTTTGGGTCCTGAGCTAAAAGGTTTGGGAACCTCTGCAGTGGCACAATGCCTGGTAGCTGTTAAATATAGAGCTTACACATTTTGAATGACATCAGTTATGACTGTAATGTTTAGAATGCAATCACACAGTTATGACTAATGTTTATTTTATTTTCCAGAAGTAATACAGTCTACAGTTACTGAACTGCCTCTTACACAGTGTCACAGTGGCTGCTAGCTGATGCCTATGAGTTCAATTCAAAGTTTCAATTTAAATGGTGCATTTATCTATAGTACCTTTAACCAAAGCACTTTGTAATGTGCATTACATTCACCAACATACTTAGCAGGGGGAGAGATAGAGAGATGAGGGATAAAGAGACAGAGAGAGGGATAGATAGAGAGACTCGTATAATTTACATCATTTGTGAACGATTGACATAAATCATACGAGGCGCATATGACGCAATGGCAGCAGCATTCTTTGTTTCATGTTCTCTGCATCAGTCTCAGTCCAGCATCAGTCCATTTTCTTCATTATTCTCCGGCCAAATGACGAGCATTGTACGCAAACAACGTGAAACGAAGTCCACATCACATACTGGTCATATGGTTGTATGTATCGTTTATATTATATTATTATATTATTATTATTATTATTATGTGATGTGGATTGACGTGATGAAGCTTTACTCGCAAATGACGGCACAAATAACGAGTAACTATACGTGATGCACATGCCGACATCCGTCAAACACCTTCACACCACATACTGGTCATATGCGATGTGAATTGGCGTGATTAAGCTTTACCGCAAATGACGCAACGCAAAATCAATTGTGCCAATATTTGTCAGCAATACAGCAACAGCATGAATGACATTAGTACACAACACTATGAATGACATTAGTACACAATATACAACACTATGAATGACATTAATACACAACATACAACACAAGCAACAGGAATAACCAAAGTTAATCATTAAATGCATATGATATGAATGATGGCCCTACATCTCTCCCTGTTCTGACCTACTGTAAACAACGGCGTGTACCTCGCCTAAAAGAAAAAATTGCCGACCGATGTGAATGACGAGCTATCCGCAAATGTCGTGAAATAATCACAAAATCACATAAATCCACATCACATATAACCCTAACCCTACGACCAGTAATGTGATGTTATTATTATTATTATTATGTGATGTGGATTGACGTGATGAAGCTTTACTCGCAAATAGCCTGAAACGGTACAACGCCAATAAAATTACGCGAAACGACACGACGTAAAGGACGACATGCATCACATACCTCCACATATGTTCATATGTGACGTGGACTAACGTGATGATGTTTTACCCGCATATGTTGTGAAATGACACAACACAAGACATACATCACATCAATGCACATCACATACGGCCCCCGTGTACGGTCATATGTGATGTGGGCTGACGTGATGAAGACTTACCTGCATATGACGGAAGCGACGTGAAATCAAATGTAATTTTTACCCGCATGTGTTGGGAAATGACAACACATACATCACATCAATCCACATCACATACTACACTACACTACACCATGGACTTATGTGATGTGGGCTGACGTGATGAAGACTTACCTGCACGGATATGACGTGAAATCCTGAGACGCGACGCAAATCAAATTACTTAACGCAAATGACGCGAAATGCTACGAGACATAAATCACACAAACGCTGGCCGTGACCCAATAATAAAAAAAAACTGGTCCAGTCCCTTACATATTATTCACGAATGACGGGCATTGAACGCAAACGACGCAAACCGTTGGCCCGCCACCCGTTAAATGACGCAACGCAAGCGGCACTGATAGTGCAAATTTTACAGTTAAAGCTAAAAAAATGTTTAGTTGATACTATGACAGGGCAAAAAAAAGCTATATATTTTTAACTTTATCAAAAATAGATAAAGCACAAATATGTTTAACTATGTGAGTTTGCTATGTGACCAAGAGCCACATATACTATACCCTGTCACTATATTATACAACCTAGTATACATATACTGTACCCTGTCACTATATTATACAGCTTAGCGTAGGCCTACATATACTGTACCCTGTCATTACATAAACAGCCTGGATACGTATACTGTCAGTACTACAAATAGAACCAAATGGACCATATGGACGGGTCCATGTGGTTCCATTTGTACATACAAAAAAAAACAAAGACACACTAGAAGGAAAAGAAGTTATAACTTTATTCAAGCAAATAATGAAGAGAAAAGAGGGGAAGTTAAAGTATGGAGGTCAGGCAGAAACCTAGACACAAAATAACTTGTGTGCCAATGGATCCAATGTAATTATCATGATCTTTGCGTTGTGAGCTTGTAGATCGGCTGTTTGTACTGCTTTAGCGTGTGACACTGTATGACCAAGTAAAGAAATGTCTTTACGACAAAAAATGAATTAATAAAAAAATATATATATATATATATATATATATATATATATGGAGATACAAGGTCTCTGCCCGACAACCAATGATAGACCGTGTCACTACTATCACTTACCTTGAACAGCAGCCACGACTCAGACAACAGCAAATGAAATAAAAAAAACACTAAGAAAGAAGCAAATGACACTACGCACATCATTTGCCTTCTCTTTTAGTTTGCACAGACCTACAGCATAGATGACTGTTGTTAACACAGTGTTAATGGGGCTACATGCTACCATAATGATACCAGACATAAATCACATAGCTCCACATCACATACATTTGTACACACAAACCACTAGTGAAGAACTAGTGCAATAGACAGGCAAGAAGAAAGAAATGTGTTTGTGAAAAGAAAGATAGACAAAAATAAAAAATCGATCAAATAACTCAGACACAAAAGTAAATAATAACAAATGATTTTGTTATTGCTTTATTAAAGCAAAGAATAGAGAAAAAGAGGAGAAGTTACGACCACATATGGTCGTATGTGATGTGGACCGATGTGATCAAAAAGTTGGGCGCAAATGACGTGAAACAATAAATAAAATCACATAAATCCACATCACAGAAAGGCACATGGTCCTATGTGATGTGGACCGACGTGATGAAGCTTTACCCACAAATGACGCGATGCAAATGACGTGAAACGATAGACGACGCAAATGACCACATACATGGTATGGTAGCATGTAGCATGTAGCCCCCTTAACAAGCAGCAGCTGCAATCTAAAGGTTCCTACCTTCCTGCCATCTTCACTTACGGACGTCTTCTTCTTGTCATCTTCGTGTTCTGTAAAGACAAAAAAAAGAAAACAAAAACGTTGAGTTGAGCAGGCCTTACAGGGTGACATTTTGGAAGCAAAGATGGTCTGTAGAGCCATAAGCTGGTCACTGACAGGGCTGTGTCACCATTATGGCATTTTACTTGAGTAATTGTCACAAATAATTACGATTAAGGATTTAAATTGTATTGTACATGAACATTGAACATGTCTGAAAATAAATCAACACTTTTGTAACTAGAAGAGTGGGCACTTCAATGTGTAATTGGCCATTCCTATTCCTCAAAGTAAGTAATTAAGTAACTTAAAAGGAGTAGTTCACCCACAAAATTACTTATTTTCTATCAATTGCACACGCCATGAAGCCTTGAATTCATGGATTTGTTTTTGTCGCATTCCTATGCCAATAATTAGATTCCCGTCTCCTACCGGCTAATGTATCCGGTAGGAGACACAAAGTAAATTATTTGTGTCTCCTACCGGAAATACACCCGGTCATCAAATTATTGGCTTAGTAATGAGACAAAAACTAAATCATGAATTCAAGGCTTCATGGGGTGTGCAATTTATAGAAAATAAGTGATTTTTTTTGGGCGAGCTACTCCTTTAAGTACATGATTTGAAGATGCTTGACTGGCCTACAGCCACTGTGGGCATAAAACCATATGTTTTAGGTCTGATAATGATGTACCCACCCGTATATGTTCACATCATGTATACTTTACATTACTTAAAAGGGATAGTTCACCCAAAAACGTACTTTTTTTCCTATCGATTAGTCACCCCACGGAGCCTTGAATTATGGACCGGTAGGCACAAAGGAGACTCTTTGTGTCTCCTACCGGAACCGCTGCCGGTCATCAAATTATTGGTTTAGGAATGAGACAAAAACAAAAACCATATCCATGAATTCAAGTCTCCATGGGGTCCATAGGACAAAGTGTTTTAAACTATCCCTTTAAGACAGGGGCCTTCAACGTTTTCAGGCCAAGGACCCCCTAGCTGAGAGAGAGATGAAGCAGGGACCCCCTCTATGTTGTATGAAATTATGTTTGAGATAAACTTTTGCTGCTCTTTTTTCCCCTCTACACCTATAAATCTTTGCTAAAAAATAGCCTCCTACCTCCAGCACGGTCGTGTGTTACAGTGAAATTGGTGACCTTCAGAAAACATGCGACCATCTCGTGGACTTCACAAAAACATCACGATGTCCAAATGTAAATAACAACCGTTTGTTTATGAACAGAGCAACTCTGTTCATGAACTAACAGCAGTGATTTACTTTGGATGTTTGACATGTGATGGACACGATGGACACATCTTTTGTCAGGTCACCAATTTCTCCATAACACTGGAGGAGGCAGAATGTTGAGGGTTGGGATTCGGCTTGAAAATAAAACCACAGACGTCTTGGTTCAGCTCTCAGCCGCTAGACCAGTGGCTCTCATACCAGTCATCAGTTACCATGAGTATAAACCCTAGGGTTTATACTAGACCAGTGGCTCTCAAAGTGATGTCTGATATCAGCCATCAGTTACCATGAGTATAAACCCTAGGGTTTATACTAGACCTGTCACAATTATTACATAATAGCCTAATTGCAATTATTTGAATTTGCAATTGTGTTTTGCATAATCGTCATAATCATTACCATGTTAAAGCTGTTCAAATATTTTCAAACATTTTGTGGAAATAGCAGAACTACCAGCTCAAAACGTGTTGCGATGCGACACGTTAGGAGCTTGTAGATTGGCTATTTCCACTCTGCTAATCCCACTATGAATGTATTTTTTGTAATAAATAATGTATATTATTTGTCATATCTGCCTTGTGCAACTTTTATTTACAAAGCCCTAAAAGCCTAAAATAAATTACATTCGTATTCATAATGTTCCAATGCTCAACGTCAAACACAATTAAATCTTTGATCGCAATCATTTATGTGACAATGAATCGTCAACTTATATTTAATAATATATAATAATAATAACAATGGTGACACAGCCCTAGTTTATAATGGTCAGCAGTGGTGGAACAAATACTGATTTTTTTTACTTAATTAAAAGTATCAATACTGCAATGTAGAAATACTCTGTTACAAGTAAAAGTCCGGAATTTAAAATTCACTTGAGTGAAAGTACAAAGGCACTGGTATCAAAATGTACTTAAAGTACCAAAAATAAAAGTACTCATTATGTAGAATATCCTGTTTCACAAATTTCAAAATATATTAAAATCTTTTGAAAATAGCAGATCTACAAGCTCACAATGTGTCGCATCGCAACACATTGTGAGCTTGTAGATCGGCTATTTTCAAATGGCCAAAATGTATATAGGGCTGAAGTGGTTAATACATTTTTTGTAATTATAATTAAAATCTACAAAGTAATTAACTAAAGTTTTCAAATAAATGTAGAGAAGTAAAAAGTACAATATTTGGATCCGAGATGTAGTGGAGTGAAAGTAAAAGTATTGAAATTTGGAAATACTCAAGTAAAGTACACATCCTTTGAAATTGTACTTAAAGGGTAAGACCACTTTGGTAGAGGTTTGGGTTTGATGTAACTCCCAAGGTTGACAAGAAATCAAAAATAATTGCTCCATTGATTAGAAATTGATAATTCAAAATATGCTCCTCATTGACTTACATTGTACGTTAAAACAGCTCTCAAAGTCACTCTTTTAGCACGTTAATGAACCCAAACAAAGTTGATTCAGACAATATAGAGCATCACCAAACCCAGTACTGTTTTTTTTTTTTTTTTAAATGTCAACTTCCTGTTGATTTTACTATTTGAAGATCTGGATCCGCGGATCCAGTCCGGGTTCTCTACTTATTAAAATGGCAAAATCAACAGGAAGTTGACATTTTTATTAAAAAAAAAAACAGTACTGGGTTTGGTGATGTTTTATATTGTCTGAATCAACTTTGTTTGCGTTCGTTTTTGTGCTAAAAGAGTGACTTTGAGAGCTGTTTTACCGTACAATGTAAGTCAATGAGGAGCATATTTTGAATTATCAATGGAGCAATTATTTTTGATTTCTTGCCCACCTTTGGAGTTGCATCATGGCAAGGTAACTACACAACCCAAACCTCTACCAAAGTGGTCTTGCCCTTTAATACAGTACTCAAGTAAATGCACCTAGTTACTTTCCACCACTGCTGGCTAGGTGTGATACAGGTACGTACCGTGTGGGGTCTCCCGCCGCGTGGTTGAAGATAGCTGGTATTAATAGAGCCGCGTAGGTTGTATGGCACCACGTCCCGAGCACCGTACGCCTTGTATCTCCAACGGAGAGCGTTCGTTGGCACCGTTATACGTTTCAGCTCTCAGGGCTCGTTGCTGCGTTGTCGAGGTTCCATCTTCCTGCCCCTTGTCCTGAGTTACAGACACTCTATTACCAGCTATCTCCTGATGACTCCATCCATCCTTTGAACCTTCCCTGAAGCATTCATACAGCGAGTCAAACGCTGAGTCATAGCTAGAAGCCATGACTCAGCGTTTTCAACTCACTGTATGAAATAGATTTAGTCCACTCTGCAGAAGGTCACCACATGATTAACCTGCAAGACACAGATATACAACAACATTACATTTAATATATTTTATAATAATAAAAACAATAATAGAAAATCGAGTTTTTAAGTAGGCTATAGTGCAGGGGTGATGCAACTTTGATGATGTAGAGGGCCACTATATTTCCACACTCACTCAAGAGGGACACATTGCATATTGTTACTGTCGGACAGAAAAAAAAATAGCTGATCTACAGGCTCAGAGCGTGTAGATCTGCTATTTTTGCTATTTCGGAATCCTTAATTATTTTTTGGTATTTTTTAATTGGAATCCTGAAACATATCTTTTTTTATTTAATTTAAAATACATTTAGTTATACTTAAGTTAACTTTATGAACTTAAATACAAATACATTGGACAGTCATTAAACTAATAATATCAGACTGAAGTAATTAAAGCGGGTCATGATTGCATGTTTGGAATTTGAACAGCTGAAATCAATAATATATCACTATTAACCTGCGGCCGCACTAAGTGAAGGTGAGGGCCGCATGTGGCCCCCGGGCCGCCAGTTGCCCATGTATGCTATAGTGTTAGCCCTTTAAGACCGGGAACGCATCAGTGTAACCACTTTAACCATTATCTTACACTTTGGCTATTCAAATATAGCAGATCTACAAGCTCATAGCAAGGCACCGAGTGCCGCGCTATGAGCTTGTAGATCTGCTATTTTTTGAAAAATCGTGAAAATGTGCATATTTATTTTATTCAAATCTTTGCTTCTGGGGGGTCCCTGGAACAACATTTTGAGATGGGGGTCCACGGCCAAATACATATTTTGGGTGGTCCTTGTCCTTGACATGAAAAAGTTTGATTATAGCAACATAAGTTCTTTTCAAAAAACAGTTATGATTTAGAAGACACTTGTAGAATCCCCCCAGAAGCAAATATTAGAGTTAAAAATGTAAATCTTTAAAACATATTTTGAAAATGTGCAAAAATGTCCATGTTTTTTTTTTTAAATAGCAGATCTACAAGCTCGTAGCGTGGCACTCGGTGCCGCGCTATGAGCTTGTAGATCTGCTATTTTTTGAATAGCCCAAAGCATAAGATAATGGTTAAAGTGGTTCAACCTCTCGTCCTACTTGATCATACTACAGCATCGCATAAAAGCATCAACAACAGTAGCAGATCTACAAGCTTGAAACGCACAAAACACGGTTTGAGCTAACCTTTTTGGACATTCTGAGGTTTCCTGCCGATAAAGACTATATTATAGTTTCATTTTAGCATTGGATCAAGACTCAGATTTCTTCTTATCGAGTTTGATATCGATATTTAGTTTAGATTACTTATTCTCCTGCCTGAGTGTTATGTTATGTTACAACTTAGCTCCGTTATCTATCCTATCCTTAGGCTTTTACATTTGTTTTGTTCTAGATATTTTATGACAAGTATGAAATGTGAAAAGGGCTGCACAAATAAAACATTATTATTATTATGATCTCATCTATGACATTCTTGAACTCTCCAAAATGGTGTTTGTAGTTAGTTCCATGTTAAAGTCTCAAACATCTCCATAAATGTATCAATTCTAAATATAAAGTGTTTATCTCAAAGGCACAGATGTTATCCCACCATACGGACCCTTTATGTTCAGTAATATTCCGTATTATTCAATGAATAAATGTTTCAATCTGGTCTGTCTGAACATCACTGTATCATTCAATGGGTGTACGTGGCGCTGTTGCAGCAGGTGAACGCCGGTATTACACCCCATGTAATCCAAGAAATACAATGACGTTCATCCACATACGGGATTAAAACACTTCTTTATTAAACTATACTGAATATTAACTGAACACTAACACCCCGTATATAAGGATAACATCTGTGGCTTTCAGATATTCACTTTATATTTACAATGCATACATAAATGTAGACGCACGAGCCTTAAACACAGAACCACAAAATATTTGGTAAAGTGGGGCTGTTGCACTCCATGTAAATGTGGAAATAGAACTGCGTTCCGACACACAGGGGATTAAAACGCGTCTTTATTCAACTTTACGTAATATTACGGAATACAACAGACCCGTATGGACGAGTTACATCTGTGTCTTTGTTTAAACACTTTATGTGTTGGATTGGGTTCATTTATGGGGATTTATGAGCCGTTCAAAACTACTAACAAACATCAGACTCGACCACCATCAATAAAATCCCTGACCGTCTTGTTCCAAGGCTAAAATAGATTATAAACGCACATTAATGTATATATGGCGGGTTTAGATCTACAAACCTCACAGTGAGTGTGGTTTAACGTTTAAACTTTAGGTGACAATTTAGTTGTATTCATTTGGAACAAATATGTATGTTTGATGCTAGGTCCATAGAGAACCTCTCACTCCACTATACAGTAGCGGACTGAGGTTCTTTATGGAGCTAGTTTGATGCTATAGCCTTGAATCAAGACTATAATAGATGAATTAATCGATTTAGACATTTGTATATTATATCTATGAAGTAAAAGTCAAGACCGGATAAAAATGACTAGTTTGATGCATTTTCTCCCTCGGTTATAAAACACAATATTTCTTATATTTGTCCATGTTTGGTGTCATAATAATTCACAGTCCTACAACACCTCCTCGAATGCTTAAATAATAATTGTGTTGAATATTAGTGGATAAAAACGTGTCATGTTGATATAAATCAAACATTAGTTTACCTTCCACAGAGCACACAGTGGCACAGTTCACGCCAAACTTTTCGAATCAAGAAGGCGTTGGGCGCCTGCGTCCAACTTAAACCCATATTCACATCCGGTCCAAAGCCCCGCCTACTGGATCCGGTACGGTGAACAAGACATAGACGCACCATTTCCGTTTCCGTTTTCTGACCGGATGTTGATCCCCAGACTGCTATCAGTCATCATCAACACTAAACCATCTACACCTGTGTGGAGTCAGAAAGCTCCACATTTTATACTTTAGCTTTTCAGAACATTAAAAAAATTGCAGATCTACAAGCTCACAGCAAGCCACGAAGTGACGCTGTGAGCTTGTAGATCTGCAATTTTTGAAATGTTTTGAAAAATCTCGAAAATGTTTGGAAAAGTTTGAATAATGTTGAATTTCTTAACATAAATCTTCTCTTCTGGGGTCCCTGGCACAACATATTCTCAGATGGGGGTCCGTAACCAAATGCATACATTAATGTGGGGGTCCTTGACATGAAGAAGTTTGAGAACTGATTTATAGATCCATAATAATCTCCATACACAGTGTCTGATGATGGACACTATGGCGTCCAAACAGCAGTTTTCCAGTCTTTCCATGATGACAAGTCACTGTTTTTTATAAAAGTTCAAGCGGGTGTTATTTATTTTGCCATAACACCCACTTTTACTGTGTGGAAACAACGCCCCCACTGTACTGAGTACATCCATGAGTATTGGCTTCGGTGCCGGTGCTAGGCTGGACTTGAACTTGTGGCCTTGCTTGCAGAGATGGGAATTGAACCTGTGGCCCTGGTCGCCGTGTGGCTTTCTGTGCCAAAGCCCACAGAGGTGTCCACCACCAACTATCCACTGCCTTACGCACCTCGACACATTTAAGTGTGGTTCCTGGATGTCAGTGTTCAACACATGCTTCAGAGTAAAGATGCAGGAGGAGGATTTGAACCCACAAGCTTTGGATTATGTAGACAGTATCCTATCACCGTGAGCCACCCTGACCCATCAAGACCGGGAACACATCTGTGTCATTTTTAGATTTATTTGGCCCCTGGAACAACATATTTTACAAATGTTTGCTTTAAAAAATGTATATTCAAAGATGGTCATGATTTTTCAAAATAGCAGATCTACAAGCTCATAGCCATGCTATGAGCTAAATTGCGACGCGTCTAGTTTAAAATATGCTCCTCATTGAATGTGTGTCAGACATTTTTCATAATATAAAACAAAATCTGTAATATATTATCAAACATCTAACAACAATATGAACTATAGTGTAACAGAGTGACTGACATATCACATGAGTCATTGTGAAACAATTATGATTCATGGTCACACACTATTTCAGTAATATCATTAATTTGATTATATCTTATTGTATTGATTTCATTTTATTTGAATGCAGGGTCATTCAAATGAGTCCATATACAAACACATGTGTTGAATTAACTGTGGAAAAACTTGAAGAACAAAGGCACTGGATTAAGTAAACTTGGCTGTTAGCCTGCTCCTGACCAGGCTAACTTCACAGCTAAATTGCCATGGTAACTAAAGTAGGCTTGCTTCAATTCTCTTTTGTGGAATCGGGTCATGGCTAAACTTAGCCAGGGTGAACTGGCTAAACTAATCTTCAAGATAATTCAGCTTTCATGAAACGGATTCATTGCTAATCCTGGCTAAATTAAGCCAGGATAGTTGTTAAATCCAGGCTTAACCCCTAATTCTGCTTTCGTGAAATAGGCCCCCGGTCAGTAGATGTAGCCAGCATAAGAGATGTGGAAATATGGTCAGTTGAGTCTTCTTTCACCATATTCTTCACAAGTGGGCTACAGCCACATTTGTTGCCCGATCTAACAACCCAGTGGAGGACCAGGGTAGCCAAGAAAAAAACAGTTGAACTGGATCCACTCTTGCAGTATTTTAAAACAATTTGCCCAATCCTACAGGGTGTTCAATGATTTTCTTTTTGGAAAGTTATGTTGAACACCGATATTGGATTCAGATAAATCCCTTCATGCTGGGTTCATACTTTAATTTTACATTTTGCACTTTTTCTAATACTTTTGTACTTTTACTGAACAGGCATTTTACTTGTAACTGAGTATTTTTATATTGTGGTATTTATTTTACTTAAAAGCGATAGTTCTATCGATTCGTCACCCAATGGAGACTTGAATTCATGGATATTTTTCACATTCCTATCCTAAGACATTAATTTGATGACCAGTGGACCAGTAGGCAACGGAACCGCTGCCAGTCATTAAATTATTAAGTCATTTTGGGGGTGAACTATCCCTTTAAGTAAAAACATCTGAGTACCTCTACAACCATTGATAAAGCATAATGAAGAAATCATAAATCAAAAAGCAGTGAGCATTGTTTGTGTTTGACATTTGTTATTTAAAGTGACATTCACTTCGGTGGGACATTTACAATGGGGCTTTGGCCTTTTATCAATCAATAATTAGCCATATAAAATAACAAGAATATCAGTTTACATGTTTACATTGTTTGTAGGTGCTGAAATTTAATTTTAGGCTAGGCTGAATTGAGTCAAAGTTTTGACATGCCCAAAATAGGGAAGCCAGGTTGAAAGTGGTTAAATAAAAGCAGGTGACACTTGAGTGTTCTCAGGGCTGATATCAATGGAATCTCATATAGATATGCATGCTAGTAAAAATGCTCTATTGACATATTGCTTCAAGCACTGTAAAATGCAAGTGCTTACCGCTTATACATGTACGCTTTGTGAACATAATGGTTTTCAGTAGTACAACACTACTACAGTACGTTACTGGTCTGTCCATTAGTCAGGTTCAACTTATAGTTGATGTGCTGCAACTGATGGTAACCTGGTGTGCTGATTTCTACTAGCTAATAGCTAGAGTATCAAGTTTATAGGGCCTAGACAGATGGAATACACAGCAGTTATATGTGCTGTGAACGAGCAATGTCACCTGCTTTTCACAGCAACAAACAAGGACACTGTAGCAAACATTGGTAAGAGTTTCTCTGGTCTTAGAGATAAATAGAATTGGCAAGTGGATTTGTGAGGTACTGGTAGGGAATACAGACTACATGGTTCTACAGGTTGTTCAAGAAAAGCCTGACAATTTCATTTTGGTATTGTCTTTGGGATAAAAAATAAAATGGTAGAAAAGTGCAAGTACCCCCCCACCCCCAAAAAAGATAGGATTAGAATAGACAGGATTGACAATACATGGTTACAATACATATATTCACGCACACACACAGGCTTCCATGCTCGTATCAATCATTCTTCAGTGAGAAGCCTCTCTATCGCAGGCAGGCTGATAGTCTGTATGCAACTACAGTAGCAAGCCCACTGACAGAATAAGGACATCATCAATCTGCTTCCACACTGTATCCCTGTGTTGTTGCACATGTGCTGCTCCTGAGTAGAAACCCATACTGTACCTTGTGTTTCTATACACTAGCTGGTGGCTTTCAACAGACATGACAGAATAAGTCCTTGACTCCACACCTGAGTACATTTGGTAACAGGTGCATAAGAGAGAACTCAGCTGTATACAAAGGATCTGAAGCCTGATTTGCAGTTTAGACATTTCAAGGAATAGTGTTCTTCATCTACTGACCTTCCTCTGTTATACCTGTATACCGAAACTATTGTATTGTCTATGTATTGAAATGCCTGTATTTTATTCCCAAATCTTGAAAACGCTCCAGCAAATTTAAACACTTTAACAGCCTGATTTGATTGTTTGAGTGCAGAACCTCCAGAAAACTGCTGGTTACCTGTCAAAGTGGCACGAAACAAAGCATTGATAACAAAAAGTTGCCTTACAATCAGAGTGACTGAGTGTGTGTTACACTGACCATCAGGAGTATATTTTCTCTGCTGCTCTACACACCTGCTAGACTCCTGCTCGTTCTGGAGGTTTGTGTTGATTTCCTATAGAATATCCAAATAGAAGACAATGACCATTTCACGAATACAATTTGTCATTTGTTGTGGCCATGAGAGCCACATGAGAGTAATCATGCCAATATTATTGGCAGCATGTATTTCTTAATAGATGTCTACTGTATCTATGTTACTATGGCAAAGACAGCATGGTGGCCTTCTGTGACAGCTTTTCATCATTACTTGGTCAAGAAGCTTTATTCGTTAACTCCTTTCCATGCCTCCACCTTCCCCTAAAGCCTTGATTCTATTACAAACTATAATAGAATAAGATTCTCTTATTTCAATGTATTTGATGATCCATCGAGTCTTTGAACCATCAGTTACAAAATGTCAACAACTAAGAATTAACTTTGAGGCTTAAACCGATCCACTGAAACTGATTCAGGTCCACAGAAGGTCGTTAGGGAGATGCTGGGAGAGAACGGCTGAATCCAACATCTGGTGGGTTTTCTTCAGGCCTCACCACCACATCCAATGTATGGCTTGAGAATATCCTTTAATGCCACTTGATGTCTCTGTTGCTGTGCATTCCAAAACCCTGCCAAATCCTCCTCCCTGCAGACCTCCCCTCACTGCAGCTGGGAGACTTTGAGGGGCGTGGCACTGCCAAAGTCCAAGAAGAAAGGTCCTTCCTGTTTGGGTAGAAAGGTGGTGGGGATGACGTTGTAGATGCCTGCTGGAATATGGTCCGCCTCCATGTAGCTGAAACCACACCTGCAAAGACAGAGGGAGAGAGAGACCATGTGTTGTGAAACACTGTAAACGAACTAGATGTTTTTTCTTTCTTCAGGGAATAAGGAGATATAGATCGCACCTCAGTTTCCATGACCACACACACCAAAATAAACATTTGCTGAACATGTGCAGTGTAACTTCCCCAGTTTGATATAATCTAATACTGTGAAAACAAGTCACTGCACATGTTAAGGCGCAAAACACATGACCTAGGGCATGTGACAACAACAACACTACAGCATGCCAGGGACAAAGAAAAACTGTTAATCATGAAATATACGATGCATGTCTAGCTAATTTATAGTGACTAGAAAAAAAGCTCCCTTCCAACGGGAAATCCCCCCATATCCCTCATAACCACCCCCCCCCCCCCCCCATTTTCAAAACAGTTCCTACCTCAACCAACAGCACAGTGAGTTTGTGAATTAGTTAGTGTGGTTGCCATGACAGGGCACATGTCAAATTGACTTCATCGGGAATCCCAGGCTTGTACTTTGCTAAGAGATACGTTGTACAGTTTAATTGATATTGATTTATTAGTGCATTAAATTTCCCCATCAACTTTCATGGGAAAATGAAAAAACTCAAATTCAAGTATTTTTTCTCAGAAACCGTAAGGGCTAGAGCTAAAAGACTTGGCAGGGAGGTTCATAATTTAGTGCGAAATTATTTAAAAAAAACATTATATATCATTCGGCCACACGGTGGCGCTATAAAAGCCCACTTTACGTTTTGGCCTATAACTCTTGGCCAATCTCACAAAAATCGGTACACATGATCTCTGGACCCATGCGATGAACACCTCCAACGGTATTCCTCCCAGCGTATTCCTCGAGTCAGCGAGTCAGCGAATTACACCAGTCGGCCTCATGGTGTCAGGATAGATTTTCCGCCATTTTGAATTTTCTTCAAAACACACTTTTAGCTCCTCCTCCCACATATTTTGTCCAAATTTCCTACGTCAAAAATCGGTACACATGATCTCTGGACCCATGCGATAAACATATCCAAACTGCATTTTGATAGTCCTTACCGTTCGTCCGTAAATGGCTTTCAAAGTTAGTGGGAGGGGCCCGTTTTACCAAAAATGCCAGAAATCACGAACGAAAGGTCTGGTCAATCCCAAATTTGAATCACATGTCGAGGATGGTTTACTCAACGAATCCCCAAAAGCATTTCCACTTTGACCCATTGGGGGCGCCACAAATGCACAAAACGTAACCGATGCAAAAACATGATTTTGGGGGGGATCAATTCTCTCAAAATTAAATAAAATATCGATATCAGGAGTGACGTGACAATGCGATTGGCCCGTTACATTCGTGGGAGGGGCCTATTTATTTAGTGGGAGGGGCCTATTTCCTAAAATCAAAACGGTACGTATCACGAAGGCAGGATCCGAACGGCACCCGATTCGAATGGCACGTCGTGCCGCGACCCGCGACCGGCGTCAGCGCAACCACACTTTGCAATTTCCTAGAATTGTGTCGCGTCTAGTTAGAAATTGTATGTGACGGCCCGGACCACTGGCGTAGCCTAAGCTGGGCTACAATGTAGCCTGACATGTATGTGACCACCAAGGCCGAGACCCACAGCAGCTGTTCTCAGGATTACCATTTTGTTCACCAGGGTAGTTCCTCATTGATGGTAATGTTAATCTATTCTTGATATTGAAGTAATGCTTAAATGCACTTTCTTTCAGTCTTTGTAAATAAATGGCTATGGGCATGTAAATAATAAATCATCACCTGGCTTTCATCGTTGTAAAATATTTTTTGTTTTTGTTTTGTTTTTCAATCCCCTTCCGTGCTACATACAGTACAATATTAAATATTGGAATTCACCCAACCCCTAATAAGTATACATACTCCTGGGGGGCTGGCCTGACCTACCTGTAATCTCCACTGGTCTTCTTCTGGAAGCCTGCTGCGCCTGCATCCACCACTGTGGACACAGTCACCACCTCAAAGCCAACACTGTACTGCCTGCAGAAAGACACACAAAGTGTTGAATGTTTAGGAGTAGACAATAGATTTTATATACAGCATTTATTACATACAGTATACTGTCTGCAAACTTTTATCCCTTATAATGCTTTACTCTGGGTTGCAATAGTTGTTGATTTTTCTGATGATTCTTCCACTCTGAATAAGAGTGTCAGCTAAATATCTGAAACATAAATATACTGAGAGGGAATTGAGTGTGAGAGTAGGGACTCCACTGTGAACAGTGTGTGTGAGAACAGAATATTTATCAGATTACTGTGATGCCGTACCGTAGGAGTGATATCAGAAAAGACAACTGCAGTGATCCCAGTCATTTTGAATGTTTGTGAGTGTGAGTGAGAGAGAGACTCTACATTACTAGCTAATGGCTGAGGAGAGGCAGTCTATTAATGATTGTTTTAATCAGCCTTTTTTATGCTCCAAAGGCTTGCAACTCCTCTTGTAGAATAAACTGGAATAAACCTTTACTTATTTACTTGCTGCCTAGAATGTAGGGCAGCAAAGGATTTCCACTCCTGTCTGTTAAAGACACTGGCCCAGAACAGACAGTGGTAATCCTCTGTTGTTGCCCTACATGCCAGTCGGCATAAAGGGCAGTAAGTATGTAAGTAAAGGTTTATTCCACTTTATTCAACAAGAAGAGTTTTACATACAAAAGAAACCTCTATAGCCTCTACACTACCCCCCCCCCCATGAGGCTTACCTGGACCCTCTGAGCTCAATAAGCAAGGGCCCTGGTCGTTCCAGATTAAATTGATAGATGGGGTTGTGCTTGTAGGAGTCCTTGTAGTTGCCACAGCCTCCTGCACTGGCCCCCTTCCACTGGCCGTTGATCTGAGGAACAGAGAGAGAGAATTGGGTTCAGAAGCCAGGGACAGGATTGGAGGAGAATGCTCATTGCTTTTCGACACTGTCACTTTCCACTTAATTTGTGCCCCGCACAACCAGTCTGCTACTGCTGGCTTAAGCGTCCCAAGGGTACCTTGAGAGAAGTGAACGAATGCTGGGATAGGGAAAGACAAAACTAGGGGTGAAATAGGGTCTGAGAAACCTGGCAGCAGACACAGAAAGGGATTTTCGCTATTTGGACCATTGAAACATGGTACACATAAACATACAAACACTGGTACATACTACATACTGGTTTCTTAACCTAAAAAAATGCTGGTAGTAGGATAGAAAGATATGTGTACTCTTGTACTATTATGGATTAAGGAACCATACACTGCATTGTCATCTATCATTTAATTCACGAAACCTGTCTGTATGTCCCGGGCATAACTCTGGCACTGCCCGACCAAACAGCCTCAACCTGTCTGTATGTCCCGGGCATAACTCTGGGCACTGCCCGAACAAACGTGTG
>NC_139940.1:25578031-25683480 GCF_963454915.1 Gymnoscopelus microlampas | reverse complement strand
GTTAAAGGATGGTAGTTTTCTCTGAGTGAGTGGTGCACACGACTTATGTGCGTTCATGTGATTTTTTGTTGCTTTCTCCAAGTGTAGGTAGGTAGGCCAGTACCTATAGGGCTGTTTTGGATTCTACATGAAGAAGCTGAGAGGAGATGTATTGAGTCATTTAGGCCAAATTGAAACCCAGGCATGCCTCCTGGTGGAGATTTGTAGGTTTCTTAGTTTGCTATAAGCCACTGGCAGTATGGCAGTTGTGTTGATAAAAGGATTGACAGACACTTGAGGACAGCCGCATGTGTATCTGTAGACACATCCATATAAAAAGAGCCATGCGAACACACACACCACCTCAAGAGAGCAAGTTTTCTTTGTGAACAGCTATTTAAAAATGTGCAAATTGCTAAAAAAAAACGATACGAGTCACACAGCTGCATGCACAAGAAAAGAATGTGAAAATAAACACTCAAGTCAACCTCACACAGTTACACGCACGCTCACACACACACACGCACACTCTGACTCAGTTGCTTTCACAGTCCCAAGCTGGTGGTTTCCCATGCAGGCTGTAATTAAATAATAATCAGGATGGTTAATTTCAGTCTGCAGCGGGGTGAAAAGTGAGCAGAGAGCAGAGGAAAGGAGATGACACAAGACGGAAGAGAATGTGGTCTTGCCATGCATCGGCACTTCTCCTCTCTCGCAACAAACCCAAGTCAACAACTTCTCTCTCAAAACCCTGCCAGCAATAGTTTCTCCCTATTGCACAGATGTACATTGTCCACACAATTGTGCATTTGTAGATGTAAACTGCCGCTCACAAGCGTGCATTTATATACTGTACTGTATGTCACTGTGTAAGGACACTGTATTGATTGACTAAACTGAATTCCTAACCCTGTTTTTTCATCCATTAAATGTTTAGCCTTAACCTTTATCCTAACCTGACTCACTGACTGTGAAGCTAATGTCTCAGTGTTTGCTCCTCAATTGATGACCTGAGAATGAGATGATGTCCTCGCAAGAATGGTAAGACAAAGTGCATGTACACACACAAAGACAAAACTAGAGCTGCAACTATCGCTTATAGTGATTATTCTGTCGATTCATTTTTTGTTTTAATCCAATTATGGAGAAGCACTTTTTGAACATTTTCTTAATTATTTTTTCTCTCTATATATAATCATCAAATTAACAGAAATTTGAATAAATATTGATATTTCATAATCGATTACTACCAACTTAAGCCCTATTTTATATTTCATCATACAACATTTATCATCAATTAAATTGATTACTTCGATTACCTGTTTCACCTCTAGACAAAACAGCCACTTTATAGATACAGTGTAGTAAACACACGCTCATGCATGCACTCACCCACTCTTACACATGCTTAGTTGCAGGGACACGCTTTCTCAAATCTCACTCTCACTAATATGTGCACACACCACAAACACATACCAAGGGACCCAAGTATGGCCCAAGCAATGCATTAATGTATTATTCTCAGTCACTGCATCAAACGTAGCTTAGATCTCATCCTGCATACTGCCGACTCTGGGGACTTCAGCCCTGACACTTACTGAACACAAAGATAGCCTTTCATCTCTCTCCCTCTCTCTTCTGACTCATCATTCTCTCTTTCCATCTCCCTTCCAGCCACCCCTTCTCTTTCTTTCTTCCAGCTAAACTGCAGGGTGATATGCTGTCATCACACTAGGATGACCTCTGCACCATAAGATACAGACCACAGTGTTTCTCAATTTAAAAGGATGATCCCACACACAGGTGACCTAAGTAGTCTAGTCAGAGTTGTGTGTGTGTGTGTGTGTGTGTGTGTGTGTGTGTGTGTGTGTGTGTGTGTGTGTGTGTGTGTGTGTGTGTGTGTGTGCTATGCGACTGACAGTATTGCAGTGTTGGAGTCGATTCACTTTCCATTCAATTTATTCACAACATCGATTTTTGACAAACAAAACAAAGTGGTGTCCACGTGGCGTAAAACCTTGTCCATTACTGCAGAGGCCTGGGTTTGCTGCCTGCCAGCGGTGCCTCCGGTTTGGAAAGGTGCTCCAGCGAACACAACTGACAGTCAGTGTTTGAGGAAGGGAAGCGGACAGGGGATTGTGTCCTTGACGCTGCACTAGCGACTTCTGCTGGTTAGTCAGGGTGCTTGTTGTTCATAAGGAACCCCACGTTCACACTTAAAGCGATAGTTCACCAAACAATTATTTTCTTTCTATCAATTAGTCACCCCATGGAGACTTGAATCCAATAATTTGATGACCAGCGGACCGGTAGGCAGCGGTTCTGGTAGGAGACACAAAGGAGGCTCTTTGTGTCAGTGTCTCCTACAAGAACCGCTGCTGGTCATCAAATTATTGGCTTAGGAATGCAAACAAAACAAAATAATCTCCATGGGGTGACTAATCGATAGAAAGAAAGTCATTTTGTGGGTGAACTATCACTTTAATGAGTTGGGTTTGAGGCCACAGTAAGTTGTATCATAAAAAAAAGAAAATAATAACTGTTGTTTCTGTATCATGTAAATTAAGTTTACATAATGTACACAATGTATATGGTGTGTGTTTGTGTGTGTGTCTGTGTCTGTCTTTTCTCACCCGGAGCGTGTAGTTGATGGTGTTTTGCTTCTCATACTGGGACACCACCAGAGTGAAGGTGTGCGTCCCTGCACTGGTCAGCCTCATCTTGGTCAGGTAGTGGGGACTGTTGATACGGATACCGTCGATGTAGGGAGGAGGATCAGC
The DNA here is from genome assembly GCF_963454915.1 of Gymnoscopelus microlampas. Lineage (NCBI taxonomy): Eukaryota > Metazoa > Chordata > Actinopteri > Myctophiformes > Myctophidae > Gymnoscopelus > Gymnoscopelus microlampas. The sequence goes on along the minus strand of NC_139940.1, from coordinate 25,680,721 downwards.
TGAGGAGAGACACATAAGATGTTGTCAGGCAGGATAGAAGATAAAGTTAACACCAGACATTTTAACACACCCGATTGATTAACAGGTAAAGGACTCTATATTTTAGTCAATGATTACATGATAGTAAAAATACTGTTGATGGACAACACATGCTGATATTGGCAACACACTTGTAACTTTTTGGATATTGGAAAGGCTCGATGACCCCTTGTTTTGTTTTCTCTCATGTGGGTTAATTGGGTTCATTTCTCAGCTCTGTATTGCGAAAGAAAATGCTTAATTCCTGTGTGTTTGGAGTGGCATCGCTGGATCACAAACTGTTACAGCTTAAACCCTTATCAGAGAAGACGTGACTTACCAGGGTAGTAAACTTTCTTCCCATCTGTCTTGTAAACAACAAGGGTGATGAACTCCCGATTTTGTGCAAAGTCATCCTGGGTAAAAAATAAAATACCAGTCATTAAAACATTAATCAAAAGTAGATATATTATTATGTGAAAAAATGCCACGTAACAAGTGCTTGTATTAAAGCTGAGGTGATGACAGAGTGTATGGTGTGATGATGTTAGCCGTGCTGCTTCAAATTTAGCCATTATGGACCTCACTAGTATATGAAATGGTAACAGATGATGACTCTTTAAAGCCAAGAGGCATTTATTTATTCATAACATGCATGTGAATATTATGGCTTGATCTACCATTTTACCCAGATTCTGAGGTCCTGCTGTGCCACAGCGGTTACTGTGTACTGCTACTTTGTTAGTGATGAATATGTCCCTTCAATAAATGCTACTTGGTAAAGCTACTTGGTAAAGCTCACCTTATCAGTGATGTGTCTGGTAAGCAGCACCCACACAGCTGCGCCCCCTGCTGGACACTGGACCTCCAGTCTGAACTGGGGGTTGTTGGCCAAGCTGTAGGCATCCTTAACCGGGCCCTGCTTCCCATCCCAGCTACTGCACACAGCCCAAAGAACGAGACACACACACACACACACACACACACACACACACACACACACACACACACACACACACACACACACACACACACACACACACACACACACACACACACACACACACACACACACACACACACACACACACACTTGGGTGCATTTATATTCATTACATAATTTCATACTGTCATAAGCTTAGGTAACACATTCTTATAAATGTCTCATTTTGATTCATGGTTCACTGCCAATTTTGAGCAGTGACACGCGAATATTAAAGAACACGCGTGTGTCATTTGGGTACATGGTTTTGAATGATGTTTAGTTTCAAAACTCTTAAAGACCAATTGCACTAACACCACCACATACATTATACACACCTGTGGATGCAAGAGGATTCTCTGAACAGGCTAGGGTTCCAGCTCAGGTAGATGACATCGTAGTATTGACACAAGTCCTCCCAGGTTATCCAGAACACACCTGAAGAGGAAATGCTGGTTAATTTACTGACCATATTCTCACAGTGGCCATTATGCTCCCATGTCATACTCAAGATTCTGATACACTAAGAGGCTATTAGTGTACCAATTATTCATACAAAAGTGTGACCTTATTGGGCTGGGGTATAACAAGCCATTTCTGTTCTTAACTGCTGCTAACACTTAGAAACCGGTCCCTCAATAATTCATAGATGCTGAAGACGTTTTCCAAAATGGCACAGAAGTGTTCATTTATACCATTATCAAATTTCTGCGCCGTCTTGGGATCAAAGTTGAGGTACTTGAGTAGTTCAGGAGTCCAGCTCTTCTCGTCTCTCTCGCTGAATCGTCCCTTCCATCGCAGATGGCTCCATGGGTTCTTTAGCTGAAGGAAACGCTGCCCCTACAACACCAAAAGAGGAAGATGCAGGTTCTATTCCAGGCACAGCTGCATAATTAATCATTACGATTAATTGACTGTCTGTATGGCAATTGAACTTTTTATTTTTTACATATCCCTGCTTGATGTGTATTCAAAGACCTTACACATACAGTACAGTACGCAGAGTCATCGCAAAGGACCTTTGCGTCACATGCAACTTTTCAAAGCTAATTCACTGTGTCAGCTATATATTGGCTACATTAGCTTGATGAAAACATCTCATCTTCCCTTCTTAGGGGCTTATACAGGACCCCTCTGCTTAAAATATCTAATCTAAGCATCCCAAGAGAAACACACCAAGAATCATCAGTGATATTTATGGTTACCTGATTAAAGATATTAAAGCAATTACCATCAATCCCATTATTTATATTTGACATTCAACGTAATAATGAATGAGCATGTTTATCAAATTAGTTATTGCTGTGGGAACAGCAGAATGATGAAGCACAAGCATGTCCAATATATAGGAGGACTGGCTCATACTAACGCTAATATGCTAACCTTGTACTGCAGTGATAAGTGGTTAGTGCTAGCATGCTAACCTTGTGGTCCCGGATGTCAAGGACAGCGTAGGCATGTGTGGGCACCAGGCCCCACCTCTCCCCCTCCTCCTCTGTCATCACCCCTGTCGCCGTGGTGACGAGGACATCACCCCGATGAAACCTGGGTGGGGGAGGGAAAGACAAGGGGAAATGTAGGTTTAACTGTTGGACAAGGCTTCAAACAGGCTCATGGAAAACTACTTGCAAAATAGATATAATAATAGCTGCATACGTGCACAGCTCACTCACCTCTGGTACAGCATGCGGAAGGAGTCATCCTTGCTAAAGGACTGATTGTCTGAGTGCATAGCGATGCGTTCAGGGATCCAGCCAGTGAGCGCGTGGAGATCAATGTTCTATTAGACATATGAAGGAAAACATATGGACAACACTGGTGAAAAATGGCCATGAATGAACAGTCCGTGATGTAACTGAAAAGGTTACAAATACATTGTTGTTATTATTAATAAGGACAGCTTGCTGAACAAACACCTACTGTACCAATGCTGCTTCATACAGTTAATTTGAAAGTACGATTTCCGAGGAAACGTTTATATATATAACACTGACGTGCATAAGCAATCTTGGTAAATACAAAGCAGCATATAAAATATAACCTCATAATCATACAGTATAAACACTCAAACATGTTTTTTCCTCTACAAGCGTTCAAGTGGAGGTGAACATCTGTAACATACCGAATTGGATCCAGGGAAGTCGTAGCCTCCCATGACCTTCATGTAGGCCTTCTCAATGAGAGAGACCCACAGCTCGTTCCTGTTGCTAGAGTAGGAACACAGCAGCTCCCCGTTGCGATCCACAGGCAGATAATCATCTATGATCACCTACAAAGACACAAATTCTGGTGGGTTCTGGTAAGCTCCTATGGTACACCGGAGATGGTGGTCATAAAATGCAGATAAACTTATCAAACATTGTCTCGTTGTGTTAACAGTTAACCCATTAAGAGCTGAGGCAGATTCTACAAATGTCTTCTAAAATCCAAACAGTTTTCTGAAAAACTTATGTCAGTGGTGCTTAAACTTTTTCATGTCAAGGACCACCCAAAATTATTTATTGCCCCCCCCCCATCTCAAAATATGTTGTTCCAGGGACCCCCAGAAGCAAAGATTGAGTAAAAAATGTTGGCTTTAAAAATATGCTGGTATATATATATATTCAAAGATTTGCACACGATTTCCATCTCCGTCTTACCTTCCTGGGAACGCCGTTGATATGAAGTTTAACCATATACTTCCCACAAGGGTTATACTCTGGTTGCCCTCTGCGGTTCTGAGGGTAGATGATGCTGCAAGAAACATACACACAGATACACGCACACATCATACACACACATTATAAGAATAATAACGTTTCAGTGATGAATATGAATATTCAACTGATGTAATAATGCTGAAGTATTTCCCATTATTTTGATGGTGCTGGGGCCATGTACCTTGTGATAAGCTTCTTGCTGTAACGCCTCTCATAGGCTGCGCTGATGGCTAATGAAGCCACAAACGAACAGTCAGACACCACCGTCTGAAAACATACAGAAGAACAGATCACGTACACATGTCATACTTTCAAAAAGCTTCTTCTATTTTTTTTACTCTGTACAATAATTATATGAAGTGATGCCATCTGGTGGCTGAGTTTGCACGTAACATTTCAGGGAGAGATTGGTTACCTGTGGTTATGAAGGACTGGCGATTATTTTGGAATACTGACAATACAATATTAAACTGTACTACCTCTTCCTGACCTTTTCCTCTTTTAGAGTATATATTAGGCCTATATTACAGATACTTTACGGCTGTGTCAGAGTTCTAATTAATAATATTCAAACCTGTTTGATGCTGAAGCTAGACACAGACAGGATCATGGTGGGGTTATTGCAGATCTCGTCTGGTCGGACCCAGCGGGAGAAAATAGCTTTCTGCTTGGGTGATAGCGCCAGCTTGCCCATTTTGTCTCTGTTCAAGGGAACATGCACATACATAGACAACAAATCGATTATGCGGTTATGGTTAATTGGCGTAGTTGTTCAAGTTTGTATTTTACTGGGTTATTTCATCCTTCATCACACAATTTATTTTGTCCATAAATAGTGGCTATGCATGTGATCATATGGCAATGTAGCCATTTATGTTCCTAGATATTACCATAGCTGCACACCTACAGTTTACTGTAGCTAAGTTCCAGTGTTTCAGAAAAGGAGGATAACAATGCTAACAAACATTTTGTGGAAACTAAAGGAGAAAAGCTATGTCTGATGAGAACAACCACAGAAATTCAAAATGTCAAAGTATCCCTTTAAACCCTCAGTATTCAGGGTACTCGAAACATAACACAATTTTAGAACTGCGCAGCATCTTCATGTAGCACTTTTTTTTTTTTATTGTTGCTTTGATTTTATAACTGCATTTAATGCATCTCATGATGTGGATATGAGTGTACAGTAAATTGTTACAGTACATAGTTACATGTTACAGAACATCACACACAGCTGTGTGAAGGTGACTTTTGAAGGCAGTTGTATGGTTAACTGAATAATTGTTCTGCTATATTATTCAAAACTCTGTATTTATATCTAATAGAGTGACATAATTTTGCTCACATCTACGTATCTGAACAACATTGATTGTACAGTATGCTGTATTAGCCATTTGACTTTGTATCACTGAACAGAATACTGTTATAATACAATGACAAACAGCCCAAAGTTGACTTACGAGAAAGGGACAGGGAAGGCAAATCTCTCCTTCAGGTCCACACTCATAAAGGGAACATAGGCTATGCTGTTGATTGTAGATGTGCTCCTAAATGTGAAGGATGACAGAGTTGTATTTGATCTCAGGCCTTGCTGTAGAATATGAAACATTACACAATTTCCAGGCAATATAAACACATTAGAGCCACTGTACTTTCTTATGTTGGTATGTGTGTGTATCTAAAGTAATCTTGAAGGGGCGGACATACATTTCTGTTCTTCACCCTTTAATTTAGCAATGGGAAAATCATTTACTAAGAAGTTAGACTATCAGAAAAAGAAAGAAGCAAGAACAAACATGTTTCATTTTCTAAGAATCCACACGTTTCCAGAGTCAATTTATCGGCTGGAGTTGAAAAAAGTGTCTGTCTGGAAAATACACCCTTCAAGTACTGTAGGCTCAACGTTATTCGTCATACACAAGTACAGTAGTATTGACCATGGGTCTACAGCTCTATACAATATTTTATTATTTTGCATCAAATAACATTTTCTCTACTATGTTTTGCCAAATTCCATAAATATTCCGTTCTGGCCAAGACATTGTGTTTCTGTGTAGAACATATTGCTCACACCAGCCTGCTTACCTGAGCACCTCAATCTCCTCTGAGGTGTACCTCTGGCCCTGAGGCTCGCTGGACTGGACTGCCCGGACCGGCTGGGGCCGATCATGAAGGGAGAACTCTGGCCCAAGGGGGAAAAACTGACGAACCGGACCACCAGAAGGAGCACTGCTGGGCTTGGCCCCAGACAGTCCCTGTCTGTCCTGAGGCTGGGCTTGAGCCGATTTGGAAAGGGAGTCTTTGAGCCCCTCCGCTCTGAGAGAATAAAATGTAAGTGGTTGTTTATTCCAGTCTGGTACATTTGACAAATTGCAGTTGTTGGACGATGACAAGTTTATTAAATAAAGTAAATACACTCACTGGAAACAGATGATTAAATGTCTTACCGGTCTAAAGCCTGGCGAGCCAATTGCTTCAGTTTGACCTGCAGTGCCTGGTCTGATGTCTCATTGGACTGTTGGAAATACAAACAATGAGAAAAGAGTATAGAACAAGTGACAGGGAATAGACCAAGAGAAGGCATGTTATTTTATGAGAAAGAGGGGGGGGGAGAAACATGAAAGACAAAGACAAAAACACACAAGCAAGAGAGACTTGAGTGCAATAGGGAAGAGTTCTCTTGTATGTGGACTTGTTCAACCATACCTTCACATTGAGTAAAATAAGGAAGTGCCACACATCAACAGCATTTCCATACACAGGCTTGCAACACACCTTTACTCAAGAAATGTCATTAAGTTTCTACTCCCTGGTATTATAGCACAAATCTGTTGAATAGCTAATTGGAATGCCCCATAACCAGTTAGTTGTTTTAGTTAACTACAAAAACATGCACTTGGGACTTACGTCATCAATAAATGTGTTATTTAATTAATTGTGGATCTTCTTTCAAAGACACCTACTGTAGACATATCAGCATCCAAACACGGTGTTAAACAGTAAAAGAAATATGACCAACATTTCATGGAATTTCAAAACATTTTGCTACATGTAGCAACACTATTTACAAATTAAATCCCGATGCCATGGGTGAGGTAGTGAAAGTACAGTCATTACCCATTGCCAGAGCAAAGCTATAAAGATATATGTTAGAGGAAGCCAATGCTCTTTGAACCTGACACCAAGTGCACATTTAGACCAAAGGAACATGCCAAGCCATCAGCAATGGGTCAGAGGAAATTGAGAGGAGAATATTACTCAAAACCCCCTGCATACAACATACAGATGCCATCTGTGGCATGAAACTAACATATATTAATATTAAACTAACTTTTCTCTGGTGGTACAACATGGCCCAAATGAAGACTAGAGTTAAAGTTAACTTTACAGGCTAACAGAACCCTCAAGGCCTTTCCTGAGCAACACCTACCGTCTTGATGCACAGTTCCACAGCCTGCATGTAGAGCTCAATGGCCTCGTCACCACTGTTTCCCTTCTCATCCTCATCGAAGGCCTGAGTGACCAGGAAGTGGGCTCGCTCCAAGTCCACCTGCTGCCGTGACTTCAGTGGATCACTGCTCTGTGCCTGGACTGGGGACACAAGTCAAGGAATAGGACATTGCCAGTAGAGGCATTTAAGAGGGCATCAGAGAGAACAGTGTATATAATATTAGACTTACTTATGCCAACTATGCTGCACTATTATTCTTTTTTAAAATACAGAGGTCACCATTTAATATGGCTATTTCTAAGAGAAGCCAGAGAGCCTCCTCGTTAAGGTATTTGGATTTGGATGGATGTAGTTCAGATCTCATGCTAACTACGGTAACATTAAGTTTCACATCAGACTCAGCTAAATCAAAGCACTAAGGTGCTGTTACAGTACCAGGTCATTTTCTCAAACATTTGAAAAGGCTGTAACAGATTCCCTACATAATCATACAACATGTTATAACAAAATTCACCAATACAAATTATGCTTCATTTCGGTTTTCTCATAAGGAACACATTTAGCACACAACTGATTAAAAGTACAGTACAATAATGTCCTGCACTTGGTTCCCTGGAGGCAACACCCACTGAATATCCAATAGACTACAATAGACATTTCCTTGAACACACACATGACATGAGTGTTTGACTTAATTTAATTCATGTACTGTATGTACACACACACACACACACACACACACACACACACACACACACACACACACACACACACACACACACACACACACCTCTTATGCACTGTCCCAGAAATGATGGAAATCATTACATATAACCAATACATATCATTTTGTATTTTGGTTTTCTCATTAGGCACAAACTAGCACACAGCAATACTTTTCCTGCACTTTGATCCTTGGAGAGACAACACCCACTGAATATTCAATATACAGGACACTTCCTTGTGTGGTGTCGGGAGGGGAGGGCGTTTCCATTTCATTCATGTACTGTATGCTCGCTCTCGCTCTCTCGCTCTCTCGCTCTCTCTCTCTCACAGAAATTATGGAAAAAATGACTCAGGACAAAATGAGAATTTCCCCTGGTCACCAAAATTAGCTTAGATCCATGATTACAAACTGTTCAAATGTAGCAAATATATTAAAGGTTACAGTAGGGGGTGGCCTGGTGTTTAGAGAGACGTGACTAAATGGTCACAGCAGGTCTGCTTTCCCACAACAGCTACTTTGTTCATCAATGTCAACATTGATGAACAACATGAACAAATCCTTGAACAAGATACAGCACCTAGCCAGCAGTCAGTTTCATGTTTAAAACATGAATAGATTGGAAAGTAAAAAACTAGAACCCAATGTTGTCTTTTCTCATATCAACTCACCAGCATTATGGAGGGCTTGTACTCTATCCAGATACTCTGTCACCTTATCCTGAATGGCCTCCAGCTTGGACCCTGCCATGCTCGCATAGATCAGGGCTTGGGCTGCCTCCTACAACAAAGCATCCAAGAGAAAACAATGGTTTCATTATGACATACTGTACAAGAAGTCAGAATAAGTACGTACCTCACATTTTTTTTACATTGATGGAAAAACAGGAGGAGGTGGGTTAAGTTGATGGGGGAAAAATAAGGAGGAAGCCTGGTGGGTGGATGGAAAACCCAATGTGGGTGTGTGAGTTTAAAAGAAAATCCTTAAAATGTTTAAGGTTTTGCTTATTTTTACAAAACATACATTACCCACGTCATTTGAAAATAGCCAATCTACAAGCCCACAGCTTGTAGGTCTACTATTTTCAAAAGATTGTAATACATTTTATACATTTGGAAACTTGTGAAATCTGACATTTGCATGATGAGTACTTTCTACTTTTGTACTTTAAGTATATTTTTGATACCAATACTTTTGTAATTTTACTGAAGTACATTTTTAATACCGGACTTTTATTTGTAACAGAGTATTTCTACATTGCAGTATTGATACGTTTACCTAAGTAAAACAATTGAGTACTTTCTCCACCACTGGGACCAAACCTTAGCCGCTTACCTTATAATAAAAGACAGCCTCGTTATATTTCCCATTCTGATCACAGGTCACAGCCGTTTTAGCAAATTTGACGGCGTCCAGCTCCAGCTCCGTGCAGTCCATAGTGAAGACAACTTATTAAGTTAGCAAATAGGCTAGCTGGCTAACAAGCTAACGGCAGTCCGTTTTTATATAAACTGAGGACACCAAACATTTACAGGTTTGAAAACCATACTAAATGTTACACTGGCCTTTATAAATACTTAATTATCCGCTGGTAACATCATATTCTGCTAACGTTTGGTTTGACAGCGGTGTTGTTTACCAAAACAACCATGTTGCTTCCGAGAATGACCTGCGCAGCCGCAGCAGAGTCTCTCTCTCTCTCTCTCTCTCTCTCTCTCTCTCTCTCTCTCTCTCTCTCGCTTCCATATATATATACGTAATATATAGATGTTTTTTTTTAATATTTTGTTTTTGTTTTTTGTTTTGGGTATTAACCAAATATCTTCTTTTTAATTGTGCAGTTTCTGTTTCCAGGAAGTGAATGTGATATAGTTTATTTATGTTTTTGGTGTCTTATTATAGTACTCCCAGGGACATGAAAATGAAAATTCATTCATTCATTCATCCATCCATCCATCCATCCATCCATCCATCCATTCATCCACCCATCCATCCATCCATCCATCCATCCATCCATCCATTCATCCATCCATCCATTCATCCATTCATCCATTCATCCATTCATTCATTCATTCATTCATTCTCAGACACCTTTCCCTGTGTGAATATGGTTGATATAAACTCACCTGCTCCAAAATGACATCTTTTAATGTATGTTCGTTCAGATTTTTAGTGAGGAGTCATGTGGGCTCAGCCTCAGTTTGAACCGCTTCATTGTGGTACCTACGAGAGGTACACATAAACACACACACACGCACACGCACACACACACACACACACACACACACACACACACACACACACACACACACACACACACACACACACACACACACACAGATGGGGAGATTCACAGTGCAGCCACACATGGAAAATCACTCAAATAAACACTGGATGGCTCTCCAGTATCTGAAGGAGGAGTAGCTATTGTCTGACCACTGCCAGGCATCTCTGAAGAGGCCAAACCAAAGTTTTCACACCACTCGCCACCTTCTGGATCATCTGATTCTCTGTCTCATTCCTTACAGCAGCCAGGTCTGTGGTGCTTCCTGCAGTAGACTCGTAATGTGTCAGCCTATGTAATGATGGGGAAAGGCACTGTAAGTACAAAATTATGCATTTGAGGAGTACGGTAATAGTAAAGTAATATTATTGAGCACAGTAAGTTAAGCGCAACAAATGGAAATGTACCGCATTGCTATCAGGCAGAAACCTTGTATCAACATATTTAAACCTTTTCAGTGATTCTTCATAATGCATTAATTATTATTATTGCAAGATTATGTGGATACATTTACATTAATCATCTCCAATGGCACAGACTGTAAACTTACTGTATTATACAAAGGCTCAAGTTGAAAAAGCTTAGTTTGTGCACACTCCTGTCCAGCAGGTGGCAGTAATTACCCCGTTTGATTTACGTGTCACTATCAAAGGAAACACAAAAAAGTTACATCCTGTACAGTGTTGCCAGGTCTGCTTTTTATAAGCTACTTTGGGCTTGTATATCTGTAAAGTTGCTTTTAAAATATTGGTAGTTGCAGGTTGCGTTTTTTTGGGCTTGTTTCTAAATTGTAGTTGCTTATTCGGGCTTGTTTGCAAAATGTTTAAAATTATTGTTTTAACCAGTGGTTCTCAAACATTTTCATGTGAAGGACCCCCAAATGAATACTGTGTATTTACGGACCAGAGACCCCCGCAGATTTGTATTGTTAAAATGTTTCAAAAATGATTCACATTTTACACTTTTTTTACCTCAAGTTTTTTTGAAAATAGCCGATGTACATGCTCACAACGCGATGCGAATATTGAATATTTTCAAATAGGCTCTATGTACACTACATAGGTTTTTAAAAAAAATGCTCATGTGGTCGCTTCTTTTGGGCTTGTTTTCATAGACATGGTTGCTTATTTCTCTCGCAAAACCTGGCAACCTGGCAAAATCCTGTCTGGTGCTGGTGGTCCAGTGCTGTGGTCCAGTAGAGTCAGTGGTCCAGTGCAGAGACCTGGTGCTGGAGCTGTCAAATCTGGGACTGAAAAGGTGCGTCCATTACTTTTAAATACAGAACATTTAAGGACATGAGTGTGCATTCCGTGTAGCCTACTGTTCAAACCACGCGATGTACACTACAGTAATGAGTTCTGTATGAGTGTAAAAAAAACTTGCTGTTGTGTGACACTTGTGTAAATGTGTAATCATTGTGACACAGCAGTTGCTGTGAGAGAGAGACAAACGGATAGATGTTACATTATATTCCTTATCTGCAGGCAAAGGGAATGATGACATAAGTAGTAGTACAATATTGAATATTGATTGATTGTTTGAATACTTAAATAACAGTTTGCAAAAAAAGCACAGAGGTACAGATTTATACAAAAGGATGCTAAAAGGATAACACAAAAAAACCTATGGCTTATTTCCATTGAGGTCCTCCTGTGTATTGGAAATAGACTCCAAATAGAAATATACTCCCAACACCTCAAAATGACTTGGATGACTCATCTGCTTTGACTTTAAAATAATACATTGTCCTCCACAGCTCGTGTAACAACTACCTTTTGAGATGAAACAAGAGTACCAGGATCTCATTCTGCAGGCATGTGAAGCGTCATCACTAAGCATCGGTACCAAAATCCAGACCCTCTGGAGCGGCTATGGAGAAATAGTCAGGGTGCACTTGCAGGGCTGTGAACGGCCCTCAGTGGTAGTCAAACATATCAAGTTTCCAGAGGATGCCGAGCATCCTGGTGGCTGGAACACAGACCGCTCTCACCAACGTAAAGTCAGGTCTTATGAGGTGGAGACCCACTGGTACCAGAACTACTCCACCAATCACATGTGCCGCATACCGGTCTGTGTCGCTGCCCATTCCTATGGAGACGAGATGATGATAGTGCTGGAGGATCTGGATCTCGCTGGCTTTGACCAGAGAAGGTAATCTATAGCTTGCCTTGCATGGCTGTGCAACAGTTTTTTGTTTTAGTTCAGTGGTATTAAGTAATCAGAATCAGAATCAGAATCAACTGTATTGTCACATAGCAGTTTACAGGTGTAAAACGTGGGTGAGATTCATTTTTTGTTTAGGGATCCCCCTTGGTCAGGAGAGATATCAGGCTTCTGGGCTTCAGGCTGAGCTACTCTGCAACACAGACTGAGACTGTGACAAGACCATCTTTGACAGCACCATCCAAAAATATTGATCTGATAATATCACATGTCTATACTTTTTCACTGCCTGACTATGACAAAATGATCACGTGAATAGATAATTTCTGATGTGCTTAATACTTATGAAGGTTGATATTCTTTGCAGATCCAAAGTGAAGGATGGAGAGATAAAGGCATGCCTCAGCTGGCTTGCCCACTTCCATGCTCTCTTTTTGGGTGTTTCGCCAGAGGGGCTGTGGCCTATTGGTACCTATTGGCATCTGGAGACCAGGCCAGATGAGCTGGAGGCCATGGATGATGCCCAGCTTAAGGCTGCAGCTAGTGAGATTGACAGGATTCTCAACGAATGCCGCTTCAAGACCATTGTGCATGGCGATGCCAAGTTAGCAAACTTTTGTTTCTCCTCCAGTCGGACGGACGTGGCAGCTGTAGACTTTCAGTATGTGGGTGGGGGTTGTGGGATGAAAGATGTTGTGTATTTAATGGGAAGCTGCATGGAGGAGAGGGAATGTGAAAAGAGGGTCCCTGACTTTCTGGACTACTATTTCACAGAATTAAAATCAACTGTGGCTACAGAAGTGGACTTTGCTGCCTTAGAGGCAGAATGGAGGGAGATGTTTGCTTTTGCCTGGACAGACTTCCATCGTTTTCTGCTGGGTTGGATGCCAGGACACTGGAAGATCAACAGGTACAGCAAACAACTGACCAAAGTGGTGTTGCAAAAACTTAAACTGTGATTGTGAAAAAAACAATAATTAGTGGTGGCAGTAACCTCAAGAAGTGTGCTTGTGACTGAAGATTTGCCAGTTTGAATCCCAGGGTGCTTTGGGAACGTGAGTGAGAACATCTACCATAAAGGTCCCCTTAAGAATGACATTTAACCCCCAACTGCCCCAGCAGTACTACTCAACAATGGTGAACAGTGAAATGCTGGTGTTTAGCACTTTCCAGATGTGAGTGTAAAGGGACAGGAGGGCATACCGAAAAAGGACATACATTTTCATCAAACCTTCACATGGGTAAATAAAGGTTTAAATGTAGTGTGGCTATTACTGACTCATTGGTTTTTATTAATTAAATTATTTTCAATTGAATCTGGTAAATGTACATCTCTCCTGGGTGAAATGTGCAACCTATACCTGAACATTTATTTTGTTTATTAAAGAGCCGGAGAGACCCCTGAACAAACACTCTTTAACAATGATTACTATCTATTTTTTTTTAAATTACCAACAAAACAAACCTTTTTGTTTAACGAACACTTCCTTTAATTAAATATAATTGCTTTATTTACAGGATAGAAATCAAAACGCAATAGACACTCACACTCACGTTTGTCTTTCTCCTTTAATAAGCAGATTCCATTGCGCGAGGGATCGCTTGCCAAAAGATCCGATCTAAAGTTAACATTTAGGTGTAGGTATATCATGTATTCTTTTTGGCAGTGGTTTAAGTAACTGAGTACATTTACTCAAGTGCTAGTCAGTGCAATTTTAAGGTACTTACTTTACTGGAGTATTTATTCATAGTATTCAATTTTCAGTATACGCCACTACATCTTGGAGGCAAATATTGTGCTTTTCCACGACAATTATTTGACAACTTTAGTTACAGTTACTTTGTAGACTTTGATTATTATTCCAACAAAACACAATAACCACTATACATTTCGGCCATTTGAAAATAGCCGATCTAGATATGCTATATATAGTCCGGGAGTCATGGGGCTTAACGTGGTTTCGTCGGTAAAAGTTTTTTTCTCAACTGATTCTTGCTGCTGGGGGTCCCCTCTTAAGGATTCAAGAGGGTGCCCGGTGAAATCCCTTGAGCATTTTTTATTATTAACCCCTTAATGCCCAAAACACTAAAAATTCACCCAAAATAGACTTCTATAGTATTTCATGCAAAATACTTGATCTAATTGCTTAAAATTTGCTTTCTACAGTGTGTATCCATGTAAGTGGATGTGTACAGTGCATTAGATTTAATATTTGTAAACTTTTAAATATTAACCCCTTCATTCCCAGAACAACTTAATCTTTAAACTGTGATATTGTGAAATAGAACATGTACAGAAATCAAATCAAATGCATCAGATCTGCTTTCTACTAAGTCTAATAGTGGACCTGGTCATGTTTCCTTTTGGATGAATGCATATTAACCCTTTGAGGCCAACCGTCATTAACCCTTAAATGCCCAAAACCAAAAAACGTTTTTTATGGCATTTTATGCAAAAATATTGATTTAGCGCATAAAATTTGATTTCTACAGTGTTTATCAATGAACGTGGATGTGTAAAATTTTGTTTTTTGATTTCACATTAGAACATTTCATAGATATTAACTCCTTCACACCCGAAGCACCAAAATCCATTAAAAATGTTGATTTATGACATGTTATGCACAGTAAATCAATTCAAATGCTTCAAATTAGCTGTATAAGAAATTAATAATGTTTATGTGGAAGTGGTCATATACAGCATATCCCATATTAAGGTCCAATGATACCAACTAACCACATTTTCCTGAGACACCAGAATCAGAGACAAGAACCAAGTTTAAAGGAATTTATAAAAGAAAAAGGAAAGAATCCTATCTAAAACTGTCTTGAGCATCCTACAACATAACAGTGACAGGACAATGTGCATGGCAAACCATGTACTCTGCAGCTGCATTTTTTGGAATTGCATGGGTTGTCAGTTTTGCAGCCACATTTAATCATTTGCAAAATGTAGTCTGGGGCAGGTTTGCAACCTTCAGGTAGAGTGGTTGGGCTCAGTGACCTGTTAGTTATGTCTTTTTCCCATCCAAACTTCACTGGGTCGCATGCTGGTGGAAGATACCCGTCAACGGACGCTGCTTGCAGCCTGCGGGCCCGACCAGGCGCGGAGGGACCAGGTGCGGAGAGGCCTCGGTGGCCTGTCCTCCGCACTCCTCCGCGGCCGACCCCGGCCTAGCGAGACCGAGACGCACAGTCTGACCTAGTTGCCCTGCCACGGACCGCCTGAGGGCCCCCGCTGTCGGCCTCGCCTCAAGCCCCATCACACGGCTCGGCGAGGAGATCCGTATGCGGCGGGGGCGCAAAGGCGCGCTCCGGAGACTCCATTTCTCAAACCCTGCTTGCGTCGCGTACTCCGGCGACCGACCAAACAGCTGCGTACCGGGCCACGGGCGCCGATCCCCCGTAACATGCCGTCGACCTGGCTAGGGGGCAAAGGAGGAAGTGGTGACCGTCATAGTGCACGCCGCCGGGAGACTATACCTCCGAGATTCCGCGGCCGGCTCCGGTCAACTCCCCCGTGTCCTGTCTATCCGTATCCCGTTTGATAGGCCGTGTGTTCTTTGTGGCGTACCTATCGTCGGTGTCCTTTCACTGGTTCCGCTTTTTGCGTCCAGACACCATGATTTGACGGTAAGGTACAAATCCAGTAAATGATA
The DNA here is from genome assembly GCF_963454915.1 of Gymnoscopelus microlampas. Lineage (NCBI taxonomy): Eukaryota > Metazoa > Chordata > Actinopteri > Myctophiformes > Myctophidae > Gymnoscopelus > Gymnoscopelus microlampas. The sequence continues at coordinate 25,664,741 of NC_139940.1, read as the reverse complement.
CCTGGGAGAGCTCTAACCCGCGTGCGGTGCGGTGCCACTTTGCCCGGTGCAAACCGGTTATCGTGGACCAGCGCCGGGCGTTGGTTAACTTTTCCTGTGGGCTCTGTTCGTTCAGGGCCCTCTCACGTGCCGGCCGGACCAATCACATGCTAAGCAGACACAAAGAACTGAACATGCCAAGCGAGAACCCGGGACGTGGGAGACAGCAGGTTCGGGGGGCGTAAGCACCGGCGTTGGACCGTGGAGGAGGTCAACGAGCTACGAGTTCTTATGAACCGTCCCAGAGATACCTGGTCGTGGAAGTCCGTGGCTAAAGACCTGGGGCGGGGGAGGACGGAGGAGCAGGTGAGGGGTAAGGCTTGTAGCCTTGAAAAGGCTGACCGTGCAAGAGGCGGTCGTCCCCCAGTCGTGCTGGATGATGAAACACTCGTCCTGACACGATTCCGTTACAGCCCGCGTTGATGAAACAGGCGCTTCGACGTCTTGTAGAAGACGCGGGTATTGATGGGGTCAGACTGGGGGAAGACTCCGACCTCTTTTTGAAGATTGAAGAGTGTTCGGTGCGATCCATTGAAGCCAAAGCTAACTGGCTAATTAGTAGCCTGGGGTCTCCGCCGAAACAGTTGCGTCGCCAGAGAGAGATAAGTGGAGAAGTGCCTGGCAGAAGGGGCAGTTGCCTGCAAATGTTTCACCGCCGGGTGTTTCTGAGGCGGCTGTACCACTGTGATAGGAAGCGGTTAGCCAAAACTGTCCTAGACGGGGACAATGTTATCGGGTGTCCGATACCCATGCATGGAATACATCGTTTCTACCAAAATGCTTGGGGGCTAGAGCGACCGTTTCTTGGACTGGGCCATTTCCGTTCCTTCGGTGGGGCTGACAATACTATCCTCTGCGATTTGATCTCGGGTGAAGAGGTTCACTCTTGTCTCCAGCGCATGCAGAATGGCAAAGCGGCCGGTCCCGACGGTATCACTCGTTCTGAGTTGCTACTATGGGACCCTGACGGCTCGCAACTCGCGCACATCTACTCATCGTGGTTGGTCGCTGGCTATGTCCCCCAGTGCCTGAAGCGGTGCCGTACGACGCTTATCCCTAAAAGTGATGACCCCGCCAAGCTAGTCCTACTTGGCAACTGGAGGCCCATTACCATCGCCTCGGTGATTATCGGTCTCTTTTCCCGTATCCTCGACGGGCGAATGAGAGCCGCCTGCCCCTTACACCCTCGACAGCGGGGGTTCATTCCCTCGTCTGGCTGCTCGGAGAACTTGATGTTACTCGAGTCAGCGTTAAAGCACAGTAAGGGGCAGGGCAAACCTTTGGGCGTGGTGTTCATCGATTTCCAAAAAGCGCTCGATACGGTCTCGCATCAACACCTCCGGGCGGTGCTGGAGGGGCGGGGTCTCGACCGGCACATGGCGGACGTAATCTTTGCGGGCTACGATGGATGTACGACGAGGGTCAGGTGTGGGGAAGGGACATCACCAGAAATGAAGGTGGGTGTGAAACAAGGTTATTTCCTTGTCTCCCCTACTTTTCAATCTAGCGGTTGATCCATTAATCACCACTATCGAACGCGAAGGGCGGGGATTCTCCTTCGGGGATGTCTCCGTGGTGGCGATGGCGTTTGCTGACGATCTAGCATTGTTTAGTGACTCAAAGGAAGGCATGCGGAGAAACTTGAACATTCTGGGGGCTTTCTGACAACTTACCGGCATGCGGGTTAACGCCAGTAAGTGTCATGGGTTCTTTATCGAAAAGAAGGGCGGCCGGCTGACCTACAATGTTAACACCGATTGGGCCTTTGACGGTGAGCGGTTGCACCTGATCGATCCTGCTGGTTACGAGAAATATCTCGGCCTCAGAGTGAGCCCGCTTGACGGTTTTTCGGCTCCGGCCTGCGAAGCCTCGATCTCCGCGTGGAGTGACAGGATCGGCAGGGCACCCCTCGATCCCCGAATGAAGTTTGATCTGTTGAACCGCTTTGCCCTACCGAGGGTTCTTTACGCCGCGGATCACATAGGCACCGCCCCCACACCCTTGAGGGATGTAGACAAGGCTATCCGGGTCAGAGTGAGGGAGTGGTTCCGCTTGCATCAATCGTCTAGCAACGGGATCCTCTACTCAAGCAATTCCGATGGCGGCATCGGCCTCTTGCAGCTCCGCTCGGTTGTCTCTGCAGCCCAGGCCCGCCGAGCCTTCCGACTCAGAATCAGAATCAGAATCAAACTTTATTGTCACATCACATTACTCGGGTTGTCCAATGACAAGGTTATCCGGAAGGTGGCTCGCGCGGTTATTGGGGCGGATAAGTTGAGGCAGTGGTGGCTTAGGGCTGGGGGAATATATATATATATATATATTTTTAATGTTTTTTTCTTTTCTTTTTCCCCCCCAGGGGAATATGTTCTGTAGATATTTTTGTGCAGGATGCTCAATATGGAAGGCCTGAAAGGGTTAATGTGCATTCATCCAAAAGGAAACAAGTTCCACTGTTGAAAGCAGTTCTAATGCATTTGATTTGATTTGATTTATGTGCATGTACAATATCACAGTTTAAAGATTATGTTGTTCTGGGCAGGAAGGGGTTAATATTAAAACATGCATAAATATTAAATCTAATGCACTGTACACATCCACTTACATGGATACACACTGTAGAAACCAAATTTAAGCATTTAGATCAAGTATTTTGCATGAAATACCATAGAAGTCTATTTTGGGTGAATTTTTTGTGTTTTGGGCATTAAGGGGTTAATAATAAAAAATGCCCAAGGGATTTCACTGGGCACCCTCTTGAATCCTTAAGAGGGGACCCCCAGCAGCAAGAATCAGTTGAGAAAAAAACTTTTACCGACGAAACCACGTTCAGCCAAAAATCACCCTTTGACTCCCGGACTAATACAAAAAGATTTGTATATAATTTATACATTTGAAAACCTGTGGAATGGAGACATTATTCATAATGAGTAGGCCTACTTTCTACTTTTGGTACTTTAAGTACATTTTGATACCAATACTTCCGGACCTTTACTTGTAACAGAGTATTTCTACTTTGGAGTATTGATACTTTAACTTAGGTAAAACAAAAAAAAAGTGAGTACTTTTCCACCACTGATAGACTGGTATGTATTATTTTTGGCAAGCGACGCCAATCTTGACGTGGTTTCCGGGGGGGATCATCACGCCCGACATTACATTACAACAACAAGCTAGCTGTAGCTGAGCTGAACAGCAGCACAGTGAGTCGATTGGGGACAAGACAAGAGGGGACGAAAAACATTGAACACCGCAATCAGGTACATGCGATGATCTACAGTAAATGCGTCAAATCATGACATGAAACGGACATGACATTGGATTGCGATTAAAGGTTAGATGGCAGAACAGAACAGATGACCTGTCTTTGTCTGTCAGCCTGTCAGATGCCAGCAAAGCTACAGCTAAACATTAGCCAAACAGGCAGCTATCGTTAACCAGGATCAAAACAACGTTACTGAGCTGTTGTATTTGGATCATCTGATAAACTATTGATTTGCATAACTGAAGATTTATGTCGGCTTATCTGTCGGCTCACTGGCTGTAGATGATGGGTTGTATTTGTTTTGACAGCTGTCTGTCAGTCTGTAAAAATGAGTCTCCACAGCAGGTGTTGAGTGTAAACTCAAATGCCCCCACACAGATTTTAGATCAGGTGTCTAGTTTCTTTGTTGATGTGTCTAAGTTGCTGCTACCTTATCACCACTGGATATTGGATGCCCAGAATGTTAGCCTAGTTAAGTTCAAGCTAGGTGAAGCCACTTGCTACCACTATGGCACACGTTTGTAAATATAACAGAAAATGCATGCCATGTTATGCATAGCCTATGCTGCATAATGCTGTTGATGTTATGTTAGTACAGTACTGATAGCATTCTGTCTACTTTGAATATAGCCGTTGTGTGTCTAACATTCAGGACTATCATTTTAACGGCAACAGCCAAAGTAAATTGAGGCTGTGGCTGGTCAGTGTGGCTGCACTATAAGGTACCTTAGTTCATTGGTTCTCAAAGTGGGGTCCGGGGACCCCCAGGGGTACTTGAGGGGGTTCCAGGGGGTCCCCAGCTAAATAATGGATAGGAACCAAATGGACCCTTATGGGTCTGTAACTCTGAGAGTGTCCAAATGGAACCAAATGGACCCGTTAGGGTCCATTTGGACACTCTCAGAGTTAAATTAACATTGATTTTACAATATGAATTGGGGTCCCAGAGATATGAATGCCATTAAATGGGGGTCCGTAGCCTAATGCATGTCAAACTGGGGGTCCTTGAAATTAAAATGGTTAAGAATCACTGCCAGAGCCGTAAAAAATCGTCTCCTATGGGGGGTCCCTGGCATATCTTTTCAAATGGGGGTCCGTGGGCTAATAAGTGTCAATTTGGGGGTCCTTGACATGAAAAAGTTTGAGAACCACTGCCTTAGTTACCGACATCCATCCATCCATCCATCACCTGGACATATGTCTATATGTCTGGACATAATGATACCATGTGTGTGATATGATATAAGGTGAAATAGTGAAGGGACTGTACATATTGGAATTCTACAAGCCACTTAGGCCACTACGTAAAGATATCAAAGCAAGTGCTTAGCGTGACCAGGTTATTTGCAAAGCAAATTAAAACAAAGCCTTTTACCAACCTCACTCTGTCCAACAGGGATCAAAGAACTGTGGCCACAGGAGGATCACCTATCGATCATTTTGTTTGGACATTGAGCAAATTAATTCACTAATCAATGAGAGAGTTGTGGTAAAGGGGGAGGCCCACCCCCCCATATCCATCAGAGTGATCTGTTCAAGCGGTGTGGTGAGGTCACCATGGAGAAGATTTGAGTGTGTCGTGCTCCACAGGTAAGCCCTGAGCTGTGACAATACACCCCATCCCTCCTCATAAGCTCAGGTTCTGTAGAGCCCACACACATAGTAATATGAGCCATGGACTCTGGGGCGTTTGACATTCCCGTCACCTTGGTCATCAAGGCCCCCAACCAGAAGTACGATGACCAGACCATCAACTGCTTCCTCAACTGGACCGTGGAGAGATTGAAAAGCCACATCTCCAATGTGTATCCCAGCAAGCCGGTAAATATTGAGCAGCCACCGTTGTTATTGTAATCTAACATATTACTGGTAATCTAATCTAATGCTGTGTAAAATAAGGCTATACTGGTATGTCTCATTTTTAGATTTGAGCTTAAAAGCATTATTTTACACTTTGGGCTATTCAAAAATAGCAGATATACAAGCTCATAGCGCGGCACCGAGTGCCGCGCTACGAGCTTGCAGATCTGCTATTTTTGAAAAATCGTGAAAATGTGTGCAAATCTTTGAATATATATATATATTTTTAAAGCGAACATTTTTAACTCAAATCTTTGCTTCTGGGGGTCCCTGGAACAAAATATTTTGATGGGGGTCCGCGGCCAAATATATATAATTTTGGGGGTCCTTGACATGAAAAAGATGGAGCACCACTGATACAGAAACATACGTTTTCAGAAAACTGTTGAGATTTAGGAGGAGAAACAGGATCTAAGCAGAGACGTCCGGGTGGTGCAGGGGTAAAGTACCTGCCCACCACTGTGAAGACTGGGCTCCACATATGGCTGTGGGAAACTGGCACGGGGTGTTGTCTGTTGCTCCAATAGGGACTCCTATAGGTTGGTTGGGGTGCCTGTTCAGCGGGGAGCGGAACTGGGAGGGATAGCGTGTTCCTCCACATGCGTTTAGTAGACACTTTTGGATAAAAGCGTATGCTAAATGACTGTAATGTAATGTTACGCCCTCACGGTGAAACTCCTCCATGTCAGATGAAAAGAAGCGACTGAGACGTGGTCGTCTACACACCCTCCCCAAAGCCAACAGTAGGGGTTGGCAGTGACAGGGACATTGGAGGAATTGCCAATGACTAAACGAGAAAAAAATTAAAATAAAGCTGTTTATTTTATTATTATACGATGGCAAAATGTGAATTCATATGAATATTTTTTGGATGGTCACTAAACTTCATATCACAACTTCAGATTACAAAGTGTTGGTGGGACTTCTCAGCTTCTCTGACTCAACAGCTTCATGTTTACTTTCCAGTCATCCAAAGACCAGCGGCTGGTGTACTCAGGGAGGCTCCTCCAGGACCACCTGCAGCTCAGAGATGTGCTTAGAAAGGTGTGTGTGTGTGTGTGTGTGTGTTGGAGAGAGAGTTGTTGTATTTTTATTGAGCTTTTGAGGTAGGTAACTATTAACTTGTGTCAGTATTCAGAAAGTGTGTGTGTCCATGTGCATGCAAGAACAAACTGAAAGAGATGGTGGCTGGGCAACAATAGCTGATCTGATGCTGCATATTAACAAAGGTTTAGCATTGTCTCCGAATTCTGGCCCTTTCCATAGTAATCCTCTCTCTCTGTGTTCTGTTCTCCGTTTCTGTTTCTCTCATTGTCCCTCTCTGCTCTGTGGCTGGCACCAACTCATTCTCTCTTCCTCTTTCTGTCATTTTGTCTGTCCTGGCCATCTGTTTCTCATTCCACAGCAGGATGAGTACCACATGATGCACCTGGTTTGTGCCTCCCGGACCCCTCCTGACTCTCCCACTCCTCACAGTCCCACTATGACTGACCCAGTGGCCTCTGAGTCTGGCTCCAGCTCTACCGTGAGTAGGCGGACTGTCTGCTCTTGTAGGGCTGCAGGATCTGATGTTTACTGCACTTATTTAGCCAGATATGTGATTACAATTGTCATGGATTAGTTACTCTGGGAAACTCATTGAAAACTTCATTCATACACTTAATTGATTAATACTTTATTAGACCCAGATTGTCCTGATGACTTATACACCTGCTTGAATTATAAAGAAATTCGGTAGATTAGTGCTCTCAGGTGGCTTATGATTGGTATTGACTTCTCCACACTCAGAGTTCAGACGGCGCTGGCTCTGCTTCCCCTGTCACCATGCCAAGTCAGGAGAGTCAGCCCGTCCCTCCTTACATTGTACCAGGAAGTTATGATGGGCTGAGGTATCGTGGTGGCTTCCCCCAGTACAATCCTCACACCCCACTTCCTACTGGTGTTAATCAGTGGTGAGTTAACATAAACATTTTCTCTGTTATTGGTTTACTTAAGCTCCACAGGTTGGGGACCCCTGGTGAAAGCACCGTTCAGATCAAAGATTTGCGACGAACCCATTTGAAACTTGCAACCATTTCAGACTTAGAACAGAATCCTAAAAACGGCAACATTCTAACAGTCCACATCAAGAAATTGACTAGACGCAAGGAGTGGTTCAAGGCAGAGAGCTGGTTGTACACGCTTGCGCTTGCATGCCGTTACAAATTCTTAAGTCGCTGATTGTAAGACATTTTTAATAGTTGCACTGACGTATGTTTCATTCTAAAACTTGTTGCTTCCAATTCGACAAGTAAAATCTCATGAGACTTAATCAGCCAGTGTCAGCCAGCCTGCAGTGTTTTAAAAGGTTTTGTCTGGTTGCAGATCTTTGATCTGAACAGTGCTTAATATAAATTCACACACTGTAGATCAACAACCAAACATTACAACAAGTAAAAGTGGACAATAGCTGCCACAGCGGGCATAATGCTGACAATATGCATTGTGTATCATAATTGCACACTATACAACTCTACATCCACGAAACTACTAACACGGTGGGCACGATGGCACAATGCGTGCATTCAATTATTTTATTTAACATTTGATGACATTAACATTTGGCACCCCAACATTATTTGCATTTAACTTGCAGGCCCTAACTTCACAAATGAGTGTATGACCTAACCACGTAATCACAGATGCAGTCTGTGACAACATGCATATCATTGTTATCATGACAGGAGAAACAAGAGCCAGAGCCAAGCATACAGAGTTGAAAAACATCTCCCATAATGACTCTGTAGTCTGATACTTCTTTAAAAAAAACACTACTGTTTTTCTAAAGTGTATTTCGTCTCTGTCGGGTGGAAACAGTTACTTTTCAGCTACTTTTCTCAAAATGCGTCGCTTCCCGCCACGTTTTGAGCTCTGCTACTTTTGATGCTTTTGTGTGACGCTGTAGTATGATCAAGTAGGGCATTAATACAAAAGATATAATATGGAGATATAATAGGAGGTTTCTGCCTGACAGCAACGATTTATTGCCAAGACTTCAAGATGAGATTTTCCATCTGGGAATTATATAACTTTTTGAGGGGATCACTGCCAACAAGTGCGTATGGGACCCCCGCTGTTGTCTGCTGAACACTGTATGTGTATTTGCTGCTAAAGTTCCATGGCACTTCGACCTTGCACTTTGTAAGTCGCTCTGAGCATCTGCTAAATGCCTAAATTGTAACATGCTAATCATAGGACACTTATTTTCAATTGTCTGTTAAATAAGCGTGTCACTTTTCAGCAGTCCCTTGTCTCTTATTTGTATCTAATTTACATCTTTGTCCACAGGCCAGAAGGAGCACAGGTTCCATTTCAGGGGGGCATAGAAGCCAACACCCATCCACACCCAATGTACATGCCCGTGCAGATGTTGTGGTGGCAGCAGATGTATGCCCGCCAATACTACATGCAGTAGTAAGTAAGAATGATATCTAAATTAACGTTCTCAGCAGATTATAGATTGAAAGGACATCATGTCACGAAACAGTACTATCTTCTTCAGCCATGAAAGCTTGAACAATCTAGGAAATGCCTGATGAAGTGAAAGTTGTATCATAGTTGAAAATCTAGGCATGTAAAAGAAAACATTTTTTGGGGGGGCATATCTTTGTTATACCAACATTGTTATTGTGAAGCACTTTTGTTCTTATATGTGAAGTATGTTGCTATTTCCATTAAGCCAAATTGAGGTGTAGACCAGCACCACAGCAGGACAGGCACACAAGCAGCCAGCCTGCATAATGCGGCTTCACCACTGAACACCACAGTGTGTTAATGTGTTTGTCAATTCTGTTTTCATATGTAGTAACAAACTGAACTAGATATATTATTCTGTCAGATTATTGACTGAAAGTAGAGTGTAATCTGCTGAAGCTATTTCTGAAGGTTTCATCTGCTCCTTGTCTTCTTCAGTCAAGCAGCGATGGCAGCATCCCAGCCTCCCAGCATTGCCCCTCCGTTGCCTTCGAGCCCCTCCCCCTCGCCCCATCAGCCCGCCCAGCCCAATGAGGCCATGCAGCCACCGCTGGGACCTAACCCTGCCCCTGCTCCCCTGCCGGAGAACCCACCGGCGGGCAACCGCAATATCCAGATGAACGCGCAAGGCGGGGCTGTGCTGAATGAGGACGAGCTGAACCGTGATTGGCTGGACTGGCTGTACACGGTGTCACGCGCGGGCGTCCTGCTCAGCATCGTCTACTTCTACTCCTCCTTTAGTCGCTTCATCATGGTGGCCGGCGCCATGCTGCTGGTCTATCTGTGAGTAAGATGTGTGTGTGTGTGTGTGTGTATTCCAGGTTATTCAGTTACTCATGAGTGATGTCACAGAAATACTCTTTGCAACAGAGAAGAAATCATCCCAAATTAAACTTTTCATCCCCCTGTTTTTTTTTTGTTATCAATTGTTTTTATTATCATATCAGCAATACAATTATGTTTGAATGGATACATTTTTCAACAAAAACAAGATACAAACACAAACACGACTTAAAAACAACACAGAAGGTTAATTAAAATAATAATAAAAATAATAATAATAATAAAGCCACCCACCCCTCCCCGGACCAACAATGTCTCTAAATGCAAGGGCCAAACACCGTGCCTATACCTGTGCAAGGTCACAACACTGTGTACAACACTTTTTTCATCCCCCTGTTAAGAAGGTACCACGATTGCACACAAAGTAGATTCTTAATGAAGTTAAATGTTTTCACTGTGATGTTAGAGTAAAAGCAAAGGGATTTGTGTTATTTCAGTGTTTTGACTGAGACCCTGAGAAGGTATGACCCTGTAATGAGGTCCATGTTGAATTTGCAGGCATCAGGCTGGTTGGTTTCCCTTCAGGCAAGAGCAGCAGAACCCCAGAGGAGGAGAGAGGGACGGGGCCCCTCAGGAGGAGGCAGAGAGACACCAGGATATACAGGAAATGGTGAGTTGTATGCATTTGTTTTCCCCCTCTGTACATCATGTCATGTTGTACTTGCACATGTATGGTGGGTTACCCTTATTTGTTGTTCATAGTTTGTTTTGGTTATTTCTTTTGACACTGCTGGTGTCTCTATAGTAATATATCTGAAATGTGTTTGCTTCCTCCCGGCATCGTCTGTCTCTGCCCGTCTGTGTCCAGGAGCGGCTGATGGACGAGGGACTGGAGGATGAGGACAGTGGTGAGGAAGGAGGCGGAGGCCCTGAGGACCAGGCTAACAACGCTGCAACCCTCCAACAGCCTGGCTTCCTCACCACCACCTGGTCCTTCATGAGTACCTTCTTCACCTCGCTCATCCCAGAGGGACGGCCTCATCCCGCCAATTAGACAGATCTGTACCTCGTCCCCCCCACCTCAGATATCCCCTATTACCACCACCAGTTACCCCCGCCCCCAACCAGACTGTCTTCTTCAGCCCAGCCACCCAACCACAAACGTACCACATGCTGCCAACTAACAGACTTAAACTCTACTATAATGGGCTACCCTATAGTAATGGGGGAAATGGACATGGTGTGTGTTGAGAGTGTATTGCTGATATCTGTATCGGAAGAAAGCAGGTGAGTATGTCAACAAACCTTAAGAAGCTCAAGCTTCAGCAGTGAAAGATTCTCTTAAGATGTAATGCCGAATTCACACCAACAGTGATAGTGTTTTTCCTCTAAGCCTTCTGCTAAACAGATGTGTTCATTCATAAATGAGTGGGTATGTTGCAAGGCAGTGATGGCTACATCATTGCATACACATGTCAATATGTATATGTAAATATAATAATACATTTAAAGTTTGTGACACCTGTATGCTTCAATGTCTGTTGAGGGGCTGTCAGTTTTTACCAGATTCAAGTTTGAATGTATCCAAAGTTAAAGAGAATTTGTTTGTAGTACATCAAACCTGTATTTTCATAATAACAAGCAATCCCAAAACAATTATTGTGAATGGTTGTAACTGTATTGCCTCTGAGAGTAGAATTAAGGGTAGAGAGAAGTCACAATTATGAACACACGTGCAGTCTATGAAACATGTTAATTTCTGGTGAAAGAACATCATGATTGATAATATGAAAGACTGATTAGGCGATGAAACCCGCGAGACTGATGTAGTCGATACCGTTAACGACTGGAGCTGTCCTCTGTAAATTCCTTGCACGTAGTGAATTTCATGTACAGGCTGTACGCAGATAAAACAAAATACAACATAATCGGACCGTAGCGCAAAACAGCACACATACACAATGTATGCAGTCAGTGACAGAAACCTCATCACTGTTGGACAAACAATCCAGATTAACTGAACAAATGAATAATAGGATCATGTCACACAGTCTAACACTTCATTTTATTTGGTTAAAAAATATAATGTGTGAAGTCAAAACATTTGGGTGCTGTGACCTTCTTATGGGGTGCTTAAGCACCGTTTCTGTATGGAACCACACCTCTTTTTCAGAAAAACAAATCAGAGTTACGGTCATGGTGTGAATTCGGCGTAAGGGTAGTTACAGTTAGATAGACATGATGGGTGTAGTCTTCCATTGTAAGCAAGAGATGAGGTTAAAATGAAAGTGATGAGGGATGTGGTATTTAACACAGGAACAAGGAAAAGTATTTGCTTCCCATTAGAATTTAATGGGATTTGTGTGTACAAAATGATATTAAAACCCACATCTGTGATGAGATGTACGTGCATTCTGAAGATGCACATATAAATACTGCTGCAACTGAAGCACATTGTTTTCCCCTCTGTGTATTTGAGCATTATGTATTTACATATGTAAGTATATGCATCTTTAAATGACTGAATATATGCTTTTTTGAATAAAAGCCATGTTGCAGTTTTATTCATTGGCTGTTTTATTGTCCTGTTGTGATACTGTAGTACTTGCCATGTCCTGTAGGCGGTGCCATTTGCTTACAGTAGGTCAGATTTGAGATGGTATGGGGACGCTTTGTAGCATTGCTCTCTTCCCTAAATTCCCCTGGTCTCTAGAGCATTCTATGAGCAAGTTACTGTGTGTGAAAATAATATAGTATACATTATCAAAAGAAGCCAAATGCCAAATCCTCTGAGGATGTCCTTCTCAGATTGGTTTTCACTGCAGACCCTCAATACTTTGATTACTGTATCATGGATAATTGTTTTTGATTGAATTGAATTGATTGTTGAGTTGAATTGACATTCACTTTATGTTGACATGAGGAGTTGTTTTAATTCACACTTTAGATTTAGGTGGAGTTACACATGCAAATAGCCAATGGTAAAATATCCTCCCACCCTGAACAGGTCTTGGTAGCACTTTGCAAATGAGCTTTAAGCAGAATAATATAAAACTGTGAAAGAAAACTGCACTAAATCACAAGCTTTTTCTTACATACTGTACATTGAAGAGTGAAACAGTATGGGGAAAAACTTTACTAGTAATTCATGTATTATGTAATTACACTACTGTTCCATATGTTAATACAAGCCGTTATTAAGTGTTCATTCACATTTTACATGCACAGGTATACCCAGCCTGCTACTGTCAGACAGAGGTGAGCGGGGAAGCAGTTCAGACAGCGATGCACTTCGGAGAGTCCTCCAAAACCCCCTAATCGAATGACCATGGATTTTTGTGTTGCTGGTCGTAGAAGGCCCAATTAATTATGCATGACAGCGGCTTGACGGCCATTTGATTTCGTTACACACGCCCCCCTCACCGAGCCGCCGATCCAATCGGGTTACGACAGACCCCCCCCCCCCTTCAGAAGGTTAGACTCTCCTTATCAGTGGGAGAGATTTCCTAAAGATGGTGTTCGGGGCCTTGTAGGACATTTCATCATCATAATAAGCTCTTGTTATGCAGCCGCTCTCCTGCTTCTCTGCTATCAGGCCTCGTTGTCTTTGGAAGAGCTGCAGTTTGGCTGGACACCTGCCACAGACGACAGAGGGGAGATACACAGCCCTGGGGAAAATTGAGAGACAACTGCAAAATGATCAGTTACTTGTTTGCTATTTATAAGCATGTATTTGAGTAAAATTAACATTTTGTTTAAATTGCAAATGAAAAATATTTATTTGCGGAAAATGACAACTGGTCAATATAATCAGACCTTTAATATAGCAAAGAAAACACATTCAGGATCCAACAATTGGTGGAATGACCCTGGTTTCCTTAACTAAGGCACCACTAACACTGTTGTTGCCATACAACTGGTCTCATTGCAAAGTCTTTATACTTTTCCTCGTTAAATAAGAATAAGTACAGGTGATCACATAGGAAGTACCTCATCAAGTAGAATAATGTGTAATGTTGGAATTCAACAGAATGGAATTGCTGCCATACATGTGGAGATGCTAATTTATGACAAATTTGGAGATTTTACCAGAGTTGCAGATGGTGACACTGAGTTTATTAGGTATTATGCAAAGACATATGAAGAATAGAGATAGAAGACAATTGGAATGGGATGGTGATGCAACACATCAACTGCCTATGTTGAAGCGACTCTTAAATAAACCACATACCGTATCTTGGTCTCTACATGTATAAGCTACATATTAAAGTAACATACATTTAGTCAACTTTGTGACCTATGCCTGACGGTGTCTGCTTAACGTATAATATAGTTCTTGCATCATTTGGTTAGTGTAAGCCTACTATGACTGATAACATGTTTAGGTTGCTGTAGGGAGGCAAATGTATGTATGACCTAACTACATCCTAAGCAGGACAATACCCTTATGCTGAGTAAACTTGAACTGTTTCAGTTCCCATTCACTAATGGGAAGTGACTTGTTTGTAACCACTAAGGCAGACTGAACATAATCTAATACCAATAAACATAATTGTGCAGTGTTCTGGTATAAAAGGCCAACGTCATTTAAAGCCTGCATATAGTTTGGAACTACAGTATGTGCTTCGTCATTGACAAAAAAAAATTGGTCCCACTTCAAATCTTCCCCAGGGTCCCACAAATGTCAGGTGAGGCTATGGAGAAGAGACAAGGAAACCACTACTGGAGCCCACATGTCACAATATATTTAGATGACGACAACAATCTCCAAGTCTATCCACAAAATTGCTTTTTGTCAGGACAGAAATTTTACTTCAGTCAGCAGGCAGTGAATTTGGTTAATTTTGAAGGACATTTTATGGACAGACAATGTAAACAACTGCTTGGGGTGCCCGAGCATCAAAGGGCTATACACCAGATAACTAGCACGTCCCCATCTACATGCACAGCGTTGCAGTGTTCAGGTTCCACTGCATACTATACATCTCAGAGTCCCCCGCATCGCCAGGACGTTCTACAACAGCACCATTGAGAACATCCTGACGAGCTGCACCACTGCCTGGTATGGGAACTGCACTGCCCGTTATCACAGAGAGGTACAGTGGATGGTGTGGATGCACATGGCCAATTGACCATTGGCATATGCAGAGACTGAGGAAGCTGATTCTCCCAGGTAGGATCTCCCAGGTAGGAACTGGAGTTGATATTTCAATTTGTGAACTCTGACTCAATTTGGACTCTGTCCGTCCTCATCCATTCTAATCCATTTTTTCTACTTAGTGGGTTGACCAATCAATCTAACATTGCACATCAGTATGGCCATTGGCATATTCAAGGACTGACAAAGATGATTTTCCCAGGCAGGGACTGACAAAGCAACATTTTCACTTTTCCCAAATGTAAGCTGTTTACTAGCATTCTTGCCAAAGGCTAAAGGTCACAGTCCCATAGCTTGGAAAAACGCCATGCCGTGGATTTATTTGTCGGTTGGTTGGTAGGGGTGTGCTTTTTTAGGCTGTGTTGTGCCAGGGTGTGTCAGAGAGAACGCCAGCAGAGATCAAGAAAGCTTTTTCAACAGTGCAAATATATAAAGGACTTATGCAGAGCAAGCAGTCGACCCAGCAAGGCTGGGCTATATAAACTTGGCACATGGAAACAATCTTGTGTTTGTATCAACAAAGCGCAGGAGTTTTAATTACCGTCTCATCAATTGTGTCTGCAAGAACCCACTGTAGCACCAGCATCCTACAGTGACATAACAGCCAATCAGCGGACGACAGGGACATTGATACAGTTATGTGGACATTCCCATACATTTTTGTCCTTAGTTGGTTGGTCAGTCGATCGAAAATTGCACATGGGCATTGACCATTGGCATATGCAGAGACTGACAAAGCTGATTTTACCCTTTTCCCAAAATGAATCTGTTTCTTAACATTTTTGCCACAGGCTATGGGATCTGCAGTTGCGGTCCCAAGTCCCCATGTACAGTATGGACTAGTGTTCCTGGAAGGTTGATCTTTCTAGGTACTGACCTCTATATGTTCCCATGGTAGATTATATGGCTGTTTTGCATGTGTTCCCATCAGGAACGTGACTCTGAACAATATAGATTCTCTTCTCTTCCTCCGTTAGGGGCCAAGGCCTTCCTCTTTCTCTGTCAGGGGCAAGGCCTTCCTCATCTGTCAGGGGCAAGGCTTTCTGCTTGTACAGGAAGGAACGCTGCCCACAGTGCTCCCTGCAACAAGCACCACACAACATTTATAAAGGAAGCTCCTATCTTTAATTTGACTTTTGCTACACAAACAGTAAAGGTTGTAACTTCAAGAACTTACACAAAATGGTACTTTTTGTACAAGGATTGATGTCTGGGGATGGCATTATTCTTGCACGTGAGATTCTTCTCCATGAAGGGCCCTGGAGCCAGAGCAATACTTTGTCCTTTTTCCACTACGCCATCAACTGAGTTGATCACGGACTGCACAGGTAAGACCTACAAACAACATGCACTTAAGTTAAGCACCTAAAGGGTTTTACTGTATGTTAACTGAAAAGCAACATAATTGAAACCGCAAAAGAAGCATTGGAACACTGAACCACTCAAAACTAATACACATCTATCAAATGCATCTAACAGTTTGCACTGCAATATAGTCATAGTATCAGGTCTATTACATAACAACAATGCCAAAGAGTAAAACGCATGCAAATTACTACATGTAGGAGTTTTGAAGATGCTGGTGGAGGATGTCTAGGAGGACATTTCCCATGATAGCCACATTAACAAAGGCAGTTCATAAATGAAGACAATCCAAATAGCTTAACTTTTATGAGCCATTCTGGTCACTTCAGCTCCATTAACAGTTTGTACAAATTCCCTTTTCAGGGAGACAGCTATGCAGTAAAATTGGGATTGTTACTTTACTGGGTATATAGACCAGGCCAACAAAAAATCTTGGGGGAAAAGAGTTCATTATATAATACTAATTAACAAAAACTGTAATACACCTGGTGACATATGAAATGACTGATGACATACTATGTGTACAGATGCTTCCAGATGCCACATATCGCCCTTTGGTGTGATCTGGGTTTATATTGAAACAACTCATTGTGAAATGATCAAACAATACAGGCAGTGAGCTGTCAATGGTAGGAACAATAGAGACATAGAGGACAGACATAATAATATTTCATCTTGCTTGGATTTAATTATACTGATTAATCAGGATGATTACACATGAACAGAATAGTGACTATTTTACCTTCAGTGCCATGCCTGGCTTCCTGAGTGAGTATTTCTGGGGCTTATCTTTCAGTATTTCCTCAAACCTCCCTGAACCTCTTCGCAGGTGGCACATGAACTCTGGGAGCTGTCCGTTGACTCGAGGGACGACGCTGTTGCTGCTGTCCCACAGTATCTTTCTCTGCCACCTGTTATACTGTTCTCTGGCTGCTTGACACTGCTCCTGCTTCAGAGCCTCTCCTTGAGAGAGAGAGACACACACACACACACACACACACACACACACACACACACACACACACACACACACACACACACACACACACACACACACACACACACACACACACACACACACACACACACACACACACACACACACACACACGCTGTGGCTAATTTGCAAAGCTCTAAACAGGGAACTTTATAAAGAACACTAAATAGAAATAAGGCACATGTATTACTTTATTCAAATAATATACAAAGACTTTATATGAAGACTAAAATCTGTAATCATTTATCATCAGTCTGTATCTAGTGGTTATGTGTCTACTTGACCGTCGGCTTCGTGCCCAGATCAGTGCCAATATCGCATGGTATAAAGTAGCACTATTATTGCTGAATTACACTGACAAATACTCTTTCGTTTCATATGTGTTGCATAGTATTATTTAAAACACAGCAAATATAAGACCATATTAGCTATGTTTACCATTTTTATATCCACTGGTAACAGTCGAGGCAGGAAGCATTATTTCTTTTCACATTTGGGCATATTGAGAGACATAGAGACAGAGATTTCTGGATTGTTTTGATATAGTTGAGTGGAATATAACTGAGAATATATGCTTATTACGCCCGGTAATGGTATTTATTTCTGCCCCCAAGTGAACATCACATAATAATGGCTGCAGTACAACCCCTACCTGTTAGGTGAATGGTGAGAGGTTGAAGGTTGAAGACGGGAGGTGGTTTACTGTAGAGCTGAAAATCCAGTGAATGCTGGCTCCACGGCCATGCGCCTCGAGTAAGTGTGGGCTTCAGAGTATTTGCATGTAGAATGTTCTCTCTCCATGGCTGTGGGCACACCCATACAATGGTCGTAATAACAGCAACATTATTTATAGTTAGTTGTTAGTTCAAACTCCAGGGTTAGTCATGAGAGACAGCAACATTGATTGCATTAAACCTTGGGTGTCACAGTATCTCTCATTATATAGTGTAGTCACAGGCATGATCTCCGTTCTTCACAGAGGCCTGACTGACTGTCTTGTACTGTACTGGTTCATTATTCTCTAATATACAGCCCTTCAAAGATACAGTGTAGAGAGACAAGAAACATGGAGAAAGAGAGGGGTGTGACTTGCAGTCGGTAGGCCAGAAATCAAACTAAGGACTAAGTAAGGAGACAAAATAATAATGTTAACAACCACAATTCTTGTTTGAAATTCTTGAGAGAGGTGATCTTGCTGCCATAGAGAAGGACGTTAGAAAATACATGATAAAAACCCCTAAATAATGTGCCCAGACTGTAAGGAATTCCTCTGTGGGCTCTTAGATTAACCCTATGTTCAGCAGTGATAATTACCTTCTTCAGCTCGGCCACGCGGGCTTCATCTGGACGTCTGGGATGCTCATGGGAATAGTCACTGCTTGCATGTGAGAAGCATTTGGAAGGGGCACTAGATGATCTGGACCTGGGTTTGGTCACATCCCCCGGCTCCACAGTGGCACTGCGATACTGCTGACTGTAGGTGAACCTCCGACCTGGCATCTGATGAACATACTGTATGATCAGAGGCATGATGCCACACTGGACATTTAACAGTTAAAAGTACAACATGATGTCTGGTCTTGCTGAACCTTAGCCATCTCCTTGCACAACAGTTCCCATGCTTCCTCGTTTGAGTTAAAGGTCTGGATGCTGTAATTGTGGGCCAGCCTGGAAGCAGTGTTTTCGGCCACACACACGGTGGATTTTGGCTTCTGCAACTGCATACTGGCGTGTTGCACTTCTTTAATGTTAGCCTGATATATTATGTGAAATATTAATGTAAATATGAACACATAAATATGAAACCGATATAAAACTGTTAGATACGATACATATGATAGAGTTATAGATTATGCTCTTTTAGGTCTATATACTGTACCTGAATAAAGTCCTTGATTTGTTTATGATCTTTCATGGATTCTCTTTTATCCATGTTGAGGGGTCTGCATGTCTTCTCTGAGATGAGTACAGAAGACATGTCTGTCTGAGGAGGGTTCACTTCTAGCTTTTGCCCACTCTTCCCAGTAAACGTGCCAAATTCCCTGCTCATGCTGAGAACCATGTCAGCTGAGGGGAACAGCTTGTTCTGCACTGCATCTTTTAGTTGCCTCGCTTGGCACATTTGGCTTAACCTAAGAAAAAATATAATTCACACAATATTGGTTAAAACGCTGAACTACACTCCACCCATATTCTATATTTTTCTGAATAATAAGTATGACCTTTTATAATGATTCTAAGTTAAGACCACACTGCAGCCTAACTCTGCGGTCAAATCTGCAGTGTTCATTTACAGTAGAGTAACTCCGACTCACTCTTAGAGTTAAAGGAACATTCTGAGTTTTAATGTATACTGTACATATTAATACCGTGACACAGCTTGAAAGCAGGAGTGAGGGACCATGTCTCTAATATAGACCAGAGGATGCCTCATGATCATCTCCAGTGGCGTGTGAAGATGGACAGGCCTCAGAGACAAATCTAGTGAGTCATAGATGCGCTTGGAGAAAGTTAGGCCTGAATTGTAGAGAACATTCACCTGCTCCTCCTCAGTCCCATCCAGCCTGCAAATACAATTGTTTGTTGTGAATTATTGTCTGTGCTGAAAAACAACAAAGCAACCTAGAGGTGTGCATAGTTGAGCCACATGGCTGTTTCAGACCAAGTTTACAGTATTTACGTGTTTCCAGTATCCTCATGTGTGGACACGAGTGGCATGCATACATACTGATAAATACAGTGAGCTTCATTAGGCTATAGTAGTTTTGCACTAATGCTTCCTGCAGTTCAACTAATATTCATGAGATTCAAGAGATTACAGAAAGTGTTGGCAGACTTACTTTGGTGGGACTGTCTGCCAAAGTATTTTGATGGCTTGATGTTTGAGCCCCTCAAGAACAAAAATGTGTATATTTTCATCTAACATGTGGAATCCTGTTACAAAATCCAGCTCCTTGTCCTCCCCGCCCATGGAATTATTTTTAAAAGTGGACAGGACTCTGTGAATTGTTTCCATGGATGGTAAACCTAGTTGGAAAGCGGATGCATTGATTCTCAGAATCTCCGACCTCAGCTTGGTCATTGTGGAAACATTCTCATACCTAAAGAGATACACGATGCGTCCGTATGGGCAATGTGAAGACCCCACTTCACAGCGATCGCTCAGCGGAAAAGCGACTTTGATCTTGACTTTGAGTTCAGAATTGGAATTAAGGTAGTGGCCCTGGGGCATGGGCTGTTTGCCAAGGATATCAGCAGCACCTGGTGGATTCATCCTTTCAGCCTTTTTTAACCTAGCCCATACACTTCTCTCAGTGGCCAGTAGCTGAGGTGGAGGGGAACATCTGATGGGCAAGTGCAGCTTGAGGCTTGTCTGACCGAGTAGCAGCTCAGACAGGTCGAGACTCGCAAGACCGTAAGAGTTATACACACTGGTCTTCTTCTTGAAGGGATTGTGGGTAGTACGTTTCCCACTGACCAGTGCAGTATTGTTCACCTTGTCATCATCCAACCCTGTGCCAAACTGTGCAGGGGGTTGGTCTGACTTCTTGTCGCGATCGTGAACCTCTATCTCCAGTGGAGGACCTGTCAAGAACTCTTGGAGTTCTCCTGGACTCATCAATCCAGTCAGGATAACATTCACATCTTTGAAGGAGACATTGTTACTGTGTCCTTGATAACTTGTCCTGTGCGTTTTCAGGTTATGGACGTTATACTGGCAATACACCGGCAAGCATTTCTCCTAAGAATAGGGATATGATATTTACACCAGAGCTCAGAACTACATGGCAAACTCACAACTCAAAATTGTGTGATTCAGAAAATATAAAGCATCAGTGATTGATGAATTAAATAAAGGTACAACAAATCGATCATTCTAACTTTGCGAGTTTGTTACCTCTAGGACATGGAAGGGGACTGGGGATGATGGCATGGAGGTGGCTGACAGTATAGTGATGACCAGTGGATTTAGTTCAGCTTTCAGATGATCACATAGTAATGGTCTGTCCAGAGATATGTTGAACATGGCTTCATTTATTGCAGGTGAACAAGTAGAGAAGCGATCAGTCAGTGTCGTCTCTCCTGGTAGGTGCATAAATAACACAGTGAAGACTTACTGATAAAAGTGATCACCAAACTTAAGAATTCAAATAGGCTTTTTGTTTTGTTTTTGGTGTGTAACGCGATATGATCTGATGATTTGATGGGACATCATTAATATATGGGATCACATTTAATTATATTATTCCTTAACCTTAGTGGCATGGAATTCGTATTGACACAAGATATTTATATTGGAATACTTGACAATTTTTACTTTAATTTACATGAACAAAGAAATGATATACCTGCCAGCAAATGAACAAGGTTGATTTCAGCTGAGGCGAAAGCGTTCCTTTTGACATTCTCCAGATGAGCTGCATCACTTGCAGGTTTCTTTTTTGCTGCAGCCAAATTCATGTCCTTGAGGAAAGCTGAGGAAAGAATTATTTAAATAACTCTCATTTGAAGCACACAATTATAGTAGAAAATGGAGGCAAAGATGTACAATTATATAGCAAATGGCGTTTTTGTACTTTTGCTAAAGCCAATTGCCATAATCAAAGGCGCTGTCTCATTTGCAAGGTGACTTCCTAGGTAGGTACTGTAGCATTCTTAGGAAATATGGTCACTTAATTTATGACTGTGTCATTATCATAACATTACTGTAGGAAGCATAGGACACATCAGGCATCAGATACATTACCTATTGATGGCCAATTTGACCGAAACGTAAATAATTATAAAAGACACAATTTTTGGGGGTGGCTCTCTATCACATATTTGATTTAAGTAATTTCTATCAATGATTAACACAATCTGATTCATATAATCCCTTCTATTTTTTACTCTGTCTTTCCTGTTCAGTTCAAGCAGAAAGGCCATACTTGTAAGTCCTTACAAAAAGCTTCAATAAACTCAGACTTACCAAACATGTCAGTTGTGTCCTCGGGTTGCGTCTGTGGCAGTCTGAAGGCTGGTCTGTCAAAGCGAGCCTTGTTGGACACTTTGTCCTTGCCTTCCCATATCTTTAAGATGATCTTGTGTGAAAGAAGTTTGATCAGCAGTTCTTTGGTAACGCTGACACTGAAAGACTGAGACCAACCAACCCATATCTGATCTCCTTCATGCCAAGGCCTCAGAATCTGTTCACCGGTACATTAAACATTAGATGCATTCATGTTTGGGTTACTCACTTTAAATTATAGACAGCATTATATCCAGTTAATGGTGTTTCCATGATAATTGCTCTGATAAGTACTATCCATTTACCGCCAATAAATGCTTAACATTCTAAGTAAATGTCACTTTTGTAAAGTGGAACACTGTACAGTACTTATAATGGATGCGAGTTGACCATTCACATAAAGAGGAATCAATCAAGCGTGCTAAAGTGAAAATAAACCATCTTAATCCCTTGAGAGGGATTGGCCATTATCTGTAACTCTAAACCAACTTGTCTTTGTTCACTGCTCGAGTTCATGAATTGTTCATACTGGGGATACACGCACACATGCTCACTCTAAGGTAGTGTTTACCTTGGACTCGTTTTTTCTGTATATTTTCGCAGTTGGCCCAAACATTGCAAGGTCCACTTTGACTGTCTCTGTGTCATCTGGCAGTAAATTGTATTCAATATGATAGTAGCCCTGAGCTTTTGGGGTGTCGACCATGTGACCGGAAGGAACTTTCTTTGGCTTTGTCCTGGCCTTTTCAGCAACTACGTGGGATTGCTCAGCCTCTCCTAAAAGGGAACATGTGCATATTGAGTATAAATGTGATCAGGGAAATCAACTATTTGTCTAACAGACATTGGATATGGGAAATTACCTCTTGGAATAGCTACTGCAATATAAACTGTCCATGAGACTTCATAACTGTCACTACTGTGTGAAATTACTTCCTCAACAGGTGAACCTGAATGAAACCCATTTGACAGGTCCTGGTCCATGGATGATTGCAAATCAGTCTCAGAGGAAAGATGTTCATTATCTTTGCAAAGAAATGCATTATCTGCATCCACACCAATATGACCTGGCACTGAATAGCAGAGATGTTTCTCTGAAAGGCTTGTCTTCAAGACTGATTCCTCTGTAATAGTTTCCATCTGTATGAAAAAGACAAAAGGATGTTAATTATCAATATAGGCTATATTAATGGTAAAGTTTTGCTATTTTTCATACAATAATAGAGAGTGAGAGGAGAAAGAAATGCAATCATTTCAGTTTACATGCAGTGGTTAGTCTATATGATGCACTAGCTGCCAGCTGCCAGCCCCCATCAATGTCACTGTCAACTGATAATATTTTGAGCAATCAACACAACCAGCATGGGCACAAGTTGTCCCCAAAAACACAGGTGCTTCCTAATTGAAAGTAGATTTTCATTATGTAAGTTTAGCATGTGGGAACATTAACAAAGGATATTTCAATATAAACCTTTGTGTAGCATGTTGTATGGAAACAACTCCAATTATTAAATAACACAGTGATAATAGCTTCACAATATAATATCAATCAAACCAATCCTGCGGTTCTATATATATATATATATATATATATATATATATATATATATATATATATATATATATATATATATATATATATATATATATATATATATATATATATATATATATATATATATATATATATATCCTACCGTATGTTATTATTATTATTGAATACAGATAAAATCAGTAGCGTTAGTAGCGTTTTCTTTTTTTGACAGCCAAACTTACTTCTGATTGGACAAACTTGTGAAAACAAGTCCTCTTTGTAGCTCCCGAGTCCTAGAATCCACTTAAATGGTATTTATTCCCAATATATTTAATCCCATGTTTTGTGGGTAGACTGGAAAAGTTCTATCCTACAGACAGATACAACACATGTTCCCATGACAACCTGTGTACTGAAGAGGTGAGTAATCGCAATGTATGCAAACACCCCATATCCCGAAAGCCACACTGTGATTGGCTTATTGGTTGGCAAGTGGAAACGAAATTCGCCATGGAAACGCATAGGGGGCGCACTTTTATATTTTGTAGATGTCATTATACCTGCCAAGGGACAACAAGCCAGGCTGTCTATGGCACTTTTACAGAAATGTGTATGAATGTGCATTGTGTCTGTAGCTCTAAACTGTATACATAAAAAATATGAAATGGAATATGTACTCAGTGGAGACTGTTATATGTATATGAACTGGAAATTAATTAATTAGTGACGGAAGCACCAACCAGCACGAATGACAATCAAATGAAATGTCCTCATTCGAGTCATTGTGAATGAGAGTATGAAGACTAAGTGTGTTCAATATGGAGAAGGATATTGTTACCACCTCTCTGTGACATATCAACTGTCTCAAAGACATCAATATGACTTCTTAATTAATATGTTCTACTTAAAACGTGCTGTAATGGTTAAAACATGTCTTTTGTTAGACAGGTCTATATGTGATAGTAATCACATTGCTATAGACTTTATAGACTCGAGTATTTGTTCAATAACAGGTTTCTCCTTCTCTCCAGCTCTTCTTTTTTTTTTTAAGTTGAAGATATACTGATAGTAATCATTGCCATTGAAGTGTTTGTTCAGTAACTGGCATCTCTCCATCACTGAAGCTCTTTATTAAACAAAAAAACTTTATTAAATTAAAAAAAGGTTTTCAAAGGTAGCCTCCTGCAGAGCCAAGCTGTAAAAAGTCCAACCAAAACATATGCAAAACAAGTGCTCATGTCCTCTTGCCATCCTGGGGAAAACCATACAGACAAGATGGTAGAGCTTATGAAACAACGTATCTTTGGATTAGGAGACTGATAGAGAAACATAGAAATTGTGTTTCTTCAACTTGTTATTTTTTCAGGATTCAAATTCAAAAACATCAAAAGTAGCAGATCTACAAGCTCAAAATACGTCGCTTTGCGCCCCGTTTACAGCTTGCAGATCTGCTACTTTAGATACTTTTGTGTGACGCTGTAGTGTGTATATTATAATATTGAAAAACTGTATGTTTCTTTTTTTTGTAAAGTGTTTGTGTTGGATTTTACAGGTGGAAACACCACAGGCCTGTGTGTGTAAACGGAACCAAATGGACCTGTGGGTCCTTCTGGTTCCATTGCACACTCTCAAAGTGAAATTAGCACTGAGGATTTTACAGTGTAGATTGGGCACCCAGTATAGAAAAATGTTATACAGCTGAATCATGTCAGAAAATCTGAACTATTCATGTCTCAAGTGGCCCATGATGATGCAACAGACCTGAAGGACTTCCAGGAGGAAGTGAGATGTAAAACATGGAAGAGTGGAGGATCAGGAATGTATTTAGAGGTGTGAGGGGAAAACCAGAGAGAAGCCTGAGGCATCTTCAACTCACCAGTCGTGCCCCAAAAGACCCTCAGCGGATGATGTCATCTGTAGGCAGCTGCCCACACACACACACACACACACACACACACACACACACACACACACACACACACACACACACACACACACACACAGAGTGTTGTTTTTAATTAATGCAGACCTCAGAGGATACGATTCAAATGTTACAATAACACTAATTAAATCTCACATGGGTCAATGCCTTGTGTTTATTTGATGAGATTGTCCAAAGTATAGGTTCAATACCTTTATATAGATTTATAATTCCCCTACAATGTTGTAGAGTATGATAATGTAACTTTATATCAAAATGTGCCAAAATAATTTATTGTTAATTCAGAGTGAGTGTGTTAAATTAAACACACGCACGCAGGCGCGCACGCACGTGCACACGCACACACGCACACACACAGTACTATAGTGTCTCATAGTGGCCCTCACATTGAAGTCTGAAAACTAATGGTGGACAAATGCTATGTTTAATATGGCATAATTAATATCATTATAAATGGCAAGTGGATGTACACATCAAATTCTGCCCGAACCCGGCCGTACCCGACCCGACGTTTTCGGGCTGGGCCGGGCCCATAATCCTATCCTACTACTATAATTGACAAGGCCTCCGAAGTTTGTCCGGGGTTCGAGTCATTGTGAATGAGAGTATGAAGACTAAGTGTGTTCAATATGGAGAAGGATATTGTTACCAGCTCTGTGACATATCAACTGTCTCAAAGACATCAATATGACTTCTTAATTAATATGTTCTACTTAAAACGTGCTGTAATGGTTAAAACATGTCTTTTGTTAGACAGGTCTATATGTGATAGTAATCACATTGCTATAGACTTTATAGACTCGAGTATTTGTTAACAGGTTTCTCCTTCTCTCCAGCTCTTCTTTTTTTTTTAAGTTGAAGCTCTATATACTGATAGTAATCATTGCCATTGAAGTGTTTGTTCAGTAACTGGCATCTCTCCATCACTGAAGCTCTTTATTAAACAGAAAAAAGGTTTTCAGAGGTAGCCTCCTGCAGAGCCAAGCTGTAAAAAGTCCAACCAAAACATATGCAAAACAAGTGCTCATGTCCTCTTGCCATCCTGGGGAAAACCATACAGACGAGATGGTAGAGCTTATGAAACAACGTATCTTTGGATTAGGAGACTGATAGAGAAACCTAGAAATTGTGTTTCTTCAACTTGTTATTTTTTCAGGATTCAAATTCAAAAACATCTAAAGTAGCAGATCTACAAGCTCAAAATACGTCGCTTTGCGCCTCGTTTACAGCTTGCAGATCTGCTACTTTAGATACTTTTGTGTGACGCTGTAGTGTGTATATTATAATATTGAACAACTATATGTTTCTTTTTTTTGTAAAGTGTTTGTGTTGGATTTTACAGGTGGAAACACCACAGGCCTGTGTGTGTAAACGGAACAAAATGGACCTGTGGGTCCTTCTGGTTCCATTGCACACTCTCAAAGTGAAATTAGCACTGAGGATTTTACAGTGTAGATTGGGCACCCAGTATAGAAAAATGTTATACAGCTGAATCATGTCAGAAAATCTGAACTATTCATGTCTCAAGTGGCCCATGATGATGCAACAGAACTGAAGGACTTCCAGGAGGAAGTGAGATGTAAAACATGGAAGAGTGGAGGATCAGGAATGTATTTAGAGGTGTGAGGGGAAAACCAGAGAGAAGCCTGAGGCATCTTCAACTCACCAGTCGTGCCCCAAAAGACCCTCAGCGGATGATGTCATCTGTAGGCAGCTGCCCGCACACACACACACACACACACACACACACACACACACACACACACACACACACACACACACACACACACACACACACACACACAGAGTGTTGTTTTTAATTAAGGCAGACCTTAACCTTCAAATGTTACAATAACACTAATTAAATCTCACATGGGTCAATGCCTTGCTAAATCAGCCGCTCTGATTAAATGTGTTTATTTGATGAGATTGTCCAAAGTATAAGTTCAATACCTTTATATAGATTCATAATTCCCCTACAATGTTGTAGAGTAGAATAATCTAATGGTCTACAAACGCTATGTTTAATTGCAATTAAACATGATCAGGCATAATCAATATCATTATAAATGGCAAGTGGATGAACACATCAAATTCTGCCCGAACCCGGCCGTACCCGACCGACCCGACGTTTTCGGGCTGGGCCGGGCCCATAATCTTATCCTACTACTACAATTGACAATTACACTTTTTTGGGGTCTTTCTGGCCTAAAAGTTTGATAATTGCCAGTAGGGCTCAGATAGGTCCAGGCCTTAATGTTCAGGCCCGTTGAGAACTCTAATGTTAAGTCATGCCCCTACTTCTGCCTCTGCCCACATGGGTGTTGTGAAAGATTACGTAGTGGCATAAGCTGGCACAGGGGATGGCACAGCACCGTGTATAAAACGTAACAACTGGACAATGTATTTAGAAAGGTGGGGGTCAGACAGACGAGGAGAGTCATGAGGGCTTCTCAAGACACACACCTGCTTTCATACCTGAACTTGACCTTGCTATTGTTCTCTTCATTCTCTGCTCTGTCTTCCTCATCTCCCTCTTCTTGTGATTCACAGGCAATGCTTAATCTCGGCAGATTTGACCAGGCTGGAGACTTTGTTCTGGGGGGTTTGTTTGCAATCCACAACAAAATCACCTTTCCTGAGGTGGACTTCACCTCAAGGCAACTGGACTACAATTGCAGTAGGTGAGTATCACACATGCAAATAGCAAGAAGGTAGATATAGAAAGGCCTAACCAGGGACAGGGGTCGCAGATTAACCTCGGCTAGAAACCCCACATACAATTCATGTGTGTATAACTTGATACATTGTTTTTTATATTGTCCCTGTCAAATAAACATAGACATAAAGCAAGAGAACAGGGCAACTTGTTTTGACAGTTTTGATAGTATGTTTATTTCTACAAATATATTGTTTTGTGTTAGTTTTTACACTGAGGCGTTCAGGTTTGCCCAGACCATGGAGTTTGCCATCACAGAGATCAACAGAAACCCCAGCCTGCTGCCCAATGTGACTCTGGGCTATAGGATCTATGACGACTGTTTCATGCTGAGAGGTGCTCTCCATGCAGCGATGTCATTAGTCAACGGGAGAGAGGAGCGATTTGAATTGGACGAGAGCTGTGTCGGGTCCCCTCCGGTGCTGGGCATTGTGGGCCCCTGCTGCACAGCAAACTCTATCGCCGTCTCTAGTGTGTTGGGTCTGTACAGAGTGCCCATGGTAACTTTATTTCTTCATCTCTAGTGTGGTAGGTCTGTACAGAGTGCCCATGGTAAGTCTGGTAAAGCCTTTTGCCAGCTCCAATTTGATATATGCTCAATTTTGGTTATTTATTTACAAATGTGATGAACATCATATATTGACTTTTTTACAGCTTGAAATACTTGATATTTGTTACAGAATTTCCATATTTCAACTTTGAAAGTTTTCTTTTTTTCCCTCTCTCTCTCTCTCTCTCTCTCTCGTAAATTAATGCCCTACTTCGTTACACAAAAGTACCAAAAATATCCGATCTACAAGCTCACAACGTACCATGATGTGACACGTTGTAGATCAGCTATTTGTGTGTGTTTTTTTTTTAAGTTAAAGTGTTTAAGTCTGTGTGGGTTTTCATAAACATTTCACCAATGAAAATTATTAGCTTTTGACTAAATAATAACTACATTAGATCCATTGGAGCAGAGTTTTTTTTTCTTATTACATTTATTGAAAAATAAGTGGCTTTCTGCCGACAGCGACAGCATTTTATTTGCAGACAGACCATGTGAGTGGAGTAGCTGTAGTTTACAACCCTCGTAGACGTATTTACGATTCTGACGTCTTCAATCTACGAGAGTTGTAGGGTGCACGTCCCATGCAGGGGAGCACTTTCTGCACTTTACCCCGCGACACTCCAAACATGTTCAAATTGAAAATAAAAGGTGCTTACCGCAAAGCCCCAAATGTTAACGACCTTCGCGGGGTAGTAGTGATCCCCGTCGAGGTATATCTTTCAATAAAGAAGTCTTTTAATCCAGCTTGTGTCGGAATCTTCACTGTTCTTCTTTTGTTTTAAATGAGTTTGAACTGCGCATTAGCGATTTGGCGGTCGGGAGGTGTATTGCGCATAGAAAACACAATGTATCAATACACCTCCCGACCGCCAAATCGCTAATGCACTGGTCAAACTCATTTTAAACAAAAGAAGAAGCAGTTCGCAATACACCTCCCGACCGCCAAATCGCTCATGCGCAGTTCAAACTCATTTAAAACAAAAGAAGAACAGTGAAGATTCCGACACAAGCTGGATTAAAAGACTTCTTTATTGAAAGATATACCTCGACGGGGATCACTACTACCCCGCGAAGGTCGTTAACATTTGGGGCTTTGCGGTAAGCACCTTTTATTTTCAATTTGAACATGTTTGGAGTGTCGCGGGGTAAAGTGCAGAAAGTGCTCCCCTGCATGGGACGTGCACCCTACAACTCTCGTAGATTGAAGACGTCAGAATCGTAAATACGTCTACGAGGGTTGTAAACTACAGCTATGAGTGGAGCATATTTTGGTTTTCAGAGTGTCAGAGCGCAATGGACCTGAAGAGGTTTCATTCTCTGCCCGGACCTAAAAGTAGGATAATATCCTATATGTGTCCCCATGTTTTCTAACCTTATACCATGGGTTCTTCAACCCCCCCCCAGAATAAGGATGATAGGGTTCAAGTGGTTAATTAAAAAAAAACAGTTCCCATCATTCAAACATTTGGCGTTACTTGTAGTAACTCTGAGGACCCCCTAGAGGTCCCAGACCCCCTGCTGAACACCCCTGCCTTAAACCCTATGTATCAATCACTTTGGTCAATGCAAAAAAAGGTTTCAAAATGCAACATGTGTGCACAACGCACGTCCCTGGTCTCGTAAGATCCCGTAGGTCATTCCTAAAGGTTTTCTGCTTAACTGTCTGTAAAGTCTGACTGTTTAATTCCTCATCAACAGCAGACCTCAGACTAACAAGGAAAATAAATCCAAGGCACTCCGTCTTCCAGTGGAAATAATATATCGTCTCTGTCGGGTGGAAACCTCATATGTTCAAAACCGATACTTTTCAGGATTCAAATTCAAAAGCATCAAAAGTAGCAGATCTATAAGTTCGAAACGTGTCGCTTCACGCTGCGTTTCGAGCTTGTAGATCTGCTACTTTTGATGCTTTTGTGTGACGCTGTAGTGTGATCAGGGCGTTTATATACGAAAAAAACACAAAAAGTAAAAATATGGAGATAACAGGTTTTCTGCCCGACAACAAGGATATATGACCTACACGTGTTGAACCTCTCAGGTCTTCATTGTGGTCTGAAGTGCCCTGGATGTCTTTCTACCTCCCTGTTCCACCAAAGAGCACCTGTCCAGTGAGACGCTTCCTTCACTTGTCTTAAATGGTTAATTCAAACGTCAGTTATGTTTTGTTTTTTTATCAGTCAATTGAAGGTGACAATTTTAAATGGAAGTGTTCTGCTTTCTGCTGCTTTTACCTCTTTTAGTGAGTCCTTTCAAATGCTTTCGGGAGAGGCCGAGGGGGTGATATCCCACTGGATTTATTTTTATATTCTCCTGTGCTCATAATGCTCATATTCTCTGCTTGCAGGGGACGTTTGGGGAATGAAAAAAAGCATATTCCAGATGTTTCTGTCTTTTTACAGATCAGTTACTTTGCCACCTGCCCCTGTCTGAGTGACCGTCACCAGTTCCCCTCCTTCTTTAGAACAATCCCAAGTGGAGCCTCCACGGTGAACGATAGATGTGTTTTTTAGTTTGTCTTAGTTAGTTTTGTAATTACACACAACACAGTTTCACTTGGTTATCATTGTTGTAAAGGCCTCTTTTTTATTCTTACTTCAGTTACCTAAAATGTTTTTTTTTTAAATTATTATCATTTTTTAATTTATTATTTTTTTGTTATTCCATTACTTTTAGTTATCTATAATAACCCTGATCTAGACTAATTAAATATCCGTCCAATCAGGTGCGAGCTATCCTCCAGATGATGAGGCGTTTTGGGTGGACCTGGGTAGGACTGGTGGTCGATGATGACGATGAAGGCCACAGTATCGCCAGGATCCTCCGGTCAGAGCTGGACCACTCTGGTCTGGGATGTCTGGCGTACGTGGAGGTTATGGGCCCGTACTATAGCACCTTTAAGAAGATCGTCACTGTGATGAAGGAATCCACGGCTCGTGTGGTCATTTATTACGCACAACATCTGTTAAATGTCATGGAAATGGCAAGCTTATTTATTGTTATATTTTGGCACATTTATTGTAAGCACCTTACAAAGAAATGTTCAAACTCTATGTCTGTCTGTGTGTCTGTACGTCTGCCGGTAGTTCACATACCTCGAGAACAGTCCGACCGTCTTCAAAGTCAGTGTGCACGTCACCAACGATTCTGTTCAACCCATTAGGTGGAATCGCAGAATGTGACAGGTCTGCAGTGGCTGACCAGGACTGGCCTTACAACATACACTAGACTCCAGCAACCTTCCTTCATGCCCTACATGACAGGACACCTGGGCCCCGCAGTCCACCGTGGAGACATACCAGGTCTGAGGGACTTCCTGATGAAAATAGATCCTAACAATGACCCTGACAACACTGTAGTGAGTCTTTTGTTTCATTCACTATTTAAAGGTAGTTGAAGTGATTTTCTTTGGTTAAAATAAGTGTTGAATAGCTCTATATTCTGATAGTACTCATTGCTGTAGAGTATTTGTTCAGTAACAGGGGTCTCAATGTCTCTCCTGCTCTTTATTAAACAGAAAATGCATTTTCAGGTCGGGATGCCAATTATATCCAATCAGGATAGAGAACTCAGACAGGATACAGAATAACAAAGTGGAATTGGAAGTGACAAATAAATGAGCAGAAAACATGTTGAACTGGAACACTATAACATTGAAGCTGATGAATGGGCACTCTCTCCTTATTGGCAGATTTTTTGTCACCTACCTGAAAATGTATTTTCTGTTTATTAAAGAGCTGGACAGACAGGAAGACCCCTGTTACTGAACAAACACTCTATAGCAATGATTACTATCACAATATAGAGCTATTTAACATTGTTACTGAACAAACACTAGCAATGATTACTATCACAATATAAAGCTATTTAACACTGTTACTGAACAAACACTCTATAGCAATGATTACTATCACAATACAGAGCTATTCAACACTCTTACCGAACAAACACTGATAGCAATGATTACTATCACAATAGGCCTATAGAGCTATTTGGCACTGTTACTGAACAAACACTCTATAGCAATGATTATTATCACAATATAGATCACTTACCCTACCTTTAAGCTACAATTTTAAACTGATGTCTGCTAATGTAATTGTAAATGTCTGCTAGTAATTCACATGGTTTCATGGTGTGTGTTCAGGTGAGGGAGTTTTGGGAGGAGACATTTGAGTGTGAATTTAACATTTCGGTGGCTGATGATGAGTATAATGATGAAGATCAGATGATGATCAGCTCCCTTGATGCGTGTACTGATTGTACACTTGGACACCTTCCTCCCACTGAGGAAGGAATCTGTACTGGAAAAGAGGACCTTGGAAAAACTAACTTTTTGGATATGTCTGACCTGAGGGGAGAGTATAATGCATACAAGGCTGTGTATTCTTTGGCCCATGCCCTCCATGACATGCTGCAGTGTGAGCCAGGAAGAGGGCCTTTCATTGGGCACAGCTGTGCCAGTGTGCAGACAATACAGCCATGGCAGGTATACAATATCAATTCACACAATACACACATCTGTTAAGGTTTTCTATTTGGACTCAGAATAGTAATAACATCTAAATAGTGCCTTACTTTGATCAGAGGTGGGGGAGCCAACTTTTAGATATTGGGCAGTTAGCAAACCCAACTACTCTGTAAGTTTCTGTGATTGCCACAGCACATTCCTCCTAATTATTGCTTGGAAAATATCATTTGAATCTCATTTCCCATCTTGTAAAATAAGATACAAATCTAAAATAGCAATATACTATCCCTGTAATTATTTCAGATTTAGGAAGGTAAGATACAACTCTTGTAGTAAAGGCAGACTGACACCATATATTAACTACAATGAATAGCCTATTATTTGATATTAGCTACCACAAAATGACATGTCTTGTCATAGATCATATGTGCAACCAAGTCCTTCTTAACAAAATGTACTGTCATTTACATCACTTAACAATAAACAGACAGCCAACAAAATTTCTCTTCATTTACATCAAATCTGGCCACTGATGTCTGCACACAGCTGCTATAGAAATATAGTGAATAGAACACACCTTTCATTGACTGTCATCATGCAAGTCTAACCTGCAGTGCACATGCACAACATTCAGATAGATGGCCTGTGTATGTAGTCAGACCCTCATACTTATTTCTTATCTAGGCTTTGATTGATCATTATACTTTGTTTTGATGTAGCCTTCACAACGTGTTGTTTGACATTCTAGATGAGCACGCTTGGGGCTGTTCTCTTCTGTTAGACTATCTCTCTCCTCTCTGCGATCCACCTACACCCCCAAAGCACATAAACCCTTAAGGCCAAGTGAAGGCTATTCTGTACTGTAGTAGTTCTACTCATCCATATTAGTACCGTTTATCGGACACATCGCTTGCTAAATAGTTTCACAAACATGGGGAAGTGCAGTGTGTGAGTTGATATTGTTTAATTCCCTTGTTGTATACACACTTTCTAGCTTTTGTATTACCTGGAAAAAGTCAACTTCACCACATCATCTGGGGATGATGTATCATTTGATGAGAATGGAGATGCTTTACCCTATATCTTGGATATTGTGAACTGGAAGTGGCTCCCTGATGGAAATTTAACGGTTCAAAATGTAGGTGTGTTCAAGAAGTCAGCCTCCGGAGATGAAGAACTCATCCTTGATGAAGACAAAATCTTCTGGAGCTTTGAATCCACAAAGGTCACTTCAGCTTTCTAAAATAACCTATGCTGATCTCATGATGTGAATGTTATTTAGTTTAGTCTGAGATTAATCATAGATAATATCCTCTGTAGCCTCCTCGGTCAGTGTGCAGTGAGAGCTGTTCTCCTGGAACCCGTGTGGCCAGAAGGAAAGGAGAACCTGTCTGCTGCTTTGACTGCATTGCTTGTTCTGAGGGAGAGATCAGCAACAAGACAGGTTAGTTTACATTGCTAGTCCATACCCAGGGATGCTCACACCCAAACTATGTGCGTACTTGAGACTAAGAATTACAGCTGCCGCTACAGATCCATAGTCTGTGGCAAAGAAATACCAAGAAAAGTCAGAGCCCATGTGCAAGTTCCGATCATTTGGTCAACTCACTAAGGAGATAAGTGGTTACAGACAGACAGACAGACAGACATTGGGATAGGATGTAACAATGTAGGCTACCTTTAGGACAATACTTTACTTGTCTGACCCTGTAACCTTGCTGTCTATGTTAGACTCTACAGAATGCACCAGTTGTCCAGAGGACTTCTGGTCCAGTCCCCAGCGTGACCACTGTGTCCCTAAGGAGATGGAGTTCCTCTCATACCATGAGGCCCTTGGTATCTCCTTGACAACCATCTCATTGTTAGGCACACTTATCTGTGCGATTGTCATGGGAATTTTTGTTTATCATCGACACACGCCCATGGTGCGCGCCAACAACTCAGAACTCAGCTTCCAACTCTTGCTGTCACTCAAACTATGTTTCCTGTGCTCTCTTCTTTTCATTGGCCGTCCCAGACTTTGGACCTGTCAACTAAGGCATGCAGTATTTGGGATCAGCTTTGTGCTGTGTGTCTCGTGTATCCTGGTAAAGACTATGGTGGTGTTGGCTGTGTTCAAGGCCTCCAAGCCTGGGGGTGCAGACATTATGAAGTTGTTCGGTGCTATGCAGCAGAGAGGAATAGTTCTGGCTCTTACTTCCATTCAGGCAATAATCTGCACAGCCTGGCTTGTGTCTGCCTCACCAACTCCTCATAAAAACACACAATACCACAGTGAGAAGATAGTTTTTGAGTGTGAAGTGGGATCAACAGTTGGTTTTGCAGTGTTACTAGGTTATATTGGTTCACTGGCACTCCTCAGCTTCGTCCTAGCATTGATGGCAAGGAATCTCCCAGACAACTTCAATGAAGCCAAGTTAATCACGTTCAGCATGTCAATCTTCTGTGCCGTGTGGATAGCCTTCATCCCAGCATATATCAGCTCTCCAGGCAAATATTCAGATGTAGTGGAGGTATTTGCTATTTTAGCATCCAGTTTCGGCCTTTTGTTGGTATTTTTTGGACCAAAGTGTTATATAATTATTTTGAAACCTGAGAGAAACACTAAGAAAGCCATCATGGGTCGCGGAACATAGAAGCAGAAATTCAAAGACAATACATTTTATGTGTATTTTGTAACAATAGGTGTGTATGCAGTCTGGTCAGAGATGCAAACATCTATTATCTATGATAAATAAAAGTTAATGAAAAGTTGAATACCCTCCTTTGTTCATGGTCAAAAGGGAGAAAACAGCAGCCGCAAACTCAAACACTGTGCAGGTACCTAAGAGTTTAATGCAAGCTTTCAGGCTTGATTGATTGATTGATTGATTGAATACTCTATTAATAGCTTGCATTTTGTACAGAAGTACGATTTACAATCATTGTTAAAAGGATAACACAAAAAGCCCTATGGGCTTGTTTCCATTGAGGTCCTGTGATTTCAATTAATTAAAACATTTAAAGACAATTAGCTTAGAGGGCTTATGTAGGACCATTTACAAATTGCAGACAAGTGCTCTTTTATGGCGGCTTTGAAGGAGGGTAAGGAGTCACACTTTTTGATGCTTGTTTGGAAGGGCATTCCACATTTTGGTAACCTGACTCCGCCAGATGGAAGAAGCTTGCGTCACATTTGTTTCACAGGCTACTTCCATCTGGAATACACGCTGAGGAAGGCCTGTGAGGCCGAAACGTCCGGTATATGAGTGCTGCTGGGGTCTAAAAAGACTTCAACTAAACAACATCCTAAATGGATGAAAGTGAGTGCTGGTACAGTAGTTTATTCAAAGAAAATACTTCCATCTGGGACCTTGGTAGTACAATTGATGAAGGGGCGGTCCCTTTTTTTCAAGCTACTTGGCAGGTGATTGGATGGGACCGTCTGTCTATCACCGTCTATCAACCAATCATATTGACGTGTCTACATAACATATAGTAGCTGCGCCAGCAGTAGTTCTTTCGTATACTATTCAACCATGATGAATCGTGAAAGAACTACAACGCAATAAGCTTCTCGATGGCGTCACATTCGGTCTCGCCAAGATCCCACCCCTAGAAGCCGCTGATTGGTTCGCACACGCAGCCGTGTGGAGTAGCCCTACTCTCTGAGCGAGTCCAGATGGAGGCTGGATTGTGATGGGAAATTCAATACCGCCCGCATCTGGCGGAGTCAGGTCAAAATGTTGGTGGCATAGCAGTAGAACAGATTCGACCTCATGTTTGTGCCGAATCTGGGTTGAGTGAGATCAGTGGAGCTCCCTCTGGTGTTGTGCCTGAAGTAGTCTGACAGGTCCTTTCCTTTGCGTATCTTGAAGACCAGGTCCAGCTTGAATGTGCGCCTGCTGTTTTCTCTCTTTCACACTGATTTCATTCTGCTCCAGCACCTCATAATTAACGGCTGAGCGGTGGGTTATTTCCGTGGTCAAAAGGCTTGAAAACAACATGATCTGTATGAGCATATTGTATCAACACTATGATACAATATGCACAATAGACCGTACATACAATGTACATTCCTCTGAATCTCTGATAATAATAACTAATCAACCTGATGTTCTAAGTCAGGAGGTCACTGTCTTTGCATTTGCTGATACAAACTGTTTGGTCCAACCATAAATTAATAATGAATTCATTCTAACTTCAAATAAAACTGATAGCAACTGATATTGGATCTTGTTTAGTCGATACACTTATTTGTTTTAGCTCTTGCTCATTTGATTTTGCTATTTTGTCTCATCTGTTTACGAAAGTAGGTAGCTGATATATTGCACTTTTACCTTAGCGCTAGGTATACTCTTGGTTGCTTGTTTTTGCAGAAAATGCACTTAAGACTTGGGGTGATTAGTAGTTTCGTTCTAGCCTGACACTCAGCCCGAATTTTCATTTCGTTTCACTCCATTATTCAGTCTGAAAGCCCTCTCAATGCAGCCGATTGCTGAGATGGGGGCGTGACCAAAGTTTTTTTTTTCAAAGACTCTTTGGCGATTGGTTCATACTGGATTATCCCGATCCCGATTCGTCGTACAGATTTTCAACCGAGGCTGAGACCTCCTATGAGAGCGTCACCAGACCAGAATCGCCTGAACATATTTTTTTAATGGGCGTGGCTAGCGATTCACGGCTGGAGCCAGGCTAGTTTCGTTCCCTACCTATGTTGAATGCACTTATTGTAAGTCGCTTTGGATAAAAGCGTCTGCTAAATGACTGTAATGTAATGTAATGTAATATCACAGGAATTGCTATGATGTGATTTATTTGATAATTTTATTTGGGAAACCCTTTTAGTTGACATAAGAAGCAACAATTAATTCTTAGAAAAATACAAAATAAATCACAATCAACTTTGTCACATCACATGTTTGCAGGTGTTGACATTTGTTTTTGTGCAAGCTCCATCTGATTTTGTTGTTTTCTTGAACAAGAAACGAAAAGAGGGGGCCGAGGAGAACAAGGAGGACAACAGTAGAGAAAAACATGCCATGGAGAGGCAACAATCTAAGATATCTACATTAGAGTTCTCAAATTCTACCCGAACTCGACCCGTCCCGTCCCGTCCCGACCGACGTTTTCGGGCAGAGCCGGGCCTCAAAGTATGCTAATTAGTCGGGCCGAGCTGAGCCGAGGGCTCCATATCTTATTTTTTAATTACGTTTATTACATTTTTATAATAATACCATTTTTAATTCTGTTCTGTCTGACTCTGAATGTGTATTTATCTATTATGAAGATGCCGCTGACGGCGCTGACTGACTGGCGTTAACTTTCAGTCACTACAGTCAGGCTGCTCAGGCAGCAGACAGAGAGTAGAGATAAAGAAGGTCTGCTGTGCATGCTGCTTTGTTATCAGATCAGATGCTGATATATACTTACTATATACTATATATACTTACTGCAGGCTGGTGTTGCGCACCAAATAGACATTAAATCTACAAGCCCACTGAGGTCTACATATGCATCACGATCTAACACGTTTAGAACTTGCAGATCGGTTCTTAACAGGGCCATAAATCAGACAGTGGCAGTGTGATGCGATTGGGGGCGTGTACGATTGGTTAACAACAGGTCAGACTCGGAGACAACAGAGTGTGAAGGAACAAGGAAAATGGATGCTAATAAAACATGTCTTTTGTTAAAAGGTTAAATGTCTGTATGTGATAGTAATCATTAGACTTTATAGACTTGAGTATTTGTTCAATAACAGGTTTCCCCTTCTCTCCAGCTCTTTTTTGGAATTTATTTTTAAGTTGAAGCTCTATGTACTGATAGTAATCATTGCTATTGAAGTGTTTGTTCAGTAACAACCAATCTGGGAACCCATCAAATAAAAATGAAAAACAGCTTCCTCTGCTGTTTTTCACTTATTCATTTGACTCTGGGCGGAGCTGTACGGAGGACCCTTGCTGAATCCGTTCTTGAGATTAAGTAACAACAGGCATCTCTCCATCACTGAAGCTCTTTATTAAACAGAAAATACGTTTTCAGAGGTAGCCTCCTGCAGAGCCAAGCTGTAAAAAGGCCAACCAAAACATGTGCAAAACAAGTGCTCATGTCCCCATGCCATCCTGGAGAAAACCATAGCCATAATGAACACATTACTCTCTGTATCGGTAGCTGGTAATTATGACTTCCTTGTCTGTTTTTCTTGAGGAGCTACAGTGGCATTTGCAAATAGATATAAAAAAGGATCAGCTATTGCAAGTATCTAAACATTATGGAATTATTGTGAAAGAGAAGACTTTACACACAATAAATTATATTTATTTTAAAATGTAGCTACAACAGGTTCATAGGCTGGTCAGTGGTGGAAGGCAACATGACTTACGGGTTAGAGTTGTGGTGTGCGACTTTGAAAGTCATGCCAGTATGTGCAAGCCAAGGCATAAGTAATTTTACATAAGTACAATTTTGACGTACTTTTAATTTCAATGTTTCTTATTTCAATGTTGTATACTTTACTCTACTACATCTCAGAGGAAAATATATTTAAAATACTTTTTAGATGAATACAAAACAGACATTCATTATTTTCATTGTTTTAATGATTTTTGTAATACAAAACATACATTAACTGATGGATTATAGGTTGTTAGTTTTTAGCGGTGCCAACCGCTCTACACTTGACTCTGTCCGTATGTCCGTCCGTCCGTATGAGCACGGGATGAGCACGGCAAAGAAGCAACACATACAAACACACGCACACGCACACACACACACACGGACTTGGAGATTGCCTATGCCATCTCTCCTCTCATTGGCCACACGTGCCACTGCTTATCAAAGAGGGGTCCAGGGACCCCCAGCGTATGTTATGTCCGTCCGCCCGTTTCAGCACGGGATGAGCACGGGATTTTAAACAGCTATAACTCCAGTTTGCAGCATGCCACCAAGTCCAAATATGGTATGTGGACTTAGACCACCAATAGGGACGAGCATGAATTGCTGAAGTTATCAAAGAGGGGTCCAGGGACCCCCAGCGTATGTTATGTCCGTCCGCCCGTTTAAGCACGGGATGAGCACGGGATTTTAAACAGCTATAACTCCAGTTTGCAGCATGCCACCAAGTCCAAATATGGTATGTGGACTTAGACCACCAATAGGGACGAGCATGAATTGCTGAAGTTATCAAAGAGGGGTCCAGGGACCCCCAGCGTATGTTATGTCCGTCCGCCCGTTTAAGCACGGGATGAGCACGGGATTTTAAACAGCTATTACTGCAGTTTGCAGCATGCCACCAAGTCCAAATTTGGTATGTGGACTTAGACCACCAATAGGGACGAGCATGAATTGCTGAAGCCCCGCCCCCTCTGTCTTCCCATTGGCTGGCCTTTAAACAGCCATAACTCAAGTTCGCAGCATGCTAGGGAGTACACATTTTGTACATGGACTAAAACCACCAATAGGGACGAACTGTAATTACTTAAGCCCCGCCCCCTCTGTCTGCCCATTGGCTGGGCTTTAAACAGCCATCATTCCAGTTTGCAGCATGCTACCAAGTAAAAATTTGGTAAGTGGACTCAGACCACCAATAGGGACAAACTGAAATTAGTTAAGCCCCGCCCCAAAGGCACCGCTTCCTTCACAAAGGGTGTGATTTTTTACATGGATTAAAGCAAAATAAAATCTCAGGACTGAAAAATGTTGTGAGGCCAAGTCCTAATCTGCGATTTGTGAAACGTCAAAGGAGCCCCCTACACAAAAGTGCAGTGTTTCATAAACAAGCTAAAATAATTATGTTTTGGTAGCCATAGAGCCAGCCAGTAAAGAAATTGCAGATTGGCTTTAACCTGCTTTTATGAGATATCCTAAATCATTGGGGTTTTCTGGAAGATCGAACATGTATTCTATCGCTAGACCGCTTCGAATACTCTTTCATCTTGAAATGACTAAGAACCGGAAATAGGCT
Organism: Gymnoscopelus microlampas; assembly: GCF_963454915.1. NCBI lineage: Eukaryota > Metazoa > Chordata > Actinopteri > Myctophiformes > Myctophidae > Gymnoscopelus > Gymnoscopelus microlampas. Next base: position 25,623,592 of record NC_139940.1, on the reverse strand, counting down.
ATCTTCAAGCTTACAACGCATCACAGATGCATTGTAAGCTTCTAGATAGCCTATTTTCAGTGAGTGGCTGACTTCTATGGAATCCAAATGACTGAAATCAGGCGACTGAAAACTTCAAGTCTAGTCCTCAACCGTGGTGTCCTGTTGTGGCCAAAGAGCCAGGCCATACTGTAATATATACACACAATCAGATATTTTAGTCATACAAACGGGTTAGTGCAAGATTCCTGTCAGTGTAGGCACATAATGCCTTAACCAGATCCTTACCCTAACCACCCCAACCACATGTCTAAACCTAACATAGATTATTTAATGAAACTATACCAAACACTATATGATTTGTCAGGGGTGCTGTTTATCATTCCTCTGTTCCTACACTTTGTGAGATCTAGCACAAACTATACTACAGACGGGAAACCCCCCAAAATTAAGACATTTAGGACACTGTCCAGAACATTGACCAGATGGATAGTAATTACCGGTAATCAATCTACAAATATACATTTTAATGGGTAAAATGAAAATATAAGAAAACTAAAATAGAACACATTGCTACAGTAAATGTAGCAGGATCAAAGGCTTCTCATTGAGGTCTGTCTCCACAAAGTAGAGTGTCATTAATCCTCTTGACTATCTTGGTCAAGTAGTTTCTGGCTGGGGTGATTGAAAACACGATTTCCTCCATCTGATGGATCCTTCAAAAATATGGGCACAAGTCAAACTATTAATTATCATTACATGCACACCTGAGAAGCACCAATAATGGCATGCTTTGAATTGGCTATAACAGGGTTCTAAATATCAGACAAGTGGGTGACTATAACAGTTTTACCATCAGTCATTTGACCTTTAGGAAAGTACTGGTCCCATTTGGATGTTGTATCCAATCCATCAAGAGTCCAGAAGCCAGTGTTCCATTTAAACATAGCACCAACCAGGTACGGTATATCAAATGCAGATGTGCAAACGTTTCTCCATAGCAACTTCCATGTATCAAAGTAAACATTACATAATTGTATATCAGGTCAATATACAATTACATGTTTAATGTAGCATTGTAAGTTTGAAATAACATGGAAGTCAAAGCAACAACAATGATTTTCAACTGGTTTCGTTTTAGCCGTGATTTGTTTGGCATCCAGAAGACATTATTTTGTCCCTGGGGCAATATTTCCAGTCATCTTAATGGCTACACTTACGTGGTGTTTCCGATGCAGTTTCTGAAGTTGTGCACTTGAGGAAGACAGAAGGGATAGCCTGAGGTGAGCTCTATGGTCAGCTCAAACTTGGCAAACGCCTGGAGACTGCTGAACAGCAGACGAACCCTGGAAGGAGTAAATTGCTTCATGTGACTTGGCATCCAAAAAACTATTGGGTTAGACTAAAGGGCACTGAGCCACGTCATTAAATTGATTTCACCTCATAGTGATAATGCATGAATGAGTTTTTAAGGGAATGCCAATAGTCGTTAGGCAATGCTTCCAACACAGGTAGGGGGGTCATGTAAAATATATTAAAATATTTAGAGCATGAAAGCAATAGTTTGAGCCCTTGGCAGTAAGAATTATCAGTATGTCTTCATTAGAAATTAGTTTCTTAAAGCCCACTGGTCTCATTTGCAAATGCCTATCCCTGTTGAAAACAGGGAATTTTCATCACTTCAAGATACTGCTCATGCACCAGCAGCACTTTAAAAAGATGCTCAATATCTACAGCAATATAACCGTTTCCATCAGTAACAATTCTTACTGTGTGTCCACACAGCTGATGTCCAGCAGATTCAGCCTCTGAGCTCCCCACTTTTTCATCAAGAGCACCTCCTCTCCAAGCAGACGGCAGCGACACACAGCCAGGCTCACATTGTGAAGCAGCTGGACATAAAAGCAGAGAAAGAATACCTTGGAGTGAACATTTTGCCATGGGATACTTTCACCACACTTCCCTGCCGTATAACAAGTATAATCATGAAATAGGCTTCCAAGTACACAAACATCACATGCAAGTGTTTTTCTTGACCAATTACAATTAAAGGATCAATTCCACATGAACCCTAGCATCTCTATTCTGGGGCAAACATTCAATGAAAATAGCAGATCTTCAAGCTCACAACAGGCCACGCTACAATGCGAGCTTGCACATCGGCTATTATTTTCCAGAGGTTATGTTGAAGGGAAAAATGGCACGGACCAAGTACAGAGCCCTGGGGGACCCCAGCCAACTAAGTGTAGGGTTTGAGTGGTCAAGTGAAGCAGGAAAATATTGTAGTGAAATATGTAACCTGTTGTCTTTACCTTCTATTTACACTTACCGCTGTAACGTAATGACTGGTGGGATACTTTTTCACCCAAGTGTTTCCTTCTTCCTCGATGTACTGGGACAGCAGTTTGTGAACAAGCCGGGCGTGACACTGTGACTTTTCATCTAGATTTTAAAAAGATGTACAAAGAGCAGAATCTATCACCTCATTTTTCCTGTTTATACAGACCTGCCTAAACACAATGTTTTTGATCTAGGGGTGGGCAATATATGTCTAGGCTATAATGTATAATGCTATAATGTATAATGCAATAGATATATTCAATATCAAGAGGATTCATTTAGGGGTAAACACTTAATCAAAATAAGTCTCTCTCAATGTTCTTGTCTTTGTTTGCTAGTCTGATTCTAGTAAACAGACAAAACATGGAGGTACATTGTTAAATTGAGTGATTAAAGACATTTACTGAAAATCGTGGGCATGACATTATACAGCGAAAATAGGTGAACATTTGCCAAAAATAGATCTAAAAACTCACAATGGGTTGTGAGCTTGTAGATGGGCTATTTTCCACACAGAGGTTTGGTTTAGAGGGCAAAAAGGAGTGGACCAAGAGTGTAAAAATAGACTCTTACAGGTCCAGAGTAAAACTGACACTAAGATTTGTGCAGTGCAGAAGAGCAGGGTGGCTCAGACAATGTCATTTGACTTTTAGCTACCAGTACTCACCATCCAGTTGAAGCTTCAAAGTGATGTCTGATATATTCCTCTCACAAGCATCAGTATAGTCTCCTTAGAAACAAATCAGAAAGGACTTCAGCAATGACACAATTATATGGAAGAGAAACATCAACTTCTGCTGGCAACAGTGTTCAAAGTCCTGTGTCAGATAGCTTACCATGATGCTCCTCAAACACCACCTCTAGATACATGGTGTTGTGGAGAAAGGTATACACTGCATGGTTTTCTGTCTTCTCCTTAAGCTTCCATTCATTCAGCCTGCAGTAAAGAAATTACAATATATATATATATACACACACAATCTTATGCCTTATGGACATCAAAAGTCTCTTGCACACCTGAATAAAATATTTGTACAGGTGTACCTTCTAAGTTTATACAATGATGTTATCCTTATCCTTATGTTGTATTCATTTGGCAGCACATGCCTGAAGCGAAATGTTGCCAATTAATGTATTCTTTATTGAGCAAGTGCAGACAGTGTGCAGGTGTTTTTTTTATATATTACTGGATAACATCTGAAAGTAAAACTTGTTATGGAGAAACCAATATTGCCACAACTTTGTTGAACACTGACATGTCCAATGTTGTGATGTGGTTCTGAAGATGGCAAGTCTCAGCTCTGAGCCTGTCCAGTTTGTCCACAGTCTGTTTCTTCTGAATCTCCAGTTCATACATTTGTCTGTGGTAGAGCAAAAAAACACACACATTCTTCTGTATCATTGTATTGACTTTGCTGATAATATTAATTCTAGATAAAATGATCATAAAGGAGGCTGATTTTGTTTATGCTATGGCAGGTTCAACTTACCTTTCGTTATCAGCCGTCTTCCTTGTGACTCTCTCCAATCCTGTGTTGAAATAACTTATTAATATCTGCAATTAATAAAGGTTTGCAACTGCAGCTTTACACTGTAGTTCATCTAGAGTGTTACATTTTGTACATGGTGACATTCAATGGCATACTTACACAGTAACGATGTGTACTTGGAGTACTGATACAGAGTTCCATACATAAGAATAAGGCCACAGTTTCATAGGTCATTGAAAACAAAAACATTCATATTGAAATGAAAGCATAATACTATACAACTTTACCTTGTTGCTTTGACTTCAATGTTGGTTCAGTGGTATTTAAATCAGTCCCTTCAACTGCAGCAAGTTCTAGGGTGAAATGAAGAAAAAAAAACAAAGCTATTCACACCATTTAACAGAACAAACACATGCCGGTACTGTATATTTGTCCATCTAAGCGTGATACCTGTTTGTAAGTCATTTATACAGTCGTCCAGGCTTTTCAGCATCTCGTCTACTGCTTCAACTTTTCCTTTCAACTTCTGCTGCTCCTCCTGAGAAGATTGGAAAAGTCACAAATACTCAAAAAGAAATAGATTACATCTAAAATAATATTGTAATTCAATGGCTCTTACCAGATAGGCTCGGTGAAGATTTGAGTACAAGGACTCTTTCATTTCATGTGCCTGAACCTTAGCTCTCCTTCTGAAGAATTTGCTTCTTTCTTTCAGTTTTGCACCAAAACATTTCAGCTGAGGACAGTAAAAAGTGAGGATTATTATCTACTGAGGATTATTATTAGGTGTAAAAAACAACATAAAAACGTTTCACGTTCCACATCTTCCTTAGGCCTTTAGAAATCATATATCACCTGAAAAAAATCAGACCTACAAGCTCACAACACATTTCAATGTGACGCATTGTGAGCTTGTAGATCGGCTATTTCCACTATTAACATTATAACAGAATATTATTAAGTATGTATTTTGACTGATTGTTTATTTTGATTATTAGTACTGGTCAATGTCAGTAATTTCTTTGTAAATTATTTAAGTAATTTGTCATATCTGCCCTGTGCAACTTTTGTTTAGAAAGCCTAAAAGGCAAACAGTAATGTCATTTAACATATCGTCGGTGTCCAGCCGGGACCAGCTAACTCCATTTTCAGTTTTTTTTTCATAAATCAATGCTATTGAACCCCCTTTACATCTGTGTACAGTTTTTTTTATAATAACCTATGAAAAGTATTAAAAAGCGCCTCTGACGAAAACTCCCAACTCCATTGGATCCTCAAACTGTCCGTCAAAAACAAACAACTCCCCCCTCCTCTCATGCTCTCCACTGCTGCATACTATATATACAGGGTTTTTGCCAATTGTCAAATATAGATACTACAGATTTAAAAAAACGTAATTCAGACTTTTTTTTGGACCAATTGTCAGATATAAATTTGGACAGTTTTCACTGTGTAATTTCAGCGTTAAACCAATATGCAGGATGTGACTGAATATCACTCATGTCAGACTGCATTCATGCTTTACCCTTCACCTTTAGCAGAGACTTTAAGTGAACAGTCATTTGCTCTCGGCTCTGGTCACCGTTTTGCGGGGTGTTTTCACCAACCCAGTGACTGGAAGGTTTAGGCAACACACAACACACAACAGTGTAATAATAAAATGTTGTGATGTGTTGTGAGCTTTGAGATTCATTGTCAGCTGTTCTTATCAATGATTTACAAAACCTCCTAACTCCACTCAATGATGGACAAAACCTCCTAACTCCACTTGAGCTGGATTTGGGTAAAGTGGTGATAATATAATGACACATGCAAGTATCTGATCATATATAAAGTCACAATACCAAGTTTGATGAGGCAGTATTGCTTTGTTTTAAAAATATAAGGTTTTCTTCATTTTCTGAAAATATTATATTTTGTTTTTCATTTCCTGAACAATTACCATTTTGGAGTTAGCTGGTTCCGGCCGGACAGCAGAGATATGAATAAATATGTTCCAAAGGCCAGTGCCAAAAATAACAAAATGCTTATAATCACAATTATTTGTATGACAATTAATCGTCAAGTAAAATTGCATGATTGTGACAGCCCTACACACTGCATTATGACATGGCGCTGCAAGCTTGTACATCTGCTATTTTTGAGAACTACTGATTTAGAAGGCCTAGAATCGGCCTCAGGTCTTAATCAATGGGTTAAAAACAGCAGTGTACCAATGTGAAATAACACAATGCATGTGTCATACCTCTTTCTCTGAGAGGTCTCTCACTGCATCCCAAAGAGGTCTGTTGACACTCTGTACAAGACCCTCTTGGTCTTTCATCCGAACCTTCAATCTGGGAGGAACAAGAAGGGGAAACAAGACAAAAATCATCACTGTAGTCATGTCTTTGTGGTCAATGTTTTTCTTTTTTTGGCACTCTGAACAAGCTTTTGAGCACATGTTAGGTCTGTGTGAGTTGAATAAGAGTCAATTGAGGTCACATGGACAAAGAAACCACATTTTAAATAATAGACATTTTCATTTTGGGATTTTATAAGTCTGTTAAGCATCCATGCAATTTGGACAAGCCTGACACAAAACACTATTTGACTAAATATTAAATAGAAAAACATAACCACTGTGACATGACATGAGAATGGATAAAGCCTGAGTATCAGTAAATCCCAGGAATCAGCTGTCAAACTGCTCAACAGTTCAAATATTGACAATCTATATTTCAACACATATTTCACACTATATACATAGCCTACAGTATATCTTCTGTGTGTGTGTGTGTGTGTGTGTGTGTGTGTGTGTGTGAGAGTGTGAAAGGAAAAAAAGAAAAACAATATACACTTCAAATCAAATGTATATGCCAAAACTAAAGTACCAAAACTAAAGTACAAACCCCTCCATTATCTCTGCAAGGTGTTGGTAGTCTTTCTCATATACTCTCTGTTTTGGACGGTTGATATGCAGGTCTCTGAGCAGATCCTCTGGTTTGTGATCCAAATCAAATGCAAGCTACAGAAATAAAATCACATGACTACACCAGCATTGCCATTATATATATATTTCCATTGTTTAAGTGTTATAATGTGAAAATCACCCTACTTTTGCAGGAAGAACACTCTGGCGAGAGTTATAGAAGACAAAGTCAACGCCGAAGCATTTGAAGAACTCTAACATGGTTATGTTTCCATCATCCAGTTTCTGTAACAAAAACATAAAATTAAGAGAAAATAGTACATTTTTGTGTGCTTTTGTAACCCTTTTTCTCCCCAATTTAGTCGTTATATGGCAATTGATTCCTCCCCACACACATTTCTGTGTTGTCACTGCTGTTTTAACCTACCAGTGAGGAGCCCCCACCGGGAGGACGTAGAGCCTTCGTCCTACTCCTCCCGCCCAACATTCCCTGCTGACAGGTGCCGCCGCAGCCTGCAGGATTACGTACAGTGACTATTTTCCCTCCCCGTCCGGCTTCCCTCCCCCGAACACGGGCCAATTGTGTTCGTGTAGACGCTCGACAAAGCCTGATGCACCACGGTGGATCTAAACCCACAACCTCTGCGGTGGTGGGCAGGCACTTTACCACTGCGCCACCCGAGCGCCCCCACAAAATATGATAAAAATAAAATAAAATAAAATATGTTTGAAACAATTGTCTCTTTAAAGGAAAGTTGCAAACGCATGTTACCTTATGTATATTACTTATCCAGTCGGTAACATCTTCAAGTTGGGATTCAAGCAGGCTTGGTTTGAAACCTGAAAAAATACAAAAAGACAGAAAAAAGGTTTAAAGTTGAGAAAGAGACATACACTGGAGTAGTACACTGTATTAAAGGACAAGATGCAGTTGAGTATGTAAACAAAGAAAACTCAGCAAATTATAACTAAACCCATTTACTTGATGAACTTACTGGACTCAAGTGTAGCTTCACATCGAAGACTGGTTGTGTTGCTATTGTTTGAAGAATCTATGGGCTGTGTAATGACGCTCGAAGATGCAGTTAGGTTATTGTCACACACAACAGATAATGGTCCCTGGAGAGAAAAAAATAATAATTAAGATTTGTTTTGACCACAAAAGGAAAATAATCTGAAATCTCAAACTGAACTAAATTAAGAGATTAGAATATATTCTGATTTAATTTACCATCCCCTGGATGCTGTCAATCAATGGTCTCCTTCTCTTGTCATCTTCATCAGTATCTTTGAGATAGTCTTCCGGCAGGGTTCTCTTTTTGCCTTGGACAATGTTGGGGACAACCTCTTCAAAAATGTCACACTCCACTTCATTGGTCCCCTGGGGAGCTTTAGCCTCCAGTGATTCTGACAAATCCTCTTCACTGGGGCAGTTGGGCATAACTTCATCATGAATGTCACCATACTGTTCTTGCATCAGCATGTTGCCACTCAGCTCATGGCTGTCATTTGTGGTTTCGGACGGCCTATTTCTCTGCGGGAGTTTGGGTATGAAGCACCCCATTGACAGTCTGGATGTGAGCCGTTTACTCTTCAAGTTGAGAGGAGCCATTACAGGGGACCGTTTCTCTGGAGTACAATGCCCCCCGTCAGTCTGTGCCACTTCAGAATCACGTTCCACAACAGGCAGATATATGGCTTTTGTATCCAAGGCCTGCTCCAATTGAGATGCAGCAGTGCAGCCGTCCGTGGTGAACTTTTTATTGGCCTCATGTATGTTTTGGCTTATACGCCTTAACTTTGACTGGAGGTCTGTTAAACTAACTCTTTTGGTCTTAGCATCTTCTGAAGATAACTTAACTTTGTGGACTCCGGGACCAAACGTGGCTGAGCTTCCCGATCTGTATTCTAAAGACCTACATTCTTGACCCAGTTCAAGATTTTTGCTCTGGACCATTTCCTTTGACTCAAGAGAATCTGGAACAGTTTTTCTTCCAGAAATCATTGCACCCATTGGTGCGTCCAATTGTTCAATTTGCATGTTTAACATATGTGTTGCTACACCCAGTGCTTGAGAGCTGCGTTCGTCTCTTGACAGGTCCCCAGATGGTGCACTTGTCTGAGGGATGTCAAGGTTACCGCTTTTCCCAGTCGCAACTGCAGTGAACATGTATTTTGATTCAGTAGCAACATTATGGTTTCTTGACATATCCAGCTCAACAGAATCAGGTGAAATGTCATGACTAAGGCCTTGGTTCCCAAAATGATTAATCACTTCAACATATTTCACCTGATTAACAGGAGGAAGCTGCTTCACCATTCTTGTGGTTTCAGTGCCAATAGCAACCGTCTGACTTCTTGTCAGCTCCATATCATCCAAATTTAAAATGTGGCCCGTCTTAGTTTCTTCCACATTTATCCTCACCTTTCCGTGTTCCTCAACCGCGGTTGTGTTACTTTGGGGCAAATGACAAACATTCTGGGAAGCATTTTCTATGACTTGAACTTCTGAAAGGCATTGGCTATTTGATTCCAATGTGCTTACTGGTCCTCCTGTGCCCACACCCATTGAAGGCTTCACAGTGTCAAGATAGTTTTCTTCAATGACCCTTGTTTGACACATTGTGAATTCCATGGTATCAGAATCAGCTTTCGTTCTATTCTCCATTTCATGAGATGCTTGGTGAAACAAGCTGTTCAAGGGGTTATCTGACTGTGGCATTCGTGAGCCACTCATCTGAGTAATATGATCAATGGAAACAGTTAAAGGTTTAGTCATGTCCATGCCACACCCATCGTCAGCTGGTTGGGAAGTTGTCATAAAGGCCAGACTCTTTCGCTTCTTGATATGAAAAGGGCTGACTGCATGGAGGATTTTGGCATCAATGGCAACTGTCTTGCTTCTTGTCACGTCCATGTCATCAGATTCCGAAGTAATGGGCCTTGTACCTTCTCCCTGACATATCCTCTCAAATCCACTCTTTGAGATTTTGATAACTTTTCCATTTGACTTCAGAGTGTCGACTGATCCCCCAGTGCAAACACTCAGCGACATCTTTGCTGCATTTAAATGTTTTTCTTCGGTGCTAGAAACGGTTAATGCCTTAGTCATGTCCATGCCACACTTATCATCAGAGGCATTGTCATCTTTGTGGGAAGCTGTCCTGATAGTCAGACCCTTTTGCTTTTTAATTGGATAAGGATTGGCTGCGTACAGGCTTTTGGCATCGATGGCAACTGTCTGGCTTCTCGTTATTTCCATGTCATCAATGTCCTGTGAAACTTCCACTTGACATTCCATCCTATTGTTACCTTTGAAATCTTTTGAAAATAGATTTTCATTTGACTCCAACGTGCTGATTGGTCCTCCAATATCAACACTCACCAATGGCTTTACCACATCAAAATGTTTTGCTTCAATGACTCTAGTGTGACACATTGTGAACTCCATGTCACCAGAATCTGCTTCCTTTGTATCCAATGTCTCCATTTCATTCATTGTTTTTGGAAACAAGCTGTTCAAAGGTTTGTCTGACGTCATTGAGCCACTTGACTGTGTAATATGATCAATGGAAACAGTTAAAGCTTTTGTCATGTCCATGCCACACTCATCAGAGGCATTATTTGCTGTTTGGGAAGCTGTCATAAAGGCCAGACCCATTCGCTTTTTGATGTGCAAAGGATTGACCGTGTGGAGGGTTTTGGCATCAATGGCAACTGTCTGACTTCTTGTCATGTCCATGTCATCAGGTTCAGAAGTAGTCTTCTGTGCACCTTCTCTCTGACATAGCATTGTAGCATTGACCATGTGGAGGGTTTTGGCATCGATGGAAACTGTCTGGCTTCTTGTCATGTCCATGTCAGCAGGTTCAGAAGTAATGTTCTGCGCCCCTTCTCTCTGACGTAGCATTGTATCAATACCATTGTCCTCTTTTGAAAAGAAATGTCTAGTTGACTCCAGTGTGCCAAATGGTCCCCCAGCACCAACTCTCAATGAGGGCTTTGTGATATCACAGTGTTTTGCTTCAATAACCCTACTTTGACACATTGAAAACTCTGTGTTGCCAGACTCAAAGACATTGCACGCTTTGTTGGAAGCCGTCATGGACATACTCAATCTCTTTTTGCTTTGTAAAAGAGGAAGAATTGTATCAACAGTTTTGGCATCAATGGCAACGGTCTGACTTCTTGTTATGTCCATGTCATCAGATTCAACAATGATGTGCCTTGTATCTTCTATTCCATTGCCATGTTTTGAAACGCTCGAAGAGGGCGTTGCCCTAGTTTGACACTTTGTTAACTCCATGTCATCAGACTCGCCTCCAAAGACATTGCGGCCTAAGGTGGAAGCACTCATGAAAGACAGACTCTTTCTTTTTTTGTTCTGTAAAGGATTGATCATGTAGAGGCTTTTGGCATCAATAGCAACTGTCTGGCTTATTGTCATGTCCATGTCATCAGATTCAGACGTATTGTACATTGTAGCTTCTCTTTCTCCTCCCTGGCATAAGGTATGATGTGCCTTGTCAAAACTTTGAGAGATCATTTTGGGAGACACATGGGCCAAACTCAGACCCGGTTTGCTCCTCGATTTATTTTGAGGTGGCTCAGTCCTGCATAATTTGGACTCGATGCCAACCGTTTGGTTTTTGGTGAGTTCCACGTCATCAAGGTTAGATGATGTATAGGCCTGCACTTCAGTGCCCATCTGTGTTGGCATGAGACGGTCAGACGGCAGGTATAAATCTTTTTCACTTTTTCTGCTTTTGACTTGTGGCTTTTCCATCACGGTTGACGAAGTTGGAGTCTGATTCTCCTTATCAGCAACCGATCTTAGCGCTTTGAGCCGAGCGAGGAAGGGAAGTGGATCAACAATTTGATCTTGATTCTGATCTCTGGTCCGATCTTCTTGCAGGGATGGTGCAGCAACAGCATTGTGCATGACTTTGGTCACAGGATCAGCCCTAGCAAGGACGTTTTCTGGATACAATCCATGGTCTGATGAGGATATTTTTACTGGAAGTGGAGTCTCAGCTTCTTTATTGTCAAAGGAGAAAGTAAAATTCATACTTCCACAAGTAGGCAAACTTTTGAAGTTAAGTTCAGGCAGAACAGCTTGTGATTCCAAATCATTAGCAATGATTACAGTGTGACTTTGCGTTACATCCATATATTCAGCATCATCCCCGTCAAACATCACTGTTCTCTCTCCATAGTCATCTTGGGTACCATGGTGGACCCAGGACATCTCCTGAGGAAGACATTGACTCAGCAATTACAATTGTATGCTCACTAAAAACTGCCACACACACACACACACACACACACACACAGTGCTCATGTCATTGTACATACTAGACAGCATTTTGTTATGTTAATTCATCTGTAACGGGAAACGGGTATAACTCACCTTGTTCCTTTGTTGAGCTGCATGTAGAGGAGCATTCAACAAGGTTTCCATATCTAAATTAGAGGCAGGAATTTAAATATACATTATGCAGGCTTTACATGCAAGAAAGAAAAAGTGCAAATAGAAGAAGAAATCATATTTCCAATTTACCAGTAACTGGCTGAGCTCCTTTAGCAGTGATCCCCACCTGGACCCTTTAGGTAAAATTAAAACAAATGAAATAAACTTAAATATTTCTATTCCTATAGAGACCAGCAAAAATTTAATTAGCTGGTCAGTTAATCAATCTGAAATGTGGAAAGTAATGACTCACGATGAAGGCAACTTACCTCTTATCACAGTTATCTGCTGATTTGGGGAAAAGATTTGAGAATATGTTTAATGAGTTAAGTGACGTGCAGATGCAGATCAGCTCGTTTTTCAGCTGCACCACTATCACTTAAAATCAAAACATACCCAGTCAGCTGTTATGCAAACAGAACAATTAAATACGGTTTCCAAGAATATTAAGAAATATAGAAGTTATTAAAATGCAAAAGCAATAATTCAGATTCCCCCTTTTATCTGGTTTTATGGAAAATAAAAATAAATGTAAGGTTACATGATCATGTTTTTATCTACTTGAACTAGTATATTAGAGTCAGAATAAAGAAGCATTATTGGGACTAATGTGGATCTAATGTAATCAGCAAATTTGTTACATGAATCATATTCCTTCATAAAGGGGATTAGATCAATTAAAAAAGAAAAAGCTAGATATCAAGTGTGTGATGACTTTAGAGAAACTGACATTTCTAAAGCCTTTGAGTCCCAATACTTTAGAACGGCTATTTTCGCTATTCGTCATACACAGACACCGATATAGAGCTTAAGTGGCAGGGGTTTTCATAACCATAGGAACTATGGATTTTGCAGCATTTACTAAAATTGATTGTGTCCACAGCACACTTCTTGTCACTATTACCAGGGCTGTCACGATTATTTATGACATTTTACTTGATGATTAATCGTCACTCAAATAATTATGATTAATGATTTAATTGTGTTCCTGTAAATAATAATAAAAAACATTTCTGCTTGGGTTTTAGGCTTCGTAAACAAAGGTTGCACACGGCAGATATGACAAAATAATATACATAATAATGACTTTATACGTAAAAAAAAAACAATAGTGGAAATAGCCAATCTACAAACTCAAAACGCGTTTGAGCTTGTAGATCTGCCATTTCCACTATTCATATTTTTCTTGAAAATATATGTAAATTCTTCAACATGGACATGATTATGGTGATTATGCAAAAAATAATTGTTGTGTGATTATCTCAAATAATTGCGATTAGGCGATTATGTAATAATTGTGACAGGCCTAACTATTACTGTTGAATAAACAGCTTCCCATAGATCAGGGGACTTGACTTGGCCATGGAACTGACAGGGACAAATTCTCAATGTGATTGAACAAAAGAAGTCAACATTAAGTTTTAGTAATTAAGTTAAGTAATTAAGTAATTAACTTTTTTAAGGAGTAGGTTCAAAATCAGTAAAACATACTTACTTGTCGATAGGGTCTGTAGGGGAGTACGGACAGGGGATCCATGGTCAGCATCCCTGTATATACAAAAGGAAAGAATTGTCAACATTTCAAGAATGTCTTGATGGAAAAAAAAACTAAAAACAAACTGAAACATTTTCTAGGATCTCACTTTGAAAACAGAAGAACATTATTGGCAGGGGCAAAACTGACTCTTCTCGAGACCCTTTTCTCCACAGGTTTGGCAACCTCCACCTTTAAGTAAAGAAGGAAAAAAAGTGAATAAGCTATGCTGTTCACATTTGGTAATAGCGAGTACTACTATAAGCTGGATTGCATTTTAAAAAGTTCACGACAAGATAGAAAATCCTGAAGGCAAGTATTGCAGTAGAAAATGGAAACATGATCATTTTTAGGGAGATGAAAATAGCCTTGTATGACTGTATTGACGAAGATCCAGTGATAGAAATCGAATGCAACGGAGGCTGAAATATAATATGCATAATATAATTTACCTGGAGTTCCACTTTCTCTGGGTCAGAAAGTTTGACAGAGGTCCGCGGTGCTTTTAAAATCTGAAAAGAAAGATTAGCCCATCATAAAATGTGTCAGTCTTGTGATGAGCAGTGAGACCACTGAAATGCCAACTTCACATGGTGCACTGACCGATGAAAGGCGTCGTCCTCTGGAAGATCTGACGTTTTCGCTGTAAAATAAGAGGAAATACAAATTGTATTCAGGTGGCAATAGCCAAACAGCTACCTGTCATGTCATGCTAATGTTGATTTATCAACCTTTCCCCTGGGTCAAGTGGTGGATGAAAGCATAGAATGGAAAATTCACATTGGCCTTTAGCCCTGATGAAGGCAGCATGGGCTGCTGAAATGATGGTTTTGAGAATAAATCAATGCACTGACCTCATTAAATCTATGCATCAGAACTACTGTATGAGTGTGGAGCAACTCTTAATTGTTGACAATTAGGTGTGCTGATGTTTAACAATTGTACCAATTGTATAACATTGGGGACATTTACTAAGTACCCACCAGATAAGATTGAATCCAAAAGTATGCAATACATTGTGAGAAAACTTAGGTAGGAAAAATAATGCACAGAAATACTAAACATTTACATGGCTTGAATAGTCAATGATGTGATGTAAGAAAAAGAAAAGAAAAGAAAGAGAAAGGCAAAAACATTTCCATGATGAAACAGACCCTTGGGTTTGCCATTTAAAGTTGCACTATGTAACTTTCCTCTTCTACCTCAGATTTGAACCCGGTTTCCTGCTGAATTTACTATTGAGCTAATAGCCTGCTTGCTCAGGGGATAAATTGAATCTGACCAACCATCAGGTCAAACTTTGTGTCAGATCCTGTGTCTAGGTGAGACATGACCTTTGACATGATTTGAAATGTCTGAATAGCAGGGAGACAAAAACAACCACCCCAATTGTATAAGTTATATTGTATTAACATACTCTACCATGCAGATTGGGCAAAATTACATTTTATTCATTAAAAATAGTTACATAGTGCCGCCCAGCTAATTAGCAAAAGTGCATGGTTGATAATAAAGTTATACATAGACTTTGTGCCATTTGTGTACCGTACATCACCTTTTAAGCAAGAGGAACAGGAACTTACTTTACATGGTCTATTCTTTTTTAAATGGCAATACTTTTGCTTTGTGTTTTATGTTATTAACAACCAAAACATTATGAATAAGATTAAGAACTCAACCCGGTCACTCACTCATTCTTTGCAGAATCAAGTGGCTCCATCTTCAGCTGTGGGATGGGAAAACAATCCTAGTCAGCCATGAACCCAAAATATCATCAGTATATACCATAAGCATAGATCAGTAACTCAGCGTTTGGCAGTGAATAGTTTGTTCGGTTTTGCTTTTCCACGTCAAAATACTAAAGCAGATCAGTAACATTAAGCCTACTTATTACTTTGATAACCTAAAAACAAGAAGAATAATGACTAGACTATGCTAGGTAATGTATAATGAAATGGGTAACAGCCAGGATAGGTGGGCACCAAGGAAGAGTGAGTTAAATTGGCTATTTTCCCCAAAATTATGAAAAAAAATACATATTTGGAAAATGTGTCAAGTAAAGTATACATGATTAGAACATGCTTAAACATTTGTCAATAAAGATCTAATATTTCTACAATTGCTGCAAAACCTGTATATCCAGTCGGTTTGGGGCATAAAGAAGTTGAAGGATAAAATGAAGTCTAATAAGGATGTACCTTGCATTTTCACATCATGTATACTTGACATTAATAATATTTATTATTATTATTATTATTATTATTATTATTATAATGATGTACCGTGCATGTGAACATGCACGGTACATCATTATAATAATAATGTATTATAATGTTCACATCATGAATACTTTACATTACTTAGGACCATTTTTCAAATATTTTATTCTTTAAGATTTTGGACAAAATAGACAATTTTACAGGGGTGCCCACTGCCCAGATGTCCCTGGTGCCCACCTATCCTGTATCCACCATGAAAACGCATACTTATGTTTAATAGCCAGCTTAACCTAGGTCAGGGACTTTGACATTTTTGTATTTGACTTTCCATGGTCTAATACAGTGGTTCTCAACCTGCGGGTCGGGACCCCCAGGGGGGTGTAAATAAAAATAGCAGATCTACAAACTTATGGATCTGCTATTTCACAATATTTATCTGTGGAACCGAGTAAAACTAAAAGTAAAGTCTAACTCAAATATGATTATTTTGGGGGGGTCCCCAGTTCGAATATGATTATTTTGGGGGGTCCCCAGTTCAAATATGATTAGTTGAGGGGTTGAGAACCACTGGTCTAATATACAATATGCGATGTACATATAATATGTACATACGTATGTTAAATAATTTCAAGTACATCAAAAATTACAATGAAATTCAACTGCTCAAGTGGCTAAGACGTCTTGCTAACGGCTAACGTTAGGTAGCATATAACGTCGTGAACAACAATACAACCACCAAAACTCACATTACCTCGTAGCTGTTGTAGCTGTGGGCACGCTGAACCCACCACTGCTTTCTCTATGTTATTTTGAAAACTTGTTTTGTTTTCATGTCGTTTTATTTATATTAGCTCAGCCGTTTAGAATGGATGGAAGTTGTTGTCAGTTTTTTGAATTTTCCGCCTCTACTCGACAGGGACGTCACTAGTGTTGCCAGATGCTGTGAGAGAAACAAGCAACCAGGTATATGAAAACAAGCCCAAAAGAAGCAACTAAGCCACATGAGAACTTTAAACCGAATGCATTTGCTATATGACATTTTTCAAAAACTCTTGCAATAACATTTGGAATATTAGGAATATTTTTTTGAAACATTCTAACAACTCAAATAAGAAACAAGCCCCACAAACCGCAACCCGCAACTACCAATTACAAGCAACTTTACAGAAAAACAAGCCCAAAGTTGCTTATAATAAGCAGACATGGCAACACTACACGTCACATCCACATCCACCTTCCGGTTCCACACACATACGCACTTTTCTTCTTTTTTGGCTGAAACAGTCACACATTTTTGTTTAAAATGTACTGATTACTTACAGCAATATGTAATGATTTATTTACTTAGTTAGTTATTTAGTTATTACAAACCGTGGCCCTACAACCTGCTATTATGTGTTTTGTACTGTAACGTTGCACTGAAAATGATGACCTAACCAATTTCGTTGCTCCGGATATTGGCCGCCTCAGCAAGAAAGACTTATGAGTGAGTAACCTCGCGTCACCAGACTTTACACCACCCATGAGTGAGTGACATGCCTGAAAAAGTCCTCTGAAGAAGATGACTATGCCTATGGTGGTTGATTTGGTAATCAGTGGTGCACAGTAACTAAGTTAAGTACATGTACTCAAGTACTGTACTTAAGTACAATTTTGAGGTGTAGAGTGTCTCCAACTTTTACTCCACTACCAGGGCCGGAGTGGGACTCCAAATCTGTCCGGGAGATACACGCCCACCCAGGCCACCCTGCGCGCGCGCAGCGCGCGCCGATTTTTTTGGGGGGCCCTTTTTTTTGGGGGCCTTATTTTTTGGGGGCCTTACAAAAGGGGGGCCTTTTTGGGGGTTAAAGGTAGGGGGGAGGCCCGCAGCTGCACTGAGCTGCAAGCAACACTGACTGCATTGAATTGAAATTGACTGTGGTTGGCCTGGCCTGAGCTTTGGAGAGATCTTTTTTTGCTGCATCACTTAAGCGCCGCGCTGGCTGTGGATGGCTGGCCTGACCTGATATTTTTTTTTTATGCAAAAAAAAAAAAAAAAAAAAAAAAAAAAAATTCAGGCAGGCCACTAGAGGGCAGGCCACCGGGAATAGTCCCGGTCCTCCCGACGGCCAATCCGGGCCTGTCCACTACATCTCAGGCACATATAGTACTTTTACTCCACTACAATTACTAGTAGATACTATGTAGATTTTGATTATTATTACAAAAATACATTAACCACTTCCACCCATCCAGACATTTAAAAATAGACTAGTACTTTCTACTTTTGGTACTTTAAGTACATTTTTATACCAATACTTTTGTACTTTTATTCAATTAAATTTTGAATTCCGGACTTTTACTTGTAACAGAAAGTAATACTTCAGTATTGATTGATACTTTTACTTAGGTAAAATTGGAATACTTTTTCCACCACTGTTGGGAATCATCTGAAGGCGACCATGTGGAGGAAACAGGTCCGGCTACTAAAGTACTGTAGGTAGCCTAAAATAAACAAACCGCCGCTATCAGCTTTGTGCAACAGTAAAACAGCGGCCTCTGGGGTCACATTATTTGGTAGCGCACACATTTCGGTGTAACACCATTTAGCGCAGCATCTTGTCAACTTTTTGGACACTGTCGTAGCCTACTCCGGCTACTCGTATTAGTTTAGTTTATGTCGAACTTGGTAGTGTAATAGCTAGATTACTGTTCTATGGTCAGTGGTGGAAAAAGTACTCACATTTTGTACATAAGTAAAAGTATCAATAGTAATACTGCAATGTAGAAATACTCTGTTACGTAAAAGTCAAGAATTCAAAATGTATTTTAGTAAAAGTACAAAAGTATTAGTATCAAAATGTACTTAAAGTACCAAAAGTAAAAGTAGGCCTAGTCATTGGCAGAAAGTTCAAAATGACTTTCCACCACTACCTATGGTTAATGGGTCATGCTTGTGTGTAGATTTCATGTAAACTGGTGCCTGTTATTTCTATTCACAGTCACATTGATAAACACTAATCACAGGTAATGTTTTTTTAGGTCGGGGTGAAGTGTTCAAAATACTTATCCTCCGTAGTAGTTGTGCCTTTAATTCATTACCAGCACTGCAATTGCACCACAAATCTATAGAACTAGACAATGTTATCAGTAAAGTATACATTTTGTTTATTTAAAGTTGTGTAAGCCAAGGCACAAAATGACACCTCTTAAAATATTTATTGAATGTCAAATAAAATAAGACAAATTTAGCAAAACCCCACTTGTGTGTTTGAACCACTGTGTTTATGCTCTGTTTTGTCCTTGTTTTTACCCATGTGCACAACCAGTCTATCCCAGAAATTGACAACAAGCAGTGCAAGAAACCAGAATCAGCTTTCATGGGTGCCAAAATGCTAATGAGGAACTACAGAAAAAACAGAGAGACACAAAATCAGAGAGACACAGGTAGGAGATCCAACTCTGAGTGAGCAGTTATTAGACGCAAACAAAACTTTAGATCGCACAAAGAAGTAGCTACTGGTTATGCTGCAGGATTTTCATGTGCCATTCATAAATATGGTAAACTATACATGTATCCCTTGTATTTTTCATTTTCCCAGGGAGGCAGAGTAATGTGATGCCTCTATAGCAGTGGTTACCAAAGATTTTCTACTATTATGTGATCTGCAATTATTAGGTTTTTTTTTCCAATTAGAGTCAAAATGTGCTGTTGTGTTGACCATAACATGATAGATTTGCATATGACTACAATATAGCTAGCACGATACATTGTCTGCAAGTTAGTCATTCTAACTTTCTAATATGAATAGAAGAAGGAAGGCACTGGAGCAAACTCAGACAATTAAAGCGTTTTTTTATTTATATGGTGCAGGCAAATAACGTGACAACTTTTCAATGTCAATACATCTTCATCAGGTCATCTTCATCAGGTCACTGTTTTTGCCAGACACTGTTGTGTGACAAAGTATACAATTACGTGCTTAATTGATTCATTGGTATATAAAAAAATCGGAAAAAATTAAGTAAACATGTGCTTCTTGATTATTCGATTAATCAAAAAGAATTTGATAGAATAATCGATAAGAAAGGAATGGCGGGTTTTAGCCTTAATTACCATAATACTGACTGTTTTTGGATGACACAGCTATTTAATAGCCATGCACTTCCAGCTACCAGCCAGTCACCACACCATAGATAACTATCTCACTCTTGTACAGTGCTAAATGCCGCCTCCAACATTGTAATGCACACCGACTGGCCTCCGCCAGACGATGCAAACGACCGCTAAAAGCCAGAGGGGGGGTTGGGGGGCAAAATGCAAAATTGATGGAAATGACATTAGATTCAGCTTGCGTTCCTCACTGTGTAAATTATGCCTGTGATGCCCCAAAATGGACTCTCTAACCCAACTGTTGGCTCCAATTTGCTTGGCCATACCTCACGGTGGCCTGTCTGCCCTTCCCCTTTCCCTTTAATCCAATCAGGGCCGCACTGGATGTTATTTATTTGTTTATTTATTTATTTACAAGGGATGTAACTGATTCTTATCAGGGTAGAAGTGGTCCCTTCTTCCTGGTGAAACGGTGACTAACGTCCAGCCATCGATCCGCTGGTTTGCCTGTGGTGGCGGGTGATGCTTCTGGTGATAGACGTGTGTGTGTGTGTGTGTGTGTGTGTGTGTGTGTGTGTGTGTGTGTGTGTGTGTGTGTGTGTGTGTGTGTGTGTGTGTGTGTGTGTGTGTGTGTGTGTGTGTGTGTGTGTGTGTGTGTGTGTGTGTGTGTGTCACAATAGTTAATATGGTGGGTTTGGTTGCATTTTGAAACTATGAGAGAATGTGGTGTAATATGAATTCATTCTGAACAACAGCATGGTAACTCAGCCTGTGTTGATCAGAGACCAGTCACTGTCATAATTCAAAGTTGAATTAGTTGGAGATCCTTGACCAATGCCCCTGTTCATGAAGCATTGTGAGTTCAAGCCTTATTTTTTAACTCTATGGTTCAAGCCCATGCTCTAAAAGACCCTCTTATCTTTAGCCTATATACTGTACTGTAACTTTATTACAATTCCTTACCATACAGTTATGGAAATACTGTATGCCTATGATATTAAGCAAAGCGATAACTACAATAAATTACTGTAAAGAAAATGTGTTTATAATAAAGCAGCTATCTCATTTTAGTCAAAAGAAGGTTGGATGTTAGATACCTTCTGTCAAAAAAAATTAGGTGCATAGTTCTGGTTTTAGTTTTTTACTCTGTATAACTCATCTGACTAGGTTTGATTCTTTGCAAAACAACTACAGTCATTTCAATAAATGTAGCACTAGGTGGCAGCAGAGGATTAGCCTGTGAGGCCTGAGCAACTCTTCACTCTAGCTGAGCTGATGAAACAGCCAGGCTGTTTTGGGACGTTTGGATTGTTTTACATTGAATGAAGTCCATTGCAATTGCTCAACATAGAATTGAAAACTTGAACCACAAACAATAAAAATGTCAATAAAAATGTACATTGTTTTTTAGTTTTCTTTAGCACAGTAATGGTGCTTTGATATGGGCAGTAACATCCTTATATTATTTACCGTATAACAGTGCTCATTCATGTTTCAGTGTTATACTAAAACAGATGCCACTTCATCCTGATTTTATAGGTTAAATGAAATAATAATTGTCCGGTTAAATATCACTCAGTAATTTTGGTTTCACATTATTTCAGTTCAAACTTTTTTCATCTCATACTCTCTAACTTATTATTTATTGTTTTTAATGTAAGCTACTTCATGATAATGATTGAACACATAACTCAAAATCTTTGGGTGGTGATATATATTCTTCAAGGTTTACAAATAACTCTTTAAATGCGCATAATACATTAAACATTTTCAGAGAGCGAAATAAATATATTGCACATAAAAAAAATCAAAAAACAACCTCCTTAGATGTCATATTCAGATTACAAATGACATACAAAGTAAAACAAAATTGCATGAAAGCCAATTATTTTCAGTGGAAAAAAAATCATGATGTGCATTTTGTTCAAATGGAAAGAAACATTGTCCTTGATGATGAAGTGTTTTGCATTTACATGAAGGAAATCAAAGTTCCATATATTGTACAACCAATGAAAACAATAGATGGCATACCAGGGTTAGATTTCCTAAGGCTTTGTTTGATGGCTAGATGAGTTAAAATCTGCTTGCATTCAAATAATATGCAAGGGGTCATAGAAAATGTAGCATCCCGTGTTCAATCATCAGTTTGTACTGCAACAAACTTAAACAGTCACAGCAAGTCAAACTGCAACATTGACACAATACTAGGGCAGTTATACTATACAGTATATCAATATAATTTTTTGATTCATAATTTCCATGTTCCTCTTTTTACTTGGTTACTAATCAGCTGTTCTTACATCTGTGTTCATGTGGAATGGCACTATATTGGCATTTCATCATCTGTTTTACAATTTAGTTTTTACACTCCCATCTCCCAGTCCCAACCCACCATCACAGTTCCCATTGCCCACCTTACTACCTACACTTAACAGACACACAGTTGGTGCCTTTATTTTAAAAAAACAAATGAAGTCAATGTAATTATTTGGACCAAGTGCATAAAAATGGAACCCTGCTTAGGTCATAATTTTGTCTTTGCAGAGAATTCCATAGTTCAATGCTCACATAATTCAAAATTCAGGTGCTGCTAATCAACTATTCAAAAAAGCAACATTGCACACAATACTTTTTTATGAGTATACCATATATATAAAAAAATGAGCTGCCTTAATATGTGTTTTTCCTACTATCCATTAAATTGCCGTCCATTTTCATGCACCTGGTCCCTTTAGTGGGAGGCTTACAACCAGTGCAACAACCGAATTGTAGTTCATTAGCAAATGTATCACCCCTGCTCTTCTCTTTTCTCCCCTGCTCTAAATGAGGCACCAGAGAGTAATTATTTAACAGGTGTGGACTTCCTCCCAGAATGCTGTCGGCGCACAGCGTCAGCCAGCCATACAGTAGATTTGTGTGCTAACACAGGCCATAGAGACTGATAGCGGGTTGTTAGGTTTGCCATCGATACGGCAAGACATGAATGATCTGCTTGCTTTTCTAGGCGGATTTGAGAGGGGTTTTAAAGCTACAAGACCCTATAAATTATCTCAATTTCCCTTCAAACCAGTGAAAACAGTTGAGTGCTCAGCTACAACTTCACACCAGCACTGAGAATACTGCAATGATGCCAAGAATGGCTATATTTTCCGATAGTTTCAGTTTATATATTTACAAACTGAATAAACTGAAATGTGACCATTTTCCGGCTAAAGGTATATTTGCCAGTGGTGCAAAAAGCCTAAAACGCTGTTTTAAGGTATTGTTATCTCATATTATCCCATACAAAGTTTCCCCAATGTATTTGTCTACTGCAGGGTGGCATGCGTCCTATGATTTGGCACTCTACAGTGAGGATTTCCTATGAGTAAGTGTAACACTTGCATCTTTGTACATTGCATTCTATTATACACTTGTCAAAATCGTGAACAGAACTTTTGGTTTCATTTTGCACTGCACAGTACACATGTCTGGCTACAAAGAAAAGGGAGTGATGACTGCTCACCCTCCACACACAGTATATGTTTTCAAACCTCTACAATATGGTCTTCACTTGTTCTTCCATTGTTCTTGGACATAAAATGCACATCTTTGTCCAGATCGGGCATGGGATCCTTTGTCCAGACCAAGATTCAAAATGTTGAGGTGAGAGGATGCTCTCCAAAATGAGTGGTTTCACCTAGTGATGGCAGAACCACGCAACACTTGTTCCACAACATTGGCTGCCCTCTTCAGAGGCTGAGCTGAAACCATTTAGTGTGTAGTCACTGTCCAATCGCTGTTAAAACCTTAATGTTTAGAGTCACAAAGTTTGCTCTATCAAGTGAGGCTCAGCAAATGCCTACAGAGACAATAACTAATAATTTATTCAGCCCGCTTTTGTAGCCAGGGCCAAAGTACAATATTTTGTTTTGCATTTAGTTTTGTTTTTTACTCACACTGACTGAGTCTTTTTTTTCTTCTTCTTTTTTTTTTTTTTTTTACAAAATCACTGGTGTTAACACAAAGTCATTAGGTCTTCATAGCAACCACTGGACCTGGTTTCAGCAGGTCCCGAGAGAATCACCATCCCTCTCTCTGATATAGCTGGTAGCATGCCTCTCCAGATTGTTAAAGTCACCTCAGTTGTCATGGGTGAAGTATTTACAAAGACCAGGAAAGAAACAGGAAAGGGATAATGACTCAGGGTGGCAAAATTGATGATGCTGTCTTTGTACTGGGAATGACCATTGGATCGAGGGTTGAACCAGGTCAGGTGGCCATGCAGCCTGTCTCTATCCCAGGACGGAATCATACGAAAGGGGTCATAACCGTGGAAGAGTGACGTAGTCCCTGGATGGCGGCATATGGGCCCTGCTGGAAGTAGTGGTGGTAACGAGGCATATGGAAGGAAGGGAAGGAGGGCCCACTGCCCTGCATGGTACCCGCCAGGGCGGTGGGCGTCAGGGGCATGCCCAGGCGGCTGTAGGGGGGCAGAGATCCCTGGATGGGGTGGGGCAGGGAGGTGGCGCCGGCACCCATGGCTGAGAGGGACTGGGGATGCTGGAAGCCACCGAATCCAGATGTGGTGGTCACCCAGGAGCTCAGGGAGAGGTTGTCTGAGGCAGTGAACGCTGAGCCCATACCCCTGGCGTGTGCCGAGAGTCCATCTTCTCCTAGGTTGTCGTCGTCTCCTGCGTACGTACGGATTGGCGACCGTGCGTACGAGTGCTTATGGATCAAACTCTCAACACTTTCCCTGCAGCAAAAGCCAAACAAAGACACCCAAAATATATCTCTGCTTTCATTTTAGATTTTCATTTTAACGTGTTTATGCTAAGCTATATTTTATTATTGAGCAGTAGACATTAGCCAATGCTAAACCATTTTTTATACTAATAAACTACAGCAAATATGCATCCAAATATGCATCTAAATATATTATTTGTATATGCCCTGTAGACTGCATAGATGTTTTTGTACACCGCATGCGCACTCTTCTGAAAAACACATTAGCTCATTTGAGTCTTGTCAGACAGGCCTTTAAACACAGTGACAGAAATTGTGGGGGAGGCTGTGTGTGTGTGTGGTTGGACAGAGAGGAGGCAAGGAGTGGTCTGCATCATAAGAGCCATGCGTCCACATTAGCCCCCCCTCCCACCAATTAGGTTAGGAAAGTGCAATATCTGTCAGCGAAGCAGTACAAATGTGTGTGTTTTTATCAGCGCTGGGCCTGTCTGGTACAGAGGCCACCCCGGTCCCTACAATGCAGGGCAGGAGGGAATGGGGGAGATGAGGGCGGGGCAAGCTGGTTTCAATCAGTCACCACAGCCAATTGAATTACACCGTGTTTTAGTGCAGTGGCCGACTCCAGACTAATGTGATTTCTGCAGCTCCCTGTAGATCAATTGATCAGATCTAATTCACAGCCCTCAAAAAGAGAATGGCACAGAGGGAGGGAGACAGAGAGAAAGGAGTTGTTTGTCTGGTTCTGTTGTGGCAGTCTTTGACTTTGGGTGTTTGATTGAGGCAAATGGGCTGATGGTTTGATTCTGTCAGGTGATTTTGGCAGCATAGTGCAGGAATCAGGAATTACGAGAAGTGTTTTTTTTTCTCCCAAGGTCATAAAATCTTTTCGATTGTGTGTGTGTGTGTGTGTGTGTGTGTGTGTGTGTGTGTGTGTGTGTGTGTGTGTGTGTGTGTGTGTGTGTGCGTGTGCGTGTGCGTGTGTGCGTGCGCTCGTGCACTCGCGTGCATGTATGTGTAATCATAATGTGTATGTGTACGTGTCTGTGGGGAAAGTCTTGAAAACTGCATGGTGACTGATCCACCATATCTCTCTCAACACCTCCCATATGGACACACAAACACACATGGCTAAAGCTGCGCAAGAAACTCTTAAACTTGTGTATCTACTAATGAATAGCTTTTATCAGTCGGTGCAAACCAACTCATCACTCCCATTCCAATTGCACGCACACAAACATGGTCATTCAGTGTTTATCTTATCAGAGGTTCTGGGGACAGAAATGAACAAACAGTGGAGAACCAAGAATTCCCTGTACCTCTCCATGTCTGTCAGCCGCGAGGAGTCCCGGAAGCCTTTGGCGAACGGGTTACTGTCGATCTTCAGCTTGGTTATCTGTAAAACACATAGGCCCCCATGCACTGATTACACACCATTTATCTTCTCTCTCTCTCTAATGCATACATAAACTTTTTCTTGCTCTCTCCCCCACCCTTTCTTTGTCTTTCAATCTCTATTTTGTTTTTTACTCTCCTGTATCAGTATCATTCTCTTAATCTGGTACAGGAGAATGTACAGCTTTTAGGCACACAAAGGAGGTCAGCTTTAATGTTTCTGGCTCAAAAGGCCCTTCTATTTAACTTTTTAAAATGTAACATTTGTATATAGACAGATATTGTGCCGTTGTCATATACTCCTTTTTAGGTTTTTATTTTTTCCCCGATCTCACAAGTTGCTCAAGAGCATCTGCACTTGCCTGTAAATTGCTATGTATGTACTGTGTAGGTTAACAAGGCTGAAAATTGCTGAATAATCTCAAAAATACAAATGAATCAATTTAATTTTTAGGTTATTTGAGAAGGTTTGTTGATTTCGTCTCTCTGATAACAATCATTTAGTGATGAAGACCTCTGATTTGTACACCCTGAGAGTATAAATGGAACCAAATGGATCCATAAACAGAATTTTAAAGTGGCTCACCAGCTGGTTCTGATAGGCTGTGACTGCAGTGAAGACTGTCTCAGTGAAGACAAAGGTGCGAAACTCTTCAGACTTCAAGTTGAGCAGGGAAGCGGTGTGGTCCTTCTTCTTAATGATGTGGACACGTGGTTGGTACTTGTGCATGGAGTTGAGAATGATCTGCAAATTATACTGACAATCAGAATCAGTATATTTGTCGGCGGGAATACACATATTTAAAGATATTCACTGTAGTCATATTGGCAATGAAGAGTCTCAAGGCACAATGGCACCCAGTACAGGGAAAACACCTAAGTATATAGACACTACAGTACAAGAACAGTATACTATGGCTCATAAAGTACAGTTAGACACAGAGAGACACAATAATAAGGATATATGCCTTAAATAATAAATAATATGGATAGTAATCAGTTTGATGGATGCTTTTATCCATCCAATACATTAAAAAACCCTATGAGTGATGCATCAAGGTTAGAGTCTATTTACTTTCACTTCAATCAATTCAAAATGTAAAATTAAACTTATTGGTTCTTTCATGGCAGAGGATTCTTCCTCAGTTATATATTGTGTAATTAAAGCTACGATCCAAGTCTTCTTTTAATGAGTAAATGTTATTTTGAATGAGTATGTTAATACAATAATTATATAGCTCATCTGCAGTAGTTGGAGGTGGTGTCCCTGTTCTTCCACTGAGAAATTGCTGCACCGTTCGGTAATTATTGACATAAAATGTACGGATTGTAGCTTTAAAATCAAACGCCTCCAGTTTGCGACGTTTTTTTTAATAAATGTTTTTAGTAAATCCGCCCCGATCCTGTAAGACATCAGACCATTCCAAGTGGAACCAACCCAATGTGGACAGTGTTGATGACAAGCACCCATTTTAGAAGGAAAGCTAATGAAATTTAATTTGAATTATTTCAAATTTAAAAAGGAAAATTTAAAGACTGAAATTTATGCTTTTCACTACAGAATGGTTCCTCTTTTTTTTTTATTGTTCACCTATTTCATCTAATAGAGAGATGCAATTATTCAGACATCCCAATGCCTCCGTCAGCCACATAGCTGAATTATCACTGTCAAACAGATAAAGAAGCCATGGTTTTCATCCGAGTGTGCAGAGGAGAGAAGAGTGAATGTCTTGCTGTAAATCTGAAAATACGTGGGTGAAGTGAGAGAGAATAGAATAATTAGAGAAATTAATGAGTGCCTTATACTGAAAGAGAGAGAAAAACTAAAGATAGATACAGAGAGGAGAGAGAGACATATGCTATCAAGGAGTGGGAAAAAAAACAGGCAGAGCTAGCTGGCATGACTGGACACCAGAAGAGTGGCAGAGTGGGAGGAGTAGGATGCAGGGAGAGAAGAGTGTGAAAAGATAAACATGTTAACACTACAGCATCACTGTACGTGCAAGACATTCACCCTCCGCCGCTCGCTCTGATGAAGACCATGGCTCCGTTTATCTGTTTGACAGTAATAATTCAGCTATGTGGTTGACTGTATTGTCATGGACATAATAGTAAAGGCTGTGTTGTGTTCTATTACATACCCCTATATTTTACCTCGCTACGGAAAATAATGAACCATTATCCTTTTTTTTTTGTCTCCCTCTATGGGAAGTTAGCGACTCGGGCGAGTAGTGAGTTATTATTTTTCCTCCCAAGATAATGAAGCACATTGTGGTGTATTCTGTTATACAGCGTTATAGACAGTAATGCTCCAGCCAAGAATTCAGTGTACAGTGGACACTTCTTTCAGTCTAGAGAGTCGCAGGAATCTAGTGTCTTTATAGAATAAATATAACCTTCATATTGTATAATAAATGCATTGCCATTCTTTCTTTCTTTCTTTCTTTAGCATTTGTGATATATTCATGACAGGACAAGTAGAGTACTAAACCTAACCCTGTGTAGAGAGAGAGATGACAACTTGGGTCAACACGGTTGACACACTAACCGGTTATCTACCAGGATGCCCTAATTGTCTTTAATTTAGTCACATCATGTGCTAGCCTATAAGAAGCTAGTGTAAATACATGATTAAATAAATAAAGGCTGTCTATAGTAACAATAGTGAACACGGTGCTACTTTATCCATGCGATTCAGCCAAAGATTTTCTGCCCTTTATGATTTCTCTGACTCAGAGACATAGGAAGTTAATGACTCTGGTGAATAAATGAATTATCTAAGGCATTACTGTGTCATACAGATGAAAGTAAATGTTATGTTCTATCAAAACAATGTTATCAGGGATTGTTGCTCTGCTCTAGACAAGAAGTCAGCTAATCTTGCTTTTCTCAGTCACTTTGTCTGTGTTTTCTGACTCATGAAGTCTCCAGATTCATTGCACTTTATTATTATTATTATTATTATTATTTATTATTAAATCAGTGGTGTGAGAATTATATTCAGGAATAGGATTTACCTTATATTAATTATTTTTTGGGTCGAAAAGATCGGAAGGATTGATCAACTTTGAGATCAGTAAAATAGATTATTGTTTTGAAGTATAATATAAGAATATTTTCTTGAACTATAGACTACATTTGAAGACAAATATTTGGCTGCTGGGCAGCCGGCTGAGATTTAAGGCATTACATTACAGATTCATGTTTTTCACATACACAAATGTCGTTATTATTTGATATGGTTTACTGGTTTAATTGTTTTATATCCCATGGATAATAAAATGTCTGTTTTATGATTACATTTTTTTTAGCTAATTGAATGTAATGCCTTAAATACAGGGGATGCAGTTATTTTTTAAAGCGTAATTTTATATAAAATGTATACTGTTTAGATGCAAACACTTTTTATTTTATCTATTTTGTAGCAGAGAAATCACTCTTGAACACATTTATTTTATAGGCTACTATTGTCAGGAAGTTATATTCCAGTCGAATATATAAGTGACATGCATGTATCAAACCTGCTCAAATGCTTTTTAAAAAACAGATTGTATAATTTGTATGAGGCTATTTACTGACAATCAATTATTTTATTTTATTTTTTATTGATATCTTCATTAATTAAAGCTATTTTGTTTTAAACGATGGCAGGTTTTCGATTGTCATTTGAAAATGAAAAAAGTCAGAGAAACACAAGAGGGACAAAGGCAGGAAAATGTTACTTCATGAAAAGTATATTCGATGTCATTTTTACGGTATCCTAATCTTTCCCAATTAATGGAAGTCAATTTTTTAAAAAGTGACAGGGGATTTAAAGAGCAAATTGCTCCGATTGTTTAATAAAGGGATGCTAATTATGAGTTGGCCTTTTTTTTTTAAATATGGTAGTAAATTCGTGTCACGATTGCAAATAAGCCTATCTCTGAAGTCTATCTCTCTGATCCAATCCAATATATGGCTTGCATGTTGCGCGTAGCCTACTCAAAACTTCATCGGAAATAACCATGGGCAGCAGACCAGACTATAGGCCTATAGGCGATCCATTACACAATGGCTAAGCCCAAATATTTTGTGATGTGTTTCCATAGCTACAGAAAATCATATAAACTTACATGTCCATGTTGGTCCAGTTCGTTGTTTGTGAGTTTGACTTTCTCGAATGACACCATTTGTTTTAGGAGCTGTTCTCCGGTAAATGGCGAGTCGGGGTGCACATACAATCTGTAGAATAAGAAAATAAGTTAATGAAATCGTATTTATAGTTAGGCTACGTCCAACCGACTATATGCTATAATAGGCCTATATAATATACTCCACCAAAGAGTGTACAATCAAACCAACACATTTGTATTAGTGCCGTGCGCGTAGTAGGCCTAGTGCTGAACTTGAAATGTTTGCCTGAAGACGTTTTGCCTGATTTACATACATACAATAGGCTACATTAAAGAGATAGTTCACAAAAAAATACTTTTTATCTATCGAGATTAGTCACCTCATGGAGACTCGAGCGAATTCATGGATATTTTTTTGTTTTTGTCGTATTCCTAAACCAATCATTTGATGACCAGCGGACCGGTATAGGCACCGCTGCCGGTCATCAAATTATTGGCTTAGGAATGCGACAAAAACTACAAAATATCCATGAATTGAAGTCTCCATGGCCATGAGTTAGACGATTCTTGTTTTGATAAGAATCGAGCCTATAAATCCTTCAAATGGAGTGTGTTAGTGTTGGTGTGGAGTGGATATAACAATGTTGCACACCTTGCCGGGAGAGGTGGGTCCGCTTTCCCCGCCACCAGCCATGATGACCTGTGGTACGCATACCGGTACCGTTTGTTGTCGACCGGGACGATGTCCATCAGAACGATGTATTTGGCGTCCGGGTCCACCCCGGAGAATGACACGCGGATGGTGGGGAACATTCTTCTGTTGGAGGGGAGAGGGGAGGACAGGCTGCTTAACAACATGACTCCGGCCACCGATCTCCCTTTACAGAGAAATATTTAGGCTATATAATCTCGGGAAGAGTCAAACAAAAGATTATGGTGTAGCCGGCGTGTTTTTGTTTTGAGCCCACATTCCTTTGGCTTTTCCCCATGAATCGTCTTTTTTTAAGCTTGTCTTTCTAAAGCAGTGGTTTTCATCCCTTTTCATATCAAGGTCCCTTATTTATTCAATTCGGCATTTGAGCCACGGACCACCATTTGATGAGATTTAGCCTCTCAAAAACTTAGAATATTTTGTTATCGTTGGATACGATTTCGTCCATAATTCCATGCTCTATAGGAGAGATAACAGGCCAACGTTGATCGAAATAACAATTCTTTAATTAAGTCATGCAGATATTTAACAATAATGTAACTCTTGACGTCTTGAGAGAGTATAAAATGAAACCAAATGGACTTTTTACACTCTCAAGAGTTAAAGATCTATAAGGGTCCATTTGGTTACCAACTCTTCATCATTTAGCTGGGGACCACCTGGAACCCCCTCAAGAAGCATTGGTGGTCCCCGGAGGAGGACCACTGGTTGAGAAGTGTTTTTTCTTGTCTCATAGGCCTAATAACTTGATAATATTCAGTAGCGTGCACAATGTGTGTTACTGGTTACATTATATGTAGGCTATACCTGAAGACATCCACTCGTGAAATAGAACATTTACATTTTAGAAACTAAAAAAGAAAAAAGGCGATGACCTGTCACCTGTCATGGTTCAGTTGGCTATAACCATAAAATGACGCACGACTTTATTAAAATAACGAGTGCGCACCATGAGCACCATGAGTGCAAATCTTAATTCTTATATTTTAAAGTGAAGTGAACATTTGTAACTCAAATCTGTGGGGGTTCCCTGGAACAAAATATTTCGAGATGGGGGTCCACGGCCAAATACATATTGGGTGGTCCTTGACATGAAAAAGTTTGAGAACCATACACTGATATTTTTCAAAAAACTGTTAGGAATCAGGATTTAGAAGACATTTGTGTAGAATCGGCCTCATATTATATCATATACCACACACAATTAGCATCATTTATTGGGGTGGGAATGTTTACCTTCCAGACTTGGTAATGATCATCTCAGTGCCGAGCTCATGGAACTTGTCCCAGAGTTCCTTGGTCTCGAGGCTGCAGGAGATCTTGGCCATCTCCTCGCTGGGGACGCTGGGAGTGGTGGGAATGAGCGGCTCCGTGCACACTGTGGGCGCGCTCCCGCTGAAGTCTCCGTGTCCGTCCAGGGATGACAGCTCGCCCAGACCCTGACTGCACGACGACTTCTCTACGAATTGCTCTTCAGAGAGGCAAAAACAACAACAGTTGTTTATTTACATTTGTAGTTGTGATGACTGATGTGAATAGAATAAACCATTGAGAAGCTGCAGAACTGTAGCCTATCTGTGACTAATAACATTTTTATGATTATTGTGATGATGAGTATTATTATTATTATTATTATTATTAATAATAATATTATTATAATCCTATTATTATTATTTCAGTCTGTATAGCCTACTCAATTGATACATAGGGAATAGGCTATCATTTAAAGAAAATTAACATGATATGATAACATGATATTTTGTATAAGACTAATAATAAAATAAAATAATTCATAAATGGCAGTCAGGAAAATAATTTGTTCAGTTTAAATAAATAAAAATGACAGTGCCAGTGACAGAGTAGATGATAAACTAATCTGATTGTACAAAGTATAACTTCAGTTAAAAATTTAAATGAGTAGCCTATCCTATATGCCTCCGAATATGTGAGGCTTTGTCTAGAATTAAAATGTATCTATAGCCTACCTGACCAATGAAATTAAAATTAAAACAGGATATGGAAGATATAGTGGACATGTCATTTGAATCCGTTGTGTCCGATTGGACACAACGGA
Organism: Gymnoscopelus microlampas; assembly: GCF_963454915.1. Classification (NCBI taxonomy): domain Eukaryota; kingdom Metazoa; phylum Chordata; class Actinopteri; order Myctophiformes; family Myctophidae; genus Gymnoscopelus; species Gymnoscopelus microlampas. The sequence goes on along the minus strand of NC_139940.1, from coordinate 25,590,538 downwards.
TTAGGCTTATTGGTCTAGCAAATTAGGCTAGTCTACGTTTGATTTAATGTCAAGTTAGACATGACGGCTAAATGCACCACCATACATAGGCCTACAGTCTGTGATTTTAGGAAACTTTAATTTTGAAAAATATATCCACCAGTCTGTGATCTTAGGAAAGTTTAGTGATGAAAGAAAGATATAGGCTACAACAGGCTATTCCTATCCGTGATCTGACTTTCTTCGTCAACCATCTCATCGGCTAGCCCAACATATAGCTGTTAAATAAATAGCCTGATATATTGTGGTATGTTGTAGATTTTTGAAAAGCTATTATTTAAACATATATAGCCTAATCTAAACTCTGAACTTGAGTTGCGCAGTTTGAACCGCTGGCCTCGTATAAGTTTACCGAGAGGTTTGATGGTGTTCTCCTCCGTCTCCTTCTCCTTGGGTTTCCCACTGGACATGAGAGCGGCTATCGAAAATGCATTTGCCCGAGATGAGAGCTGCGGTTTCGGCGAGGACGTGGTGTACTCCATGATGGAAATAAAAAGAACTGAAAATGATCTTCCAAAAAGCTCGAACCGCTCGCGTCGTCTCTAGCGTCCCCGGCTAAAAACGCTGCGCAATTTCTTTCCCTTGACCTCGGATAATGTTACGCTAAATTATCAGATTTACAACGTTGGTCTCCTGTTGCTCGTCTGTTGCATCGTTAGAAGGCTGGCTTCATCGCGTTCTTCCTATAGGCTTCCAGCTCTGGAGCCAAATGGTCATTGTGGAGATTGGATCTTCGTCCTCCTCTTAATTCCAGTCCCCCTCCATCGCTATCGCGCACAACCAATCGCTACGTCGGCATCGACGTCACATTTCCACTGTGCAACAGACAGAATAGTAACTCTTGATAGCAGCCGAACAACCAATTAAATACAACTTCTCTTCCCCCTCCAACCTACACGTTGCCGCAAAAACTGATATGGCTGCAACGTGATATAGCTATCGATCAATGTTTCTCAACTAAAACAACTTTGCCCATGCATGTCTATTAGGCAGTGGTGTAAAGTGTAACTAAGTACATTTACTCAAGTACTGTACTTAAGTACAATTTTGACGTATATTTACTTTGGAGTATTTCCAATTTTCAATAACTTTACTTCCACTCCACTATCTCAGAGGCAAATATTGTACTTTTACTCCACTACAATTATTTGAAAACTTTGTGAGCTTGTAGATCTGCTATTTTCAAAGGATTTTTATACATTTTATACATTTGAAAACTTGTGAAATGGGACCTATTAGACTTGTTCGTACCGCACTTTGTCGCAAACAGCAGGTGATTATCATTGGCATTGATTGCACCATATTATATTGCAAATCACGTGAGGACATTATTGAACACAAGAGACAGTCATGTATTTTTTGGCAAGGAGCGTGTCGGATGCAAAGCCCTTCACTATTAATTGAACTCTGAGAGTGTCTAAAAAAGTTACCACTGATGATGTTACTGTATGTGGAATGTATATAGCCTTCAATCGTGTATTATACCCGCATGCAGCGCAGGCCTATAGCAGCCTATATCAGCTTGTTGTACTGCATTCTCCAAGACGTCAGGTGATGCTGTAGCTCATGCACTTGTGTAAGAATATTATTGTTGCCCTGGTTAATATTCTCTGTATTCAGAGACTGTGCCACGGACACACACTGGAGCCTTATTGAGTGCAAGGGGCAGCAGTCCTGGGTTAATCCCTTCTATGACACACACCAGTGAGCCCCTAATCTGTGCCTTCTCCCCCCCACCCCCCAGCTTTCCCTAAATAACAGGAACCACATGCCCAGCCCAGGGCTTATGCACGAGCCACAACATTGCTTGGTAAACGTTTTTTTGTTATTTGCGTTTATAATTAGATAATATGTATGTATGCTTATTACTTAATAATAACAACAACAACAACAACAACAACAACAACAATCATTATTATCATTGTTGTTGTTGTTGTTGTTATTATTATCAATGGAGATTCGTGACATTTATTTATGGCCACCGGCACCTATTGTATTGTATATTTTATTTACAGACGAATATTTACCGTTGTTTGTTGGGCAAATGCACGAGCCTAAATAACCTTACCCGTCTTTATAGTTAGACGTTTAATTTTATATCAAAGCAAACTGTAAAGACTGGAATGAACAAGAACTCCCTTTTAACTTGATAGGGACTGAGATCCTGTCTAGACGTCACATCAGGCCATCTGAGCGCACAGCTTTATCCAACTGTTTTTCCCTCACTGAGTCAGGGCTGTTACTGCAGACAAAAAGTGGAACGTTAGCTATAAGCACTGGCTGCGTACACGCAAGCACACGCGCACCTATAGACTACTACTACACACACGTATAGGCACAGTAGCACACACGCAAGCCGCGACACAAACTCGCATATATTAGGTGACATAATAATAAGCCTCAGAACTGTTTAGAGAATAGGCTAAATCAGTGTTTCCCAAACGTTTTAGCTCAAGACCCAAAAGAGAAATCAGCTGTTTGCTCGGGACCCAAGTTGAGAGCTTGTAGATCTGCTATTTTCACTACTTTTTAAAACATTTGTTTTCTAATTTAGGGAATCTATTTGATTATTTCTTATTTTATTCATGAAATTCTTTTTGGGAAAAAACATATAATAATAATTAATGACAAATTCAATATTCACTCGTGACCCACGAAAAAATGGGCTAAAGCAAACCTGCTATTATAGCCCACAATATATTGAAGTGATTTAATAACTGATTGAACACTGATCCCTATAGCCGATACACTGAAATAGTGTTTTTGTTTTTTGCTATATCTGATTGTCATGAATCTACTAACACAACATATAAGGCCTGGCCATACGTGGTCATTCTATAGGCCTGTTATAACATGACCTTAGATCAGTGGTCCTCAATGGGTCCAGGGACTCTCTCCTTTAGGCCAGTTTAGGGGGTTCTAAATTGCCTGTAAATAGTTAAGGGGAGACCCTTGACATTTTTAAGTTTGAGAACCACTGCCTTAGATCTTAGGCTATTTTTTGTCAGCTTCTCATTGCCCTTCTTCAACCCCATCCTGGGTGGATCTGTAGCACTTGTGGCACTGCATGTCGCATATCGGCCATGCAGGCTACAGCCATACATAAATAGGCATATTGCCTGTGTTTGGAAACCGCTGACGCGTGACTTTCGTGCGAGGCAGGAGTGAGTGGATCTCCTCTCATCCTCAATGTCACTCACTCTCCTGTAGAGAGATGGTGCTTACATAAACACAAGCCCGGGGATCCACGGGCCACTAAACCCATTACAGGCGACTCCCGAATGCAAATCCGATGCTGCAGATATTTAATAAGGGACCTGTGCTGGCAAATTAGATTACCTTGCAATTGCCAGTGGATAATGTGCTAAAAGCTTTCCCACTTAGCGTAACTCCTTACCGAATATTATTCACACTTTGGGGCCCGGTGTACCGGCGGCCAAAAGCCACCCCTTAAAGAAACAGCCATATATAGGATTAGATAGAATAATCTAAAATACTAGTAATTGTTGACCGATATTTGTCTTGTTTCTCACATCTACAACTGTGGAAACTGTAAATGGCATGCAGGCCCACCCACAGACCGAAAATCCCCTTTCAGGTTAATATCAATGTAAAGAATATTTACGAGCCAAATTCCCCGGACAGATTAGTTGTCGATTGGACCCGTGGCCTTTTAAAGCTGATTTGGAAACATCTCAAGGTCCACCATGGTGTTCTCTTTGTAGCATAATAGGCTATATATGTGTGAAGTGAAATCACATACTCGACTACCACTACAGGCTCAACTCGTTTGAACGGTAGGCCTATACGAGAATTTGATTGACCGGTGCCTATGCTTTGTTTATTTATAATCAGATTAGGATATATCACTGGTTATTAATAATTACTAGCATTGTATGGTGATGATGGTGGTGGTAATAATAATAATAATAATAATAATAATAGAATATATTATTACGAATACAATGTATATATTAATAGGCCTAACAATAATAATCAAACCTATACGTATGGCAACAATTTTGTATTCGTTTTATAGATATAGTAGGCTATGTGGAACTATAGGGCATGCAGGCATGAATTTAAAAAAGTGCATTCACCATCATAAGAACTTTGATCAGACGGTTTTAGGCGATATGAGGCCTGTATATTCTAAATACACTTGGCGACGTTGTCAGTCTCCTCCATCACTCGACTGCTCTCATCTCATTTGCTGTTGCAAAGCTCTTCCTGCAACAAACCTCTATTCTCAGTGTCACGATAACAGGATAGGTGATAGCCTGGTTATTCTGTTAGCCCACAAGCCACACCACTCAGGGGTATGACGATGAAACGATCTGAACAATTATTTCTCGTCGGATAAATGGACACAGCGCGAAAGGTCAGCAACAAACGACAACCAATTCCCAGTAGAGTGGAATTTGAGGAAAAATAATCGCCACTTGATTGAATTGCATCCCGGGACGTTTTGGACCACAATAATGAAATGGCTGTTGTCGTGACCGACACCCGACCCGACACATTCACCTCCCTGGCAATATTTTACTAGATTAAAGAGCAGACAGCAGGGGCGACTATTTGCCTACAGGGAGACATTTAATCCAAGTGTCTGTTTTTGTCAATGTAAATCCCCATTATCGCAGGTGCTGCTGCATATTACATCTCAATATTCGCATGTGTAGGGTTGAAGGGGCCAAAGAGGAATACGAGACGACACCGTTTAATGTAGACTAATACAAGTTGAATAGTTGAAAACACTACAGGCTTTTGAAATAATGAGGGCAGCAGGTTTTATAGATATAGCGTTTATGTCTACATTACCGACATGGTACAATTATCATATTGTCACCCAAGGAATGATAATAACCTATGAATATATAGCACTTTCACTGTTCATGGCCATGATTTAGGAGAAAATTAGGTTAGATTAATCCCATAAAATGATTTATTGGTAAGATGTCTTACCATGCAATTTACATGCCCTTTTGAGGCTGAGAAACATATTAGTGGTAGAAACTCATTTATTACTTATGTATTACCAACCCAATTTAAGTCACAGACAAATAAATGAATAATAAATCATTATACAATGATAGACCCCCCCCCCAGGTGGAAATTGGTGGCATTTTAGGATTGTGGACCATACCATCAGTATAGGCTATTGAAGAATAAGTTGTATTGGAATCAGACCACCACACCAGCCCACATAAACCCCAACATAAGCCAACACATAAAACCCCATTCACACTTTCACATTACACTCAAGGACTAATAGAAATAAGCTCTTCAGCTTTTTCATATCTTTTTCAATAAAAAAACACTTCATTCAATCAAAGTTCCATATTTGAATATACATTTTCAAAAGAGATTTTATTTGAGCTTGGTAATTCAAAGGAAGGGCTCAGTCATTTGTTTTTGTCCTTTCAGGGTTAAAAACAGTGATAAAGTCCATGATGGATAGTAATAAAGCGAGTGCCTTATTTGACAAACTAAACTGTCTAAAACTAAACTGGAAGCATACAATATTAAACCAACATCATGTCTCTCTCTATTCATTGTTTTATTTATTCTCCATGAAAGTTATGTCTAAACAACTTTCCTGAACCTGATTATCTTTAAAAACACACTGGCAGCAATCATTTAGTTGACATAACATTAACAGAGATTTAAAAACATGAATTTCCCCTCTCCTACTTTGGCAGAGTTTTTTTTTCTTTTTTTCTTTTTCATCCAGCAGACACCATAGAAATTAAACAATCGAATTTGAATGTGTAACAACATTCCAAGAGTGTAGACTCACTCACCTGGCTACTGCTATAAGAACTGAAATGATTCAACCCTCAGCAGCACTCAACACACACACGCACACACGCGTGCGCACATGCACTGTCTCAAAGCAGCACCCCAGCACATCCTCCTCCTCACCAGAGCCTGTGGCATGCAGCAGTTGGGTGGTTGCCTCGGTTCATATGACTAATTAGAGCAGCTTCATGCTGCGTTGTTTCTTTTGAAGCTGATTCCTGGTGCTAATTGCCACGTCCGTCCCGGGGCACAGCCAGGTTAAGTTCAAATGCAAGGCAGTCTCTCACTCTCTCCCACATGTTCTCACTCCAAAGTCAAAGTCAAATCAAGTCAAAGTTGTAGCACTTTTACCAAACACGTCTGTAAAAGGGGTGTCAAGGAGAAAAAAAAACTAAAGGAAATAAAATATGTAAAATATAACAAGGAACATGCACATTTTTCAAATGTGCATGTCACATGCTGTTTTCAACACACAAATGCCACCAAGACAAATTTCTGCACACTTAGTTGACTCTCACTGATTGTCTTGTTATAGAAAGTGGCTAAAGTGACAGTGCAGGAGGTTTGTCTTCTATTATAATAGGCAAAATACCTTAACATTGCTGGATTGGGTCACATGCTGAGAACGTGAAATTCAAAAAAGATTTTTTTGGCATTGAGCCTGATACCGTCTCTGAACATGAAAGGGCAGACTCTTTTCTACTCACTGACCCCCACCCCCAGGCTCTACATCACTTTGGGACACTCAGCTGGTCAAACAAGTGTTACATCTTTAAATGGGAATGTTTGACTTTGCCACGCTGCTGAATAATTGATGACCATGGTAAGAAGAGGATTAATGCCACATCTACAGGCACTCCAGAGTGTGTCATAAGTGTTCAAGTGCGGGAGGCAAAGAGTGTGACAGACATCCAGCAAGGAGAAACACAGGACTGTTACACCCTAATCCTTTTTGCAGCATCACACGGTCAGTGGGACTTTTTAGCAGTATAGGGGCGTGGTGCTAAAAGCCAACAGTGGGATGCAGGTTTTAGATACAGCAACCCTCCCTCCTCCTTGGTTTAACCCCCACAAACATGTCTTTAAGGAGGAGTGCTGTAATTGTGTAGTGTTTTTTTCTCAAACCAGATCGACCCAGGTTCTCCCGCGGGGAGGGGGGGGCAGACTGCGAAGATTCACATCACCAAATATGGGTGAGGTGGGAGCCAGTCATCTCCACATGTTAGACTGTAGACTTCACCTTTCAGTAGTTTGACCTCAGCTTCAGAACTCCACACTTCACCTCCACAGATTTTCACTTTGGCTACAAGAGAAGCCTTTTTGAGGTGGGATTTAAACTGGAGGCTCCCCCTGCGCAGTAAAAATCTGGAGTGTTAATTTAACACAGTGCTCAAAATCTTAAAGTTAAGGTTAGAGTTAAATATTCCAGATTGTACTGTGGTAGGACCCCTTTCACATATAAAAGATATGGACAACAGGATGCTTACATTCTTCAAAAACATGTCTTTACCATTGCCAGTCACAGGTGTATGTGTAAAAGTTGCACCGCTTGGTTACTTCCCACACCGATTAACCAATTATTAAAGTATGAGCCGATTAACCGATTATTAAAGTATGAGGACCAGAGATGTAGGTCAATGACACATTTTATTGGATGACGCTTTACATGGGTTGACTGACACAGATGCTTAATGAGCTATATGGCAAATAAAACAATCAATAAACAGAAATAAACAAAGAAATCATCATCATCATTCACAAATGAACAAAGATAACAGAAACCCGTAAATTACTCAAATAATGCATCCAGGTACACTTAGAAGGGGAAACTACAAGACCAGCATGCCTCAACCATCAAGGAAAGACTAGGCATGCCCTGTAAGACCTGCTCTAAATCAGTTCAGGTGTGCCTAGTCCTGCCCACCTAGGACTGGAGGCAGTAAGGAGGATTTTCTACTGTATGATTCCAAATAAACATAAAATATATAAGAGCAGAGGAACGACAAGCTAAACTTTAAAAAAATCAAAATAAGTAGATGGAAAACTTGACACAATGCTCTTCCAACATTAGACATCTAAGATGGTATGGTGGTACGTATGTGTGAATATAAATATTTGTATTTCAGCAGAATTATATGATTAAAAAAAACAAAAAAAGTATTGTTGCACTTCATCCAAACAATCAATTAGAGATAGTGAAAGCCTCTCAGCAAATTAAATGCAAAAATCAATATGAATAATTTTGGAACTGTTGATCTAGTCATGATTGAAAGGACAAAAATCGCTATTCTCCAACAGGGTCTATCACCACATTAAAGTATATTCAATTCCATATGAAGACAGAGACGGGTTTGAAAGGATGCAGATGATTATAGATGTGTGCTTATGAGTAACTGGTTATGTGTATGTAGAGGAGTGTGCATGCGTGTGTGTGTGTGTGTGTGTGTGTGTGTGTGTGTGTGTGTGTGTGTGTGTGTGTGTGTGTGTGTGTGTGCGTGCGTGCGTGCGTGCGTGCGTGCGTGCGTGCGTGCGTGCGTGCGTGCGTGCGTGCGTGCGTGTGTGTGTGTGTCAGAGGGAGTGGGTACACTGTAAATCCTGAGCTTTAATTTAATTCAGAGAGTGTACAAATGGGCCCCTTTTCGGTCTATTTGTACACTCTCTGAGTTAAATTCAAGCTCAGGATTTTACACTGCTGGGTTATGAAGGCGGCAGCGGAGTGTGGAAGCACTGGTGAGCAGGGATCCAGGGTGCTAACAGCCAACCCAGTGAGAGGAGGCGAAACAAGACCATGTGCAAAGAGCCCCTATTAGTAGGGCTGACTTCAACCTTTATTCACTTAAAGAGCCCCCCTTCTCACACAACCCTCCCCCAGGGCCCCTCCGGCGTGATCTCCAAGCACAAGTCCTGGTTCTGTGCACTTGGCATTAGTCGAAATGCTCTCTGTAATTTATGAAAGATTCTTACATAAGTCTTGCACGGGCCATTCTAAGAACCATGTCACAATTCATGAAAAAAAAAGATCTTTACTTCAAAATCAATATTTAGCATTCCCCCCCCCCCCGTTCATTATCTGGTTTCCAAATCATGAAAAGCCAAAGCTCAGGTCTGTCACACTCTGTAGATTGTGTTTTTTGAGCAAATCCTTTGGAAATAATTGTATAATGTAACCTTGAAAACTGACATTCCTTTAACCCATTCCAACTGGGAACGCATCTGTGTAACCACTTAAACCATTATTTTATACTTTGGCTATTCAAAAATAACAGATATACAAGCTCATAGCACGGCACAGAGTGCAGCGCTATGAGATCTGCTATTTTTGAAAAAAATCTTTGAATATGTATATTTTTAAAGCAAACATTTTAACTCAAATCTTTGCTTCTGGGGAGGTCCCTGGAACAAAACATTTTCCGATGGGTGTTGGCGGCCAAATACATATAATTTTGGGGGTCCTTGACATGAAAAAGTTTGAGAACCACTGATATACATGACATTTTGTAGAATCGGAACCTCTGGTCTTAATGGGTTAACAAATGAGAACCATGTCTCAGAGCAGAGCTGTTCAGGGCTACCGTGTGAAATGTTTAGCTCATGTAGAGTGAACTACGTCATGTGGAAATGTGGAAAAGCAAGGCAGCCTGCAAACTGTAAGCTCTTATAGGGTTTTAGTCTCATGGCCTACTGTAAAGTCCCCGTGGTCTTGGATTGGCTGAGAGTGGGATTAACAGAGCTGCTAAAATAACAGTGAGGGAACTGGACAAAAGCCAAACGGCCGCAAGAAAACATCTATTGTTGCCTAAATGTTGTTATTGCTGAGTATTAACAGCACTTAGTGACACCATCACACACATATTCCGCACATACACACACACAAACAGCCACCCGTTGCTGTTTTTCCTAGTTCCTGTGCACCTGTTAATAATCTGCATGCATGCAGAGTAAGTCGTACATTGGCGACTGCAGTAAAAACCTCCCACCTCTTGCAATATTGACTGGCGGTTCAGCTTATAGAGTGATCATGCATCCTGAGCAGTGTCCCCATCAATATTATTGATCACTGTGTGTTTCATCCGCGTGTTTATCCACTCCAGGTACATAATTGTGGTGGTGTCACTGCACTCTGTGTGTTTGTGGGCAAGCATGTGTGTACGCGTGTATGCGTTTATGCGTGTGTGTGTGTGTGTGTGTGTGTGTGTGTGTGTGTGTGTGTGTGTGTGTGTGTGTGTGTGTGTGTGTGTGTGTGTGTGTGTGTGTGTGTGTGTGTGTGTACAGTATGTGTGTGCGTGTGTGCGTGTGCGCGCGTGTGTGTGTGTGTGTGTGTGTGTGTGTGTGTGTGTGTGTGTGTGTGTGTGTGTGTGTGTGTGTGTGTGTGTGTGTGTGTGTGTGTGTGTGTGTGTGTGTGTGTGTGTGTGTGTGCGTGTGTGTGTGTGTGTGTGTGTGTGTGTGGGTGTGTGTGTGTGGGTTGAGTGTGGATATGTGTGCTTGCATCTCTAACAGGAATGCCTGAGTCGTGAAGGACATAAACATCCATCATCCTCTCTCTCTCCCACCGGCCCGCTGACTTTGCAGTGAGCTGGTGGGGAAGTGACCCCAGCTTTCCATATTCACCCCCATTAAATTGCTGCTGTGGGTCATGGTTCAAGCGAGGGATTATGTCCCCTTGCCAGCCAGTGACCCCGTCTGAACCCACGAAGAGTGCTGGAGCTGTGATTAGAGAATACGACGAAGATGATGACTTGGTTACTTGGCTATGTATTTGTGTACATTACCTTGTGTACAAATACACAAGGTAATTGATCAAATACAGTTGGAACATTATTAGATCACTTTTCTACCATGCAAAACTAACATACAGAGGTTCAGCCCAAAATGCATAATGTACAAGGCACCAATTGTTGGTGTTTTTTTATCTATCTTTCACTATGCTCACATACTGTACCTCTGCTCTTTCCAAACAGTGCTGGCCACATTCACTTTCAGAAACTAGTACAGCTGAAAGGTCAAGAACACGTTATCCTTATTTTGTCCAGAAAACGTTGCTCTACTAGCACAAGCATCGTTGATTTGAGAGATTTAAAGGCACATTTAGGGTCCTTATTCTAGACCGTTTGGAGGGCGAATTGAATACGAGGAAGATGTAAAGGTTAGGAGTGTTGAGGGAGAGGTGTTTTGGGGGGTGGAGGGCAGAGGAAGGCTTCCTCGTGCCTCCAGCCAGGCAGAAAATCTTGGCAAATTAGTTACCGCGACGACGGCCGGTCGGGGAGCTTTCATCCAGCGCGGCAGGGGGCCGGCATGGGATCGGGGCATGTGCACTGTCACCCCCCCCCCTCTCTCACACACACACACACACACACACACACACACACACACACACACACACACACACACACACACACACACGCACACACACACACACACACACACACACCTTCCCCTAGTCCTTCGCCTCTTTTCCTCTTTCCTTGCGTGGTCACCATCCATTATCGTTACATGGCATTTAGCAAGAGTGCTGGGCTTCGCTGTGGGCCCCAGGGTGACCTCAGTGACAGCCTGTTTAGCTGTTAAATGTTTCTCCAGCTTTAGCACTCCAGCAAAGGTGTCAAATAAACACCAAGCAGCCGCTAAGATTCACTGGATTCCCACGTGCATTTGTGTACAGGCACACGCACACACGCACGCACGCACTTGCGCGCGCGCGCACACACACACACACACACACACACACACACACACACACACACACACACACACACACACACACACACACACACACACACACACACACACACACACACACACACACACACACACACACACATATAGACTACTACTCACACATATAGACTACTACTCACACAGACATTAATACAGTATACTGTACATACACATGTACAGGCATATACCGCAGATAAAAACAGATGCATGCACATGCACAAACAGAGACAACACACACTCCATCACTGCCAGTTTAACCCAGTTTACAGACTATTTCAATCAGAAAAAGCTAAAGTCACTGATGCAGCATAAATATGTCCATATAGTGGGTACACACATGCCCATGCTAACGCATGCACACACACACACACACACACACACACACACACACACACACACACACACACACACACACACACACACACACACACACACACACACACACACACACACACACACACACACACACACACACACACACACACACACACACACACACACATTCTGTCACCAGAGGAACGTACAAGCTGCTAAGATCTACTGAGCTCCCAGTGGACACACTGCTGCTAAAATCTATGGAACGCTCACTGTACACAGTAACACCTCTGCAGGCTCATCCAACACCACTGAAACACACACATGTACCCCTCAATCTGTCTAATAGCACATACACACTGTCACACATGCCTTCGATCGAATTTGACACAAATAAAGATTGTGTCCATTTTGTCAACCGATCTCTTCCGGCATTTAATGTCTTTTAGACCTGAAGATTCCAAATCAATGGCTACATGGAAATGTTTTATTGTAAACACATGAAATTGATTTTTTCGGAAATTCCTCTTGAAGATGTGTCTTTCACACTAAGGCTTATAGAGGTAAAATAAAGGTTGGTATTCTGAGGATTTATTATCGTTCTACTGACATGAATGGAAGAGAGTTAATGGCATG